>NW_024498884.1:0-478361 GCF_017590055.1 Onychostruthus taczanowskii
AGACCTCCTGCCCTATTTATGTCACCACCTGCACATGCGAGGTGTAAAGGTGGGCTGGAAATGTGGCCACAAACCGAACTGTGTGAAATAGCATGTGTCAGGAAGAGGGAGATGAGTTCAACAGCTCAGCTAATGGCCTGGAAGAGGGAGGAGAGACCAAGGCTATTCAGTTTGTGAAAGATACTAAATATGAGGAAAGCACCAGAGACAAGAATATATTTCAGGAGGATTGTAAAATCATGGGCTGACAAGATAGGAAGATACAGCCTAGAAACTGTAAAGTAGCAGAATGACAAAATACCAAGGGCTCGTGGTGAAAAACCTGGGAAAAAAAAAATGATACCAGAAGGGGATGGAGGAGGATGCAGAGAATGATGTAACAGCTAGATTACTGGCTTTATGAGTCTGAAAATGACAAATAAATTTCTTATATTTGTGTCCTAAGTAAGCAAAAGAAGATTTTTTTCTTTTGAGTTAAAACTTATCTGTCTTTCCACTTGTAAATATTCATTCAAAATAACACTTAAATCTTTAATAGAAAAATTTCTATCTAACCTACACTCCCATTCAAACCTGGAGGGAAAGGAAACGATCTTATTTATTTTATTTATTTTTGCCACCATCCCCTGCTCCATTAGTTTCCTCTCTGGATGGACATCTGAACCCAACTGTATTGGTCCAGAATAGACTGTTCACATTTCATAATGTGGGAAGACTGGATTGTTTTTGCATCTGGGATGAAGGGGAAGAGAACACCCAAGGTCATATGAAATTATCGCAAGTGTTTAGAAGGATTTAGGTGGCTCAATAAGCATTTGTTCATAGACACATGAATAAAGTTCTACTATTTCAGGTTGCCAAAACAATACATTCCACAGAACTGAAAGATAAAGTCTTAAATTAGTTGTAAGAGGATAATGTAATGCCATTGAATTCCTCAGACATTGCACCAGATAATTAGATGCCGAAATCTGTTTAAAAAACAAAATAAGAGGGTTACAACTGAAAATGTAGAAGAAAAGTTATTAAGTGGCCTTGAGGAAGAACAGTATTTTTCACAGGAATGAATGGTTTATAGTATTTTATCCTATAGTTGAAGTTTAATAGTGCACATAACATAATAATGTACAATTTTTTTAAAAAGGTATTTATTGCTGAATCTTTTTTCCAATTCTGCAATTTCCTGCATATGCAAACTGTAATTTAAGTACACATATAATGTCATAAGAAATAATCTTAACTTATTAAATGAAAATAACTGATTGTAATTTATTAAATTTCCTCAGTTTTAATGATTTAAAACCAGGTTTTAATTTAATGATTCCTGGGATTTATATGATTTAAAAATATATTAAGTTATAGTCATGTTGTAACTGAGTATTAGTAACTCACAGGAACACATGACTACTTATTTGTCCCAGAGCTTTTTGGTAAATCTCAATAGGGCAAAGTGGAGATTCTATGATTCTTTTATTTTTATTACCTTTATTTTTATTATTTTTTTATTTTTTATTTTATTTTATTATATTTTTATTACCTTTTATTACCTTTGAATTATGTGAATTCTTCTGCCTTAAATTTATTCTTTTAAGTTCATTTGCTATGAACAATCTGATATGAATTTACTTGTAATGTAGATTTTCTATTTCAAGGGAGACATGCCATTAAAGAACTTTCATGACACATTCAGAATGTAATTTTTAATCTTTCTTCCTTTTTAAATGAAAATCTATTAACTGGAAAACAAACAAACAAGTAAACAGACAAAACCCCAGCCTATCGACCAGAAACAAAAATACTACATTACTTAGAAAACCAAATTTTTTTTCTATTTTTTTCCCCCTCCCTAGATTATTAAAGCAGCCTAAATTATTTAAATGCACTGATTTTGGAAGAACTGAATATCTCTTGCTCAATGATACCTGGAAGGTGTTAAACAATCTTGAAAATCTAGCAGCAGTCTAGATTTCAGTTTCCTTGTTCGTAAATCTTATTAATTTGAATTAATGTAGTTCACCTTGTCTTTTGAATATAAATGTTCATTATAGAAACTGGTGTTCTTCAGATAAAGGATCTGCCTCCCTTCCACCTATTTTTTCACTGGTCTAATAATTGCAAGTTATTTTTCCTTAATTCCTCCTAATTACTTTTTTTTTTTGTCCTTTCTCATGTCCTTGTAGCTGCCCTGTAACACATCTGTCAAAGCAGGTGTTCTGCATTCACTTTCAAAACAATTTGAGAAATTTCTTTCAGCATAACTTTGTACGTAAGAAATTACTGATTGTCATTGTTATTATTGGCAGATTAGAAACATCTTTACTTTCCTATTTGGTGCTTTCCTGTGGTATTTATTAGAAAGACATTTAGAAAACTTTTTAAAACTTTTACATGTTTTCAGATTTCTGCCCACATGATAAAAATTAGTAACATCTTGAAAATAAGACTAATCTTCAAATTTTATTTTAATGTTCATTAACTGAGTTCACACTGAACTAAGAGACTCCTACCTACTTTTTCATTCTAGATATTTCCACTGGACTAAATGTTGCTTGCAGGATTTTGTAAATAGATTATTCTATCTAACCTTTCACGTTCGAACAAAATGTTTACATTTGGAATTGCTAAAAGGTAGTTTCTTGTCTACTTTTTTCGCAGTTGCTTAGAAATCCACCAGTGTTACGCAAGCATTTACTATTTGCACATTGTGTGAAGCATTAGAATTACTTTGTCAGCAAAATCTCAATTTAATCTCTTTCTGACCAACATTAATAGTTATCTTTGTGCCTAGCCATAAATTCAGACATGTTCTTTTACTGCAGTGCTGAAGATTAGAAGTTATTTAGAAGATTAAAAGGCAAGACAGCCTGGGGGAGGACCATTTTCTAAATCCAAAGGCCCTATGTATAGTGATGCTGAAAGGGAAAGAAAAGTTCATAATAATCTAGTTCTAATTTACCTCTGTCTATTACTATCATAGTACAGCTGTAGCTCCTCACTATTTAAATTCAATGCAGTTCCAGTTCATAGATTTTTTTCTAAGCACTAACTCCCTGTAGACTACTCACCAGACTAGTAAATCATCAGGCAAGAAAAGAAGAAAGAGACAAAAATAATTTTTCTGACAAACATTTAGCATGGGTAAACTTAAGGGACTGGAAATCAAAAATATATCTACAGCAGCCTAGATGACATGGGGTGTTTTTCTATTCAGAATTAAAGGTGTGCATTTGGCCAAAAAGCCAGTCTGTTCTGTTTGGCTTACCAACTAGAACGAGGAACAAGGTAACCCTTTTAAAAAATTTACAGGTAAAAGTGCTAAAGATACCTGAAAGGAAAGAAAAATTATATCCACTGGAAT
This sequence comes from Onychostruthus taczanowskii, assembly GCF_017590055.1. NCBI lineage: Eukaryota > Metazoa > Chordata > Aves > Passeriformes > Passeridae > Onychostruthus > Onychostruthus taczanowskii. The sequence continues at coordinate 3,359 of NW_024498884.1, forward strand.
ATAACTACAAAAGAAAAGGGTGACTAATAATGCCTGCTGGAGTAATTTAGAATACTGTTTTTCTAAATAGACTGTTTTTATTTACTACTGTTAAAAAAAGCAAAATCTTTTAATAGTAGAATTTTAGAATATTTCTCAATTTAACGTGTGCATGTAAATTATTTTGTGTATATAAATAAACAAAAAAACCAAAAAAGGACAAAAATAACTGAGCCAAAAATATTTTTAAGAATTTATGGTAAGGAAAGCTAGAGATGAATTTCTCTCACACAGAAATTACTGAAATCACTTTCATTTATTTTATTTAGCATTCAATTTAATTCCTTTTTTCTTTAATTTTGGCTTTATGCTTTTAATATTCGCTTACAGATCTTTGCAGTGTACAAGAATTTAAGTAGACATTGCTCATAATTTTTAGGAATATCGTCAGCTTCTTTTTTGTTTGATGGTTGGTTTTAGTTTTTAAGGGTTGAAAGAACAGTTCACCTTTGATTTCTTGGGGAGAATATGTAAGGAATATGTAAGATCTGAATTTAAGAGTAGAAACTGACCATTCTCATCTGGCTGCCTATCTAATGTGGGTATAAATTTCCTTATATGTCACAGACTTAACTCTTAACTCTTGTCTTTCAAAAATACCCTCTATTAGAGGTGTAAAATAATGTTAGTTTTCAAGGAATTATTTGCTCATTAATCCTGTTGAGAATAACCTTCTGAAAACTGGATGAGAATCTATATCCTTTAAAAAATGCCAAATATCAACAGCTGGAAAAATCCCTTGTCTCAAAATAAAATAATGACTCATTGTGTAAGGTGTGCCATCAGTAAAATGCTTATCCCTACAGAAAAACAAAAAAACTTATAAGGCAATTTAAAGTTTAATATTATCAGAAGATTGGTCTTGATTTATATGTTTCAGGACATTAATCTCATCAGAATACTAGGAACTTAAGTGAACTGTCACAAATAAGCTATAAAAAGAATCTGGTCAGATTCTTTAATTATTCTGTTTCTGCTACCAGAAATAAAATATTATTTATATGTGTTGTGAAGTGGCATGTTAAATACAGAGAAAATGTTCATACAAAGCAGTACTTTTTTTTTTCTGTAGTTAAATCAAAACTGAAATGGATTTATATAACTTATATTATGATTTCATTATATAAATGCCCAGTTTCTGTAATTCTAGAATTGTCCCCTTAAAGAACAGGCTGCAAAAAGGAAAAGTAAAGAGCATTTTGGGTTTTTTTTTCTTAAAAAAAAATCATTATGAACAGACAAAGTTTATCGACAAGTGAGCATTTTTCAAAGATGGACATGAAGAAAGATTTTAATGGTAGTCCTGGCCAGAATTAGTTATATTTGGTGCAGACTTTACAGATAAGTTTATAGATGTTTACTGTGCAGACTGCAATTCCTATGCCAGTCATTTTGACTTTATAATCTACAGAGAGAAATGACACTTTGGTGATAAGAAAGATCTCATTTTCAGGTACTATTTTAGGACAAGATCTTGTAGAAATATCGGTTTCTTTTGTCTGTGGAGTCTAAACAACTAAGTTGTCACTCAAAAAGATTAATAATTTTTAAGCACTTGGTAATTATATGATACCACAGCTTTGTTACGACTACAAATTATTACAGTAATGGCCATTAAAAAAATGCAGTTCTTTTTGATAAGGTAATCAATTGCCTCAAAACCAACAAAGAATTAAAAGAGTAGTAAATGAAGGTTTATTCACTGTAATTCATAGGGAAAATGAGGGAATTTAACAAAGAGGAAAGAAAACAAAGAGAAAAACAAACAAAACTTTTCCAGTAGAATAATATCGAATATGTATAGTGAAGCTCCAAAATGAAAAAGTATAGAATTACTCGAAATATTCTTCACAGAAAATTGACTATACTTAGGCCATGATTAATAGACATTATTAAGAAGTTATTAAGAATTTGCATTAAAGCTGTAATACAGTATTAATTTTTCCAAGAATGTACCTCATAAGTTTCTGCACACATTAAAAAATGTGGAACCTCAGGGAAGCTATTTAAAAAAATTAGTATGCTATTTTAGGAGTATTATGGCTTATTGTTTGAACTACTAAACATCACCATATTTCTTATGAGCTATTTTGCTAAAATGCAGTTTACTTATATGTCTGGACATGTCAAGAGAAGTAGCTGAAACAACTTGAGGTTCCTATTATTGAAGAAAGTATTTTACTTTCTATTAAAAAATACATGATTATACTCTAGAATATGTAAATATCTTCTGCTCCACAATTTATAACCTTTAGGCAAATTAGTGATTTTGATTACACAATTTCAAATTTTATAAAACTTTCTTATAGTTTTTACTTTAAATTTATAGCTGAAAGAGCCTAGTGGGCTTTTAGTGATAGACTCTAACCATATCTGAATAACAGTAGCTGTTATGTATGAGTAGCAGAAGTTTAAAATGGGAATGTTAACATCACATATATCCCCTGGCACCTCTCTTCCAAGCTGCTCTCCACTCCTGATAACACAACAGATTGCAACAAAACCATTGATTATTCATGTATCTGTGGGTTTCAAATAATTTTTCAGTTTATTCTTTTATGGAAAAGAATTTTGATACTGATTTGAGTAGGATTGGGATAGAGGCATTCTGAAAAGCATCTATAAAGGTCATATGAATATACTTGGATGAACTGTTTTGGTGTTCAAGGAGAGGCACTGTACAACTATACAGCAAATGTTCACAGATTTATCTTATTTTCTGTTTTTTTAATATTTTTACCAGAGAAATTGATTTTTGTAAAAACTAGTTCTTAACTATAGATACATAATAGAAGGTAATATTTACAATTACAGTTATAAAAATAAAAGGATCATTTATCCCAAAATATAATAATCAGTTACTGAACTTTTTACTAAATGCGTGATTACCTCTCACCTGTGCTAAAGCAATCAATTGAACTTTTGGTAAATTGAGCACAACAATGAGCATTCCAAACTCCCTGATGATCATATATTCAGCAGTTTAACACAACAAGAATTTAAAATACTCAAAGTGAGAATCCCTCCTCCATAGCACAATACCAAGCAGCAGGAAGACTTTTTGTGTTTTGGCAGAAAGCAAGCTAAAAAGTGAAAATTACCACATATTCTGTGTACAGTGACAAAAGTACTAAGGACCATAAATGTGAGCTGGTCCTTTTGACAGCACTTAAGTACATATCTGAAATCAGTCAGTAGAGAAGGAATTATACGAAATAGTAGCAAATTTTGTTCCAATGGATGCTGTGTATCAGTGTTCAAAACTGCAGGTCAAAGAATAGAAAATACAAAGGATGCATGCATGTATTGGGATTGCACAGCAAGCTTCTAGTAGTGGGGGGGCTCCAACGGTGTAATCTGTAAGAAGGGCCCCTCCTTGTGTTACATAGACAATGCCAGCCAGTGCCAACACTGACCTAGCACTGGCCAAGACGAGACATTGAAAATGGTGGCAGCACCTCTGGGATAAAGTGTTTAGGAAGGAGAGAAACAGCTGCCCAAAAGCAGATGGCAAAGAGGAATGAGAACTTGTGAGAGAAATAACCCTGTAGAACTAAGGTCGGTGAAGAAGAAGGGGGTAGAGTTGTTCCAGCAGCCGGAGCAGACATTCCCCTGCAGACCATGGTGCAAACCACAGTGAGGCAGCTGTCCCTCTGCAGCCAATGGAGGTCCCCATGTTAAGCCCATGGATACACCCAAAGGAGGCTGTGACCCTGTGGAGAGCCTGTCCTGAAGCAGGCTCCTGGCAGGACCTGTGCAATCATGAAGGGAGTAGCTCACACTTCATATTTTCTCGACAGAACCCACTCCCTGGGAGAAGTCTCTTCCTGAAGGACTGCATTCCATGGAAGGAACCTGTGCTGAGCAGTTTGTGAAGAACTGGAACTTCATTTGTTCAGTTCACGGAGGACTGGAGGAGGGAGAAGGGGAAGAGTGGCAAAGACAAAGAGTTGTGAACTCTCCACTCCCTGCCATCCTGCATCACTCAGGAGGAGAAAATAGAGATACTGGGAGTGAAGCTGATCCCAGGAAGAAGAGAGGGTTGGAGGGAAGGTGTATTTCCTATTAGTCTTATCGGATTTGATTTGTAAACAATTAAACTAATTTACTCAAGTTGAGTGTTTTGCCTGTGACATTAATTGATGAGTGATCTCATGATCTGCTGATATCATGTACCATGACCTTTTGTTTGTTATAGTTTTCTCCTCCACATCCAGCTCATGAAGAGAAGTGATAGAGAGACTTGGTAAACCCGTTGTCCACCATAGGACTACAGATAAATTAACCACAAAGACTGCTTGACACTTCAGGTTGAAGTAAATACATTGAGATATGCTTCACAGAGGCACAAATCTGACTGTAACATCTTTTGCTTATTCTTTATCTGTACATGCTGAATAATTATAAGGTTTGTTTAGGCTTTTTATTTATTTGTTTTGTTTAACAGAGATTACTGAAATGCCTCAAGTGTCAGTCAACCTTACCTCCTGAAATCTCTGACTTTTTGAGGGGTTTTCCTGAGAACAACTCTTCTTTAGAGTACTGATCCACCAACACCTAAAGAGAAAATTTTAAAAAAATGTTCTTTCTCATATCTCTACTAGAATCTGAATCTTTGCCCATGACAGCTCAGAAAATTCATACCTTGCAATTATATATTCATTTAAGAAATCTTGGGCTTTGTGCAGAACTAAGCTGCAGAGAATCAAATTGCTTTTCCACTGGAGCTGACCTGGAGTAGTTGCTTCCTTTTATACATTGCAAAATAGAATCCCAGCTAAAATGACCTTTGTAAAATTCTATTTATAAAATATCTATTTGATATTCTGTTAAAGTGACAGGGTAAAATTTTAAAAGTTATTTCACAGGAAGAGATTTACACCACTCTCTTACTACTATTTCATACAATCATAGAATACCAGGTCAGAAGGGGCTTCATCAACTGGTCCAACTTCTCTTTGCAAAAGCAACATCTAGAGAAGATAATGCTGAATCTCATCCAGCTGAATATATTTATTATTATTATTGTTATTATTATAATCTTTTCCATGTGATTCCTTTTAGAAAAGGATTCTCCATCTCACTTCTAGCCACCTTTAAATGCTGAAATAGGGTGATAAACCTTCTTCTAAGCCTTCTTCTCTCAAGGCTGATAAAATCCTGCTCTCTCAGCCTTTCTTCTCATGGCAGGTTTTTCAAGACTTTTGATCATTTTTGTGACCCACCTCTGGAGCCTCTCCAGCCCATCCGCACTTTTTTTGTATCACAAGGACTATATTTATTATTTCTTATTCTTATTCTTATTCTTATTCATATTATTTCTTCTTAAATTTCCTTCTTTCATGTTTTTGCCTTTGGAGGCAAAGCGATTTTGCCTTTGGTTCATACAGGTTTGGTTTTTAATTGTTTTTAGTATTTCTTAATTAAAACCACTTTTTTCCTTTCATCTCACAGGTAGCTGGTCAAGGCCCTCAATGGCATTGAATTTAACTTTTGACTTTAACATAACTTTTTAACATTTGACTTTACTTATTTTATGCTCACAGTTATATTTTAGGGTTCTTTTAATTTTAAAAAGTATTTCACTTTTAATTTTAATTATTTAAAAATTTAATTTATTTTAAATCATGAGTACTTTTAATCAATACATTTACTCACAATACAGTTATTTTAGTTCTTTTTGCTTTCATGGTGCAGTGAGAAATGTTATCAGCTGGAAGCCCTGACAGGTAGGAAAACTTATGCTGTGATGGGCAGCATAACTGACTCTTTTAAAAATGAGTTATAAAGTGTCCTACATTCAAACTTCCAGATACACTCCTGGCACTTGTTATTGCAAAGATTGCTATTGGAATTTCATTCAACACATGGGTGATCTCAGTCGGTACAGATCCATAGCTTTCACAGCTTGCAAAGTGCACAAGAAATTGTGTTTTGTCTAATATGGCAAGTCCTATCATGCCTCTTAATTGACTTTTGTAGTACAACTTCATTTGAAACAATTTCAACTTGCATTGAATTGGTCTCCAAGAAAACACATTAGTATAAAGATATTTCAAAGCATTTGGAAATGTGAAAGCATAAACTCATATTCAGTAGAGAATAAATGCAGACAGGTTGACCAAAAATTCTGCAAGAAATGAAAATTACATAAACTATGGTTACAATCAAGGCTATACTTATTACCAATAATTACACATAACAAGTTATTAATAAATAATAGTAGTAAAGATATTATTATTACTATTACTGTTTATTACTCTGACTATTATTATTATATTGCCTAACATGCTAGTACTTGGAACTTAAGCTAATACTTGAGCTTAATGCAAGTCAAACATTCTTCATGGAACGCAAACATTCTTCATGTATTGAAGTCCCCACTTTATGTGTGCCCTATACTGCGAAATACACACCACAAATTCATGCTCCAAAATAAAGCTTCCTATACCAGAGAATGTCTGATACATAGCCATGGTGCTTCATTCCAATCCAGCCCTTTTCCATGGTATTACTGGAAGGTATTCTTACAACACATTCTCAGTAAGATTTAGAATTTCACAGCAGAAAAAAGTACAAGGCAGAAAGGTATCAGAACAAATAATATGGGTTTTTAGAAATCTGTCATATTTTCTTAGTTGTTTCAAATTTTCTGCACCATCTGTGTCTGTTAATTATTTGTTAGTAGTGAGCTGCTTTACCAGCGTAATGATACTGTAGTCTTATCTCACCTGTTTTGTTTTTCTGAGAGTGGAGAATTTTTTGTACCATTGAAAATACTGCAATAACCTGTAAAGAGTATATCAGATAAAACTCCTATCTTTAAATGTTTTACTCAAAAAATATATTGCTACTGACAACAAAATGTATGACGTCTTACAGACATTTTAAAGGCGAAAGAAGTGATTTCCTCTTTCTTGAGGGGAAAGAAGTGATTTCTTTTTTTTATAAACTTTCAAATTCTGTAGCATTTTGTAATTACAGACAGAATACAGAAACAGTTCTAATAACTTTGGTTTTCCACTACTTTTTGGTTTGGGAGAAATAATTAGTAGGAACATTCTCTTAAACCAAAAACTAGAATACTTCTTTTATTAGGCAATATTAGAATGTACTGGAGATTGGTGAATGCATCACAGGAGTAGACTTTGATTCACCACAAAGTATGGTACAAGTTCATTTGCTATGTAATTCTCAATGTGAATCTTGTTGCAATTTGTTATTGTAAATCTCAGTATTTCACTTTGTTCATACTTGTCAGTATTGCCCCAGAATGAGAAAACATCTGTGTCCTGATGTTCCTTTCCCCCTTTGCTGCATTTTTCAGGCTTTTGGAGGTGACACATTGCACAGAAATGACACTTGATGTAGTGCTGAATGATTAAATACATCTATCATGTTTCTAACTATCAAAGTATCACCACTTATAACATTGATGATCATTATATATATTCTTTACCAGGTAGAGAATTATTTATGTCTATTAATCCTTGAATGGTTGGGGGTATTTTGTGTCCTGACCAAAATAACATTCTATAATATTTTGGAAATTATTTTGATTAAAAAATCTAAATGAGTGACTTGATTCACGTCTTTTTTTTTTTTTCCCTTACTGTATATTATTTAATTTTTTTTGCAAAGAGTAACATAGACAATTCCTTGATTTAAGTAAGATGAGACAATTAAGCCCTGTGTAATACTAGTGAATTAAAAAAAAAAACAACAAACTTTTGCATAACAGTAATGTTATTTTTCCACAAACTTTCAAAATAATTTTAATGAAAGTTGTTGATTAATGATACATAAGATTTTGAGAATGAAGCTGAAAACTGAGGATAAACTATGTAAGGACATCCTCCACATCTCTGTGATTGATGACGTATCTCCTACGTGTTGATACCCTAAGTAACTGTAAGTGTCAGAGACAAAAACATTTTAAAGAAAAATAAGACAATATTAAGACCATAAGACAATAGTCTTAAGACAATAAGACTCTTAAATCTCTTAGAAGGAGATAATTATTAGAATGGCAACAGTAAATCTATCAAGAATACTAGAACATCTTGCCTCAAATTTTTTTGCACTGACAACCTAAAGGAAGAGTTCTAGCATAGTGTACATAATGCAAGACAGTTAAGATTCTTCAAGGAATAAATAATATTTCATTTTCAGATATAGCAAAACCAATAACTGCATCGCCTATGCAAAAAAAATATATATATTTATGTTTAAAAAAACTAAGAAACAATTACTCAAAGTAGCAACAAAAATTTTACTGAGACTGATGCCATTGGTATAATTTTTGTTTTCTTGATCATGGTATAGTTTGTATATCACCAGGCCTTCTGAAACAGATAGAATTCATCTGTGTAAAAGGAGGAAAAAGATCCTAGCCATGAGTTGTCAGGGAGGATTATGAAGGCTTTTAACTAGGTTTGAAGGAAAAGGATAAAATAATTCTCACTAGAGATGAGCCTGGGGTGACACGCCTTTGTCGAGTGGCACGGACAGCCCAGCTGAAGTGCATCTGCACCAATGCACCCAGGATGGGTAACAAACCATGGAAGCCATTGGCAGCAGGAAGCTGTGATGTGGTTATCACCATGGGAATGTGGTGGGATGACTGGAGTGCTGCAGTGGATGGCGACAAGCTCCTCAGAAGGGACAGGTGAGGAAGGAGGGGCTGTGGGGTGGCTCTGTACACTGGGGAGGGTTTTGGCTGCACAGAGCTCAGGGACAGTGGGGATAAGGCTGGGTGCCTGTGGGTCACAGTCAGAGGGATGGCCAACATGGCAGAGATCCTGCTGGGAGTCTGTCACAGACCACCCAGCCAGGATGAAGTGAAATATTCTATCAGTGGATGTTTCCTGATCACTGGCCCTTGCTCTTGTGGGAGACTTTAACTTGCCAAATGTCTGCTGGAAACTCAGCAGTGGAGAGGAGACAATCTAGGAGGTTCTTGCAGTGTGTGGAAGGTAAATTCCAGACACAGCTTATAAGGGAGCCTACCAGGGCATGCCCTGCCCGACCTGCTGTTCACAAACAGAGAAGGGCTGTGGGACGTGTGGTGGTCAGAGGCCACAGCAACTAATAAATTGTAGTCTCTTGTTATTGGTGAGGTAAGGAAGGTGGTCAAGAAAACCTCCACTTTTGACTTCCAGAGGGCAGACAGTGGCCTGATCAAGAAACTGGGTCAGAGAGTTGTTATGCCCCAAGCTCACTCAGTGAGATTTCAAGGGGCTTAAATTCTTTTGATTCATTCTGGTGGTGCATAGGAGGAAACAAAGTTCTTGGGTGGTTGAATAACAAAAATATCCAAAGAAGGAAATGTTATGGGTGTGGGAGTAGGCCATTTGTATGTGCAACAAATGAGCTGTCATGAATAGAGTGCCCTGGCTGAAAAGGGGCTTTCACTGGAACTCAGGGAAAAAAAATGTATGATCTTTGAAAAAAGGGGCAGGCAACTCAGGAAGAATACATGCCAATAGATCAGGTAGACAGAAAATTAGAAAGGTATAAGATAAGCTCATCTAGAATTCAATCTGGCCACCATTATGAAAGATAATAAAAAGAGGTTACATAAATGCACTAAAATTCTCCATTCTTTATGGGATATGAGGAGGGCAACAAAACTGGTAAAAAGGTTTAAAGAGTAAGTCCTCCTCCTTGTATGAGGAGCTGAGGGAGTTGAGTCTGCTGGAGACCTTCTCGCTCTCTAAAACAACCAAAAAGAGGGGTGCAGCCAGGTGAGGGTCAGACTATTCTCCCACATGACAAGAGACACGACAAGGGGAAGTGGGCCCAAGCTAGGGGAAGTTCAAATTGGTCAAGCACTGGAACGGGCTGGCCAGGAAAGTTCTGCAAGTGCCAAAAGAAACAGCTGGATGTGTCACTTTGTGCTGTGGTTCAGCTACGTGGTATTTGGTTAAAGGTAAACTTAATGATCTTGGAGGTCTGTTCCAATTTTAATAGTTCTATGACTCTAAGATTAACACATTATTTCATATCAGCTGAACTGCAATAACTAAGCCATATTACTTCAAAGTAGGAGAAAAAAAAGTGGTATATTTTACTGCAGGGTAGGGCTGGGTAAAATTTTACACATGCAATTACCAAGGTCTAGCTGCTTTGCAATATTTAATACCTAGCTATAAGATGTTCATATGTCAAAAAGGAAAAACATTGTCATGAGGAAAAACATTGCTTTGCTTATTAAACCCAAATGAATTGTCTGTTCTTGTGTTACCCCTGTACAAATAACATTCATTACGTCTTGAAGGATTTTTGTGCTTAGAATGCATCTCAGTGTAAATCAGTCTCACAACTACGAAATCTCAAAAGTTACCCAGCAAAGTGTTTCACTAGGGATTTGATTTGAAACAATTTATATGACGGCAAATTAGAAGGGAGGAAAATAGTTTACTCTGGCTTTCAAATGTATTGCAATGGATCACAAATGCAGTGCTATCAGTACTCTGTACTAAGACAAATACGTGTCTAATTCTAATTATGTGGTTTTGGTTTTTACACTGTGCTGTAACTATTTGTTACCTCCAGGTGCGACTTAGACAAAGTCGCACCTGGAGGTAACAAATCAGTGCCAGTCTAAGAAGGTAGTTACTGTGAATTTCACACAGTAATGCTCTTTTCCAACCCAACATGGTGTCCAAACAAAATTCATGACATCTGAATATGGAACCCAAAGAAATTATCAATATATGAATATGAAATTTAATTTTAATATGAATGGTAGACTAATTTTATATGGTAGATAGATGGTAAATATATGGTAGACTAATTTTAAAGAGCTGTGGTTTTTTATAATTCACCTTGAACTGGAAAATACTTACCCTGAAATTGGATATTATACCTTCCTATTCACTCTATTCTAACTAGAAATCAGCTCTGATAGGTTTTTTAGCAGATCTTTGAAGCATGCTACATAGAAAAATTTTGACTGCAAAGAAAGTTTTAGCATTTGATTCAAAATACAAAAAACACCTCATCTGTGTTTTTTTGGCCAGTGATTTTATTTGGCTAGTGATATGCCAATATGCCAATATCCTTAGCTATTCTGAATTTGAGGTGACCATTAGAATCACTAGGTGCAAAATAGAAAACAGCATTTACCATATTCTTTATCAATAGGCCAAAGTTAGACAAATAGAATACAGACACTTAAAATTCACAAAAAACTACTTATACATTGAATTTTTGAAATACTTGTTCTTGAAAATTCTTTTCCATGTTTCACGATTTAGAATGAATGGAAATATTATCAAACCCATTAAAATAATTCTTCACAGAAGTCTGTTAGAATGGCTAATATTTGCTCTTCCTCATCCTACCATGACCAAGCATTTTTCGCCTTTTAGATTCATATCTTACTGAGACTTCCTCTTCTGAGGTTCTGTGGTCTATCTACAATAGATCTCTTACCTTCCATCAGATTTCAATGATTTTTCTCCTGGTACAAGAACATGAGAAGGACCGAACTAGATAAAACTCTACTGTCCATTGGCTTAAGTCCACAACAGTGTTGAGTCTCTGACAGTGGACTTTTTGACAGAGGCCTGGATAAAACAAAGCAAGTACTACATTAGCATATGCTCAAAGTGTGCAAACATATACAATGGGGGATTAGAGCTATTGCTAAAACATGGACTTGCAGTCAAATGGCAGGTTCTTTGTTTTGTAGAAAAGTGAAATAAAAAGCTCCTTATGCCAAATATTTATTCAGCGAATAACTGTTTTTTAAACATAATATTTTATTTTCCTTCAATTTCAATGAGCATTTTATTACTATGCCCCTATTTTCAATGCTGTTGAGCTCTATTCTTTCATGTTACAAGGCCTGCTTGCCACAATTAAATATGATGTGCTAGCCTACAGAAAAATTTTTCAATTACTTTAAAAATAAATATGCCTCAGTTTCTCACAACAGTTGTTGATAATTTAATGTTTTAATTAATGCAGTTCCAGTTTACATATATTTCAGTATCTTATTAAAAGGACTTAATCATATTAGTGCAAATTGCTAAGGCTGCTGAACTTTTAGGGTAGTCCAAGTTATTTGGAAGGATATGTACATGCAGTATTTAAGAGCATAATGGAAGCAATAAAACTACCACAAAAATCCAGTTGATTTAACCTGTGAATAAGCAGTCAAAAATAAAACATATAAAATGCAAAAAAAGCCCATTGCTATAAATCAACTTAATCTTTTTAATACTATGAATGATTGGGTAGTGCTGTTGAAGGTAGCCTGAGAAACACCACTATTTCCCGAATACCTTGTATTCACAGTGTACTTGTATAATCACCACTGCACTTGTGCTGATAATGGACTTTTTTCTTTTCTTTTTAATCTTTACAAAGGATGGAAAATTATTTCAGTGTGTTTCATTACAAAGAAATCTGGTTTAGGATAGCAGTTGCATATATTTTAAAAATGATGTTATTTTTCATAATAAAGTAATTAAATAATGAAAAAAATTAAATTTACTTTTTCCTCATAAATTTTTGGGATAAGGAAACTTGGTAAACACACATGGCATTTAAAACAAAGACTATTAGTAAGGCATATTTTGCTCTATCTACTCAGCATACAAAACAAATATTTATTTAAGAAGTTTATTAGTCATGAATTAATTTGGTCCTGAATTTTAACAATAGGTAAATGCTCTGAAAATCATTCAAATACTCTCTGTAGCATATTTAAGTTTTCAATAGATACTAAGAAATCAAATGCCTTAGACTTTCTCTTTTCACTTACAATCTGAAACATACCCCTACTGTTTACAGAAATCTCCAAGAACAGCAGTTTGAGCTAACAAAACAATCTGCACATGGAAACACTGCAAGCTTCATTTTGATTAAGTGTTTGTTTTCTGATTATTTCAAACTCATCCTCATTATCTGCCTGCTCATTGGAAAGGAAACAGCTGATTCTTCAAGCATGTTGACAGATGTCTACTTTGAAATACCTGCTGGGTATTTCTCACATCAGTGAGACGTTAAATCATGTTGTCATCTGGAGAGAAGCACTAAGCTGCTAAACTAGCTGCGAACACTGGCTGCTTAGTGACCTTTGCATAGAAATGGTGCTTCTACCCATAAACATTTTAAGGTCATGGGATTTATTCCAGTTCCTCACAAAGCCTGACATTTTGCAAAAGCCAGGAGCAACTCTGTACTGACTTTTTACTTAGGAAATATCTCCCTTTGGTATTCATTAGGATGGGTCAATCTAATCCAGGCTGTAGGGACATTAGACCTGATAAAATTTCAGAGAAAAAGGATTTCTAGTGGTGCAGATGGTGGAGTCATACCAATGTTCATACACTGAATACTTTTACAATTAGGTTTCTCCAAAAAGATGGTGCACAGAAAAGTAACAGCTTGTCCTCCGCTCCCTAGTGCTTTGGTCTCTCACTGCTGGGGCAGTAGCTTTTTTTACTTGCAAGAAATTTGTTCAGAATCAAATTTGATGCTACAGGAGTGCCTGTATCTAGCCATGCTACCCTATCAAGCTCTTTCCCATCTGCAGTTTGTGTAAATTCTCTTCAACTTGTGCTTCAGGTTTTTGGCAAAACTACAGTTTCCTGATACATTTATATTTGAATTCTGATGCATTAGACCATTAGTACTTTACTTATTTTATGACATAAATGTCACCTTTGCTTAAAACCCCAAAGACAGCTTAAAAAATGTGACTTGTGCATGAACTTGTGGCAGCAGCTCTCTGGCTGCCCTGTGGGTGATGCCACCCCACCCCGCAGTGAGGGGAGGGAAGGAGCCAGCAGTGACCATCCGTAGATGGATCGATCCCAGCCGGCTGCAGCAGAGAGAGGGGTGGGGTTGGCATTGTCACGATCCGGTCATACAAGCGGGGGTCATGATGGTTCGTTTTAACGATCTCAGAGTGCAAAACACAACACAGTGGGGATTTCAGTGTTAATAAAAACAAATGCACCTTTATTGAATGACCACAGCAAATGTGATAGAGGGATTAAGGGAGAGAAACAGAGAAGGGGGGAAAGAGAAAGATAGGGGGTTACAGCTACCAAATGTAGAGATGAAGTCCTTTGCAGTCCAGCCGAGGATCCGCTGTTACATCGGAAAGATCTCGAAGTCCTAGTTATCTCAGGGTTCCACTATAGTCCATTGCTGAGGGGACAGAAACAGATCTTGAAGTAAGTCTATTGAAATCGCTGAAAGGAAAAAATATACAATAAAGAATAGATACAACAAGTAGTTCACGTTCTCCACAGCAGGTGAGGACCATTGTCTACTTGGTCCAATGGCCGCAAATATCTCGCTTTGGTCAGGTTGGCTCCCCCACACACCTCCCCCATGTTAGGGGTTTCATTCTCAGTCCTTGGAAGAGGGGAGCTACTCTGTATAGGGGTCTCATGTCTCAGTCCTTGGGAGGGAGGCTTCTTCCATCTCAGTCCATCTGTCACAGTGGTTGAAAAGCAGATGAGGGGTCTTCTGCGGGGACCACCAAAAGTTACCCCCAGAAAAGTCCAGCCAGGCCAAGAGGTGTGGAAATTCACAAGCCATTGGAGCAGGAACCATGAAGCAGGTGCAAGCATTCAGGGCAAGTCACCCCCTCCTTTACCAGGTGCTCCATGGCAGCAAACACACCTGAAAACAATACCTTGGCAAACCAGCAGGGTTCTTAGGATCTTGGTGAGCAACCATCAGAATTCCGATCAGGGTCTTTTCGGTAGTGCCAGTTTCTGTCCTTTCATGATGATCGTGAGGCAGATGAGAAAAACTTCAGACAGAGACTTACAGCATGCAAGGCCAGCTGTTTTCTGGAATGGGGAACACTGGCCTTGGCCATCGGAGTTGTGTTGACCGTGACAAAGGCTCGCAAGCTGCTATGTGCCACCTGTGCACATAGCACTCCTTCAAGTCAGATTCGGACAAGCCTACTGAGGTGGATTCGCTTTCCTTTGGGGTCCAGCCCATTATTTCTTTGTAAAAGATCCCCCAGATTGGTAGTAGTCGAGGCACACTCACATCTCCCCTTGTAAGTGCCTCACACAGACAAAAATCCCCATGGATCCGTGAGGCCAAGGCCCACGGATCCATGGGGAAACCATGAATTTTGGCCCAACTTAAAAAGCCTGTAAAGAGCATATTCTGACACAGAAAGTCCCTTATGACGAACAATATGTACCCACACTGTAAGGGTTGGATGTTTTGGAACAGAAATTCAGACGCCCATTATTCAGGTACCTTTTCCTTACCCAGGTTGTAGGCAGTGCTATTGTTGGGAAATCTGTTCCCCACCCCAGCTCCTAGGCTATGAAGACAAAAACGTGGTCCCAAGGGACAGATCTTGTCCAGGAAGACACAGGGAAAGGTCACATTACCTCTCTGCAGGAACAGAAGGTGTGCGTTTATGACACACACCTTCTGTTCCTGCCGCCAGGACGCCACAAGGTCCAGCCAGCTCCCAACAGAGTCCTGGTGGAGTCCTGGCGGGGTCCCGAGGCATCTTCGCCTGCCCTGCGACTCCACAAAAGGTTGATCAAGGTAACACATGGCGCGGTCACCAATTGTGTCAACAGGCCCCTAGCCGGGTAATAATTAGCACTGACTCCATGATTCACAGCAGGCTGATCAATCTCATGATATGATATGATATGATATTAATTATAATATAATACAATATAATGTTATGTTATATTATAATCATATCATATCATATCATTAAAAAACCACCCTTTGGTAAAAAAATCTCCATAACATGGAGATTCCGCATGTTCATACCAACAGGTGCAGGAAGTGAAGATAAGGATTGTCTCTCATTCTTTTCTCTATCTTCTCACAGCCAGTTATGTGTTGCTGTCTGTAACCAGAGAGCTGGTGCCACATAAATTAACCTAAGACCAAATCTGTCTGGAAATAAAGCGGGGAGAACTTTTTAAAGGATTAAACCTATAAAACCTAAAAATGTTGGGAGATTTTTTCATACGTGGCCAATTTAAATCATAATGCCCCATCTATTCTTGGTGGAAGTTTATGATGAAATAATTCAAAAGAGATGGAAACAAATACTATTTTTATTTGTCAAAATTAAGATTAAATTAGGAACATAAAGTCATAAACCCAAAAATTTTAAATCAGTCTATGCTATACTACATAGAAAAATATGACTTCAAGATTTATAAAAATGTGTCTTTGACATGCATGACATTCTAAAATAGCATTCCCTTTTCTAGTTTTATCCTGTCTCCTTAATTTTTCATTTTCCGTTTTTCATCATCCTCTGTTTTAGTTATTAGGCCAAATAACATGATGAAGAGTTGGGAATTAGGTTTAGAATCAGTGAGAATGATTCTAAAGAGTTTAATCCCAAATTCTGTACTGTCTCTGAGTTTTTTAATCTAGCTAATGAAGCAAATTGTGAATGAAATAAATTTGTACAGTACTAAATTCATGTACGGTGCTTTATAGCTCACATTGTAAAGCTGAATTTTAAATGGGAGACTAAAAGCATTGTATAACCTGAGATTAATATATCTAATATTCATAATGAACTGATAAAAATTAATCCAGAACCCTGCATTATTCTTAGTGGAATGTGACACTGAATGTCAAGAAGAAAAAGATCTGACCCTCCAGAATATAAAAAATATAATCAGAATTAATATGTTGATGTCTTGAAAGGCCACCTAGAAAAGAAGCAATACAGTGTTACAGGAATAAAGTAGGCATTTATTTGTAAGGCCTTCAAAAGATACACCTTGGGCAACATAAGAACCTGGTCATTGCTACACCCAAGATGGATGATGGAGCACACATTTTCACACTTTTATAAGTTTTGGTCCATTTACATACTGGGGTTAATTGTCCAATTACAGCTTCAGGTTAAGAAGTTCCATCCTCCTGCTTTGCTCTCTTCAGTTCATAATAATTTATGTTTTTTGGGCCTGAAGCTGCAACGGTGTCCTTGGGTCTTAGGCTGGAAAAAGATTGTTTTGTCTAACTAAACTGTGAAGAGAACTTGCTAACACTTTATATGAAGCTCAGAATTATATACTAATGCACAGGGTCTAGAAAATATGAAAGCTAAAACTTAAGTAGTCATAATAAGACACTCTATATCTTCATAATTGTTGATACATGGAATTAGATCACCTTTAAGCTTAAGAAAAAGAAGTGCCTCTTTGGCATAAAAATTTAAACTATGTATAATAAATCTCAGCCCAGATTCTGGTCGTGCACAAAATCCTTTAAAATACTTGAATATTTGAACCTGGAGATTTACCTTGGGTATAGCTGCAATAGAGATCTTGCCTATCTATCTTACCCTGTCTATGTTCCATGTGAAATGCGCTACTTAATAATTTTAAAAAACGAAAATGTGGCTATAAAATACCATCACTTCATTTTACCAGATAAGTCCCCAGACACTGCAACTTCAGCTGTTTGTATGTTATCTGCATTTCTGGGTAAATTTTGAAATATAGAGATTTGTTTTAAAAAAAAAATCTTCTTAGAAGTGGTTATATAACATTAAGTTTTCAAGGTTGATGGCTAAAAGTTTAACCTAGACTAAATTAACAGTATGATTCACAAAAGTAGAAGAGTTATTAAAGTCTCATTATTCAGAATTTTGCATTACAAAATTCATGTAGTAAGGTGTTTTTCTTTTCCTGTAAAGTGATGTAGTCAGTAAAGGTTTTTGTATTTTTTTAATGTGTTATATAAGATAGATACATATTTGATAGCAAGAAATCACTGTACACATATGTATGCATGTATATTCTAGTGGGAGAGGAAGAAGCTATATCTTCAGAAGCCTATATTCTTCTCATATTCTTAAATGTAATGAAATTATTGATAAAATATGTTACATCTAGAAATACATAATATAAAAATGAGCCAAGAACCTGGCAAAAATTGACTGCAAGTTTGGGGTTTTTTTTAATGTTAGGCTTTATAAAAAGAAAATAAATTCAACTTGTTTATTATTTTCATGTCTACAAATCATGAAGAGTACAAATATATTTACCAAATTGCAATCTAAGCAATATTAAAATCAGAGTAACAACTACACTCTCCTTTGCTATTATACTTTGACTTACAGAAGAGTTTATAAATACAATGGTCTTTTTTGTTTCCTCCTTTTACATTTTCTTCTCATGATGAAATTTTCTGTTTACACAAGTGAGGCAGTCATATGCCTTATGTCACCTCTTTCCACCCTGTACAAGCCTTCTTTCCTTTTTAATGGCTTCCAGTTTCTTTCTAAATAGGGGGTTCTTGCTGAAATTTATTCCTCTTGCTAAAGCCTCATTATTTCCTTTTTTTTTTTTTTTTTAATCTAGAGCCAGTACTGGAAACATATTACTTGACTCTAATAGAGATTTATTCCTACTATTGTTGCCAGACCACTTTTGTCAGCTGCTCCTCATTCTTTATTTTTATCTTCTCCCTCTGTCCTCTTCCTTCTCATTTATCAGACTTTTTACTACAATTAAATGATAAACCTCTGAGGTTCAACTGCTCCAATCCTTCAGGAATTCGAGGAAAATTAGAGTGTAAGAGAAAGTGAATTTAAAATTAAATGGTTAGAGAAGCAATCATTTTTTAAATTAAGCTTAGTCTATCTTGTGTCTTCTTTTTATACATTTTGAGCTCACATTCATTGTTCCTATGTTGAGAATCAAGCTCAAACAAAGAAAAAATTCTCCCTATCAAAACTGGTGTTTAAAAGTGAAGCTTTACACTTTGTTTACTGCAGAAATCAAAGGAGATTTACAACAGCAGTGGTAGAGAAAGATAATAGAAGTATGTTAAAATGCTGTAGGATATGGCAGACGACTTGTATGTCTGCATGAGTTGATAAGATCAGGAGACAAACGAGTCATCTAGAAGCAGAAAATCAATAATCACCAACAGGAAATATTACATGGGGAACTTTATTAATTTGTGGAATTTTAATATATATTCAACTCAGAATAAGGAAAGAAGGCAGCTGTTAAGAAAAAGAAATAAAATGCAGAAGGCAGGGATTTTTTAGTTTTTATTTTTGCTAAAGGGGATCTTTTTGTCTGCTAAACATATTTGGAAAGAGAAATCAGAAGGAACATTTCTCAAAAAGAGCCCACAAACCAAAAACCAACAACCCCCTCAAATAAACAAGCAAAGAAACAAAAACCTCATTTACAAACAAAAAACCTCAAACACCAAAAAAAAAAAAAAAAAAAAACAAAAAACCAAAAAACCAACCCCAAGAGAGCAATAACAAAAAAAACACAAAAAAACAGAGTGTAGTCAAGAAATCTTCATGCCTGACAGAATAACAAGTCAGATCCCCTTTCTCCTGTCTTTTAACACACTTAAATGCATAACAGTGGGGTGTCAGTGATGGATTGAGGATTGACATTTGAGAAAAAAATGCGTGGCAACTGAAAATTTTCCTCATTACTGCTTCATAATATTATTAAAAAAGAGAAATCTTTTTGACAACCAACGTTAAATTCCATCTATTTAAGCCACTTCATCTTGCATTTATTCAATTTTATGCAATACAAAGAAAAAAATGGATGGACAAAGACTTATAAGCAAAATTGAAACTAAAGCTAAGGCTAATATTCTGTGTCACTTAAATTGTCTTCCAAGAACATGATATAATATACAGAACTACAAAAGAATAGAGGACTGATTTATCTGAGCTAATCTTAAGCAAATGAACTGGCCCTACAGGTCCTCCCGTGTGAGACTTCACAGGCTCCTGACTACTGAAAATGACACAGTAGACTTGCAACTGTTTTCCAAGGAGTGGGTTTACACCTGGAAGTACTCTGTTCATGCCATCAGAGTTCAGAAGTTTCCATGTTTTTAGCTATTATAAATATATGTTGTATTTCATATGTCTTCAGGCTGAAGCTAATTGTTCTTGGTGCAGTGAAATCACAAAACCTGAATGATTCTCAGGGGGACAGAATTTGTAACAAAAAAAATTAAAATTAAGTTCAACTTTCTTTGGTTTAGGGGTGTACTGAAATGGAACAGTGCAAAAACATTTTCATAGTAGTTAATTCACTTTGTTAATAAAAACTTTAACTAATTCTTTCTAATGTAGCAACCTAATATTTGAAAATTTGAAATTTGCTGGCATCTGGCCTATTTATATCTTGTAATCTGTTCTAGAAAGACAAATATTAGCATTCACAGGGAACATTATTACGTTATTAAAGAATTACATATCTTAGAACTCACTTCTGATGATTTAATAATTTCAGACATATGTACGCTTTGTGATGAGACACTGTCAAAATTTTTTTGCAACTTTCCTTTGAAATAAAATCAAAACAAAGAAATCCCAGAAACTTCAAGCTGCTACATTTTTTATGATTTTTAAACAACATTGCATTATTTTCTTCAGTATGATGTTGTCTAATTTCTTATTAGTGGCACGTCAAAATGTTACAGTAAAAAAAAAACAAACATTGCAATGGTGTAATAAAACAAGGAGAGTGTGGTGGAAAGAAGCTTTGAAACATGAAACATTTTTGAAAGCTTGCCAAATTACCTTTTATTGTAGGAAGGCAAAATTGCAGTGAGAAAGAAAATATTGCCAGATTTTAAGTACTGGGAAAGTACTGATATGTTAGTTGATGTTTCAGTGTTCCAGAAAACAGAAACAGAATAAAGATTTACAAAATAAAGATTTTATTCTGTAGCCATAAACAACATTGAGATGCTACCCACATATTTATAGAAAACAATAAATAATACAGTAAAAAATAAATGTAAACACACATACATATAAATTTGCATTTCAAAAAATACCAGTGAACATATCTCTGAGTATTTAAAATGCCTCTATGAGCTGCAGGTTACTTAGCATTTAGAAACATGCACAATGACTCAGAATATTTTGCAAAGATGAGTATTTCTGATAAAGTTTTGGTAAAGCACTAGGAGACATGCATACCTGCATACATACATAAAATTTTGCTTTATGGTTCTGAATAAGGATAGGACCATCCACTTTGGGTTTAGTCTCTTAAAACAAAAGCTCAATGATTTTGCTCACTTATGAAAAAAAAAAGGATTTTTATGTTTTAGATCATAGGACCTAAATATTGTTAGAGTTGGAACAGACCTCTTGAGATCATGCAGGCCAATTCCCCTGCCCAGGCATGGTCACCTATAGCAGGTGACACAGGAACACATCCAGATGGTTTTGGAACATCTCCAGAGACGGAGACTCCACTAACTCCCTATGTACCATGTTACAGTGCTTGGATACCCTCAGTGTAAAGAATTTCTTCCTCATGCTGATGTAGAACTTCTTGTGTTTTAATTTATAACTATTGCACCTTGTTCTGTCACTGTGCATCACTGAAAAGAGCTAGGGACCATCCTCTTAAAATATCACCTGCCTTGAGGTATTTACATGCATTTATGAAATGCCTGCTCAGTCCTCTCATCTGTTGTGTTGTGCTTTTCGGTTTTTAGTTATGCCAAGTTGTATATTGTAAGTTGGTTTGTTCCACTCACCCCTTTAGTTATGCAATGTTTCTACCCAGGTTGCCTCCTTCCCTGCAGTCCTTGTCCGTCTCTCTGTCTAACTCTGGTTACCCCAGTTACGAATGTATCTTTTGTTTTGTCTATCCCCCTGCCCTGTTCTTCACTTGGGGACCCATCCTCTCCATCTAGAAGCTTCTCTTCTGCACATTGACTGATTGGTTTAGGGGCTGGGTCCCCTCCCCTAGTTACTCCCCATTGGTCCCTCAGCAATGTCCTCCTTTCCTTTTCCACTCCCCCCTGCTCCTCCACTGGTTCAAGGGCAGACTCCACCCCTGTTGCCACCCCCCTTTATAAGTTGCTGTAAGCCTTTTCCCACTGTTTTTGGCTTCTGGTCTTCTTGAAGTTTTATTTTCTGTGCTCCTCCCAATAAACCCTGGTTCACCAGAAGTTGGAGCCTGCTTTCTTCACTCCCATTGCTATTGGCCCAGAGTCCTTCAAGGCATTCGTGCCTAAGGCTCTCTCCTTGCAAGTGCAAGTGAGGAGAGTGCTCCCCCCCCCGCGTCGCTGTGGCTCACGTGCCAAAGAGCTAGCCTGGGGAAGCCGTCAGGGAGGGCTTTTGGACACACGTGGTCACACTCATCCAAACTAAACATGCCCAGCTCCTGCAGTCCTCTGAAGAAAGATGGCCCAGACCTCAAACTGTTTCGTTTGCTCTTCGCTGGATCTTCTCCAGGAGCTCCTTGTCTGTTGCATACTGAGGAGCCCAGAAGTGGACACAGATGAAATGCTGTGCTTTCTAAGGTTTGAGAGATAAAGAGCGCATGTTCTCATACAAAACACAGCCATCAAAATAATAAAAATATATTCTAATGAGATTGTTAAAGTCATTACCAGCATAGAATGCCCGAAGATAATACAGAAAAGAAAAGCAGATAAAAATAAAAGATATATAAAATACAAGATACACTAATTAGTGCAGAGTTTTTCCTTGTGTGGCTATTTCCAAATGAGAGTTATAAAATTAATTTTTAACTTCTGATAAATTTCATTTATTTTCTCTGCACTGTCCCCATAATAGGATTTTCCATTGTTCTTAACTCATTTCCCATTTATTTTTCTGCTTCCAGAACGTTATTTTCTCCTTCGAGCTTACAGTTAAGGAATGTAATATGTCTGAGGCTTTGTAATTTAAAAATCTGTGCTCAGTCAGCAGTGTGTTACTTCACCAAGATTTAATTGGCCAGCCCAGTGGCATAAAGAAAAAAATGCACTGAAGTAGTAACTGACAATCCAGAACTTAGCATAGGTGGCAGAATCCCACAGCGTGCAACACTGTGCTTGCTACGATATCTATTGACCTTGCGTCCCAGTTGCGGGAGGTGACTGGCACCTGCACCAGATGTGGCTGTGCCCTACCTCTGCTGCCAGCAGGCAGGATTGCTGTTCTGCCACTGGCTGGGGTCCCAGATAGCCAGGAACGGGCGACAAACCCACTGCCGACGAATTTGGGGCAAAGGAAAAGGAAGGGCCCTATGCTTGTTTTTCCAAGCTGTCTTTATTTCTTTCCTGCGCAGAAGCGGTGCCAGGGCGACACTGCGTGGGAATTATTCTTTCCCACAGTTGGAGCAGCACCGAAACGAGGCCGGTGATGCAACACTCACAGGCAGCAGCAGCGGCAGTGGGAGCTCGGGCAGGAGCGGCCATGCAGGCGATCCCCACTGCAGCAGGAGCCATGTGGGCAGCGGCTGCAATCTTTCCCATGTCAGGAGCAAAGCAGTGTGGGTGGTGGCTGGACTTTCTGTCACCAGAGCGAGACAGCTGGTGCCGCACTGCACGGGCTCTCTCTCTGCAAAGGGGAAAGCCAGGGCTGCTGGCTTCTGCACTGCACTGGGCAGGATGCGGGAACGGCGGGACTCAAAGGAGGGACAGCGGCAAAAAGAGTGGGGAAGCAGAGAAAACAGCGGCTTTTAGGGATTGGAATCCTGGGTGGGGACTGTTGAGCTAGCTAGGGTGGCAAAAGTAAACACATAGTGGAGCAGGAAAGGCACAGATCAATGGCAGAAAGCAAAAATCATAACTGACAAGGAATTCTCGAGATAAAGGGTGTGCCAATGACAGACATTCTACAGGGGCAAGATTTTTGAGGATAGACAGGGAAACGTCTGGATTTCTAACTGCCACAGTGAGACAGGGGATAAACAACCTCAGACACAGACAAAACATCTTTAAACTCCCACTGCCACAGGCAGAGAGAGACTAAACATTTTCAAACCCCCACTGCCATGATTTCCTGTTTGTACTTCATAGGTAAATGAAGGTTGCACCACATTCCTGAAAAGTCTTACATGCCTATTAAAGTTTGCCAAGTAGGAGCGTAGGAGTGTACCTATTCAAAATTATGGAATAGAAGACCCTCAAGCAGCCAATATAACAGGTCCTGGTGGAGTTCTTGTGCAAGGTAATAAACATGTATTAAACTGCAAACATGTGAAATATTATCCACATCATAGAAATCCTCCACACAACTACCAAAGAAATAGAAGCCAAACCAACAACCATCAATCTCCAGTGACAGCCTAAAAACCAAAAAGGCACAGAACTCTGATGAGCCATCCTGTATCCAAAAGCGCATCTCCATAATTACAGGACCTTCCAATCAGTTAAGTCACACTTTTTCAAATACCCTTTCCCAATTCCTGTGGCCTCCCTGCCTCCCTCTGACTGGCCCCTTTTCCTTTCTATTGTCCCAGTATTCCATTTTTATGTTCCCACAAATTCCTACTTCCCTTTCCCCCCTTCCATGGTCCTCCTCCACTAATCCTTTTTCCCAGATTTCCTTCTCAGTACCAGAGCGGGGGTGGTGGGGTGGGGGGGGGTGGTGGTGATTGGGAGGGAAGGGAAGGAAAGTTCCCCTAAAGTAACCATCTTTTTCTTAAAAGTTAGTGATTTCTATTTGGAGTTTCAAACAGGCACACCACTCTCCTACACTACCTTGTACAGAGTCTATCACAGCCAACCCTCTGCCGCAGGTGATAAATAACCAGTCCCTGCTGAAGGAACCTTCTCCTGACTCAATCCTCTGATAACCCATGACAAGAAAAGTCCGTATCTTTCCTGCTAGCTCTAAGACTCTATAGAAAATCTGTTTGGACACTGGGGACTCAGGATTGTTTACATTTTGAAAATTGTCTTATGGGTGCTTTTGATTGTTTTTGTCATTTTGTGTTCCTTCAGTTAATCCTTCAGAGAAGCTTTCTTAATAATATCGAAATGGGGAGATGTGGAGAACCTGAAAGGCATTCCCTGGGTTAGGGAGACACAAGAAGTTTCCCTCAAAAGATACCCTATTCTGTTAGACCCCATTGGCTCCTTCCCCTTGTTCCTATATCCCTCCGCACTCCCTCTCTATTCCACCATTGGCTCTCATCTTGTAGTGCCCCCATGCCACTGTTTAGCCCCTACCTCTCGATATACAAAAACGTGGAGTCTCTCCGTATGTGTGCCTGGGACTCTGAACATCTTACTGGGAGGCTGAATTAAACATCTGTGGATATTATGCGAAGGCCCTTTTTGCTTCCTTACCCTGGACTTCATTAGCAGCTATTTCAGCTATTTTTGTGGGTAAATGAAGGTTACAGCACATTACTAAAAAGTTTCACATGCTTACTGAGATTTGTAAAGGAGGAGTGTAGGAGTATACCTATTCAAAAGTAAGAGTTGTTTGGTGGCCTATTCCTAAGTATTTTTATTTTATTACAATTGTTTGCAGTGGGTCTCTCCTTTTGAAATAAACACATCTACGGCACCTATTTACAGAAAATTTTAAAACTCCGTATAATATTATCTTCTAAATCTAGATTAATCAGTTAGTAGATTTGACTTGAAAATTTGTGATTGATTAATGTTGCAGTAAATTCTGTCAGCTATATTACTTCTCACAGCAGTCCAAAATTATTTTATGTTACTATATGTGTGTAAATTTATTCTCCCTGAAAAATGCATAGTATATATATGCATATAGCAGAAATAGCAACTGTCTTATACCTCAGTTCTAATGAAATTTCAGAAAGGCCACTGTCATCACTGTCATTTGTCATTGCAAGCGAAATATGAGGTCAATCTATCCAAAAACTATCCCACCCTTTAATAATAAGCACATTTTAAACCTTCTCAGGCAAAATACTTTTGTCAAAATCATGTTAAAGTCAGTCTGATGTTTTTTGCTTTGTTGCCAAGAACATATATGTGTGATGCTAGAAAGTTTGATTGGAAGTTTTTTGTTGCAAATGTGGCACTCCATATCCTGACTTACTTATTCATGCCTCGGTGTCTTTTCTTTTTAAGAAGTAATTTTTTTTAAGAGTCATTCCTGTTTACGGCTGTGTTACTTTTCTTTATTTCAAAACCTTAAAGATCTTAGTCCTTAAAGTCTTTCTTCTGAAATCTGACAGCACTGGATCAATCTGATTTGCTAGTTTATTTAAATAACAATCAAAATCAAAAAGCCTACTGCAAAGATAATTTTTTTCACTTTATTTTCCTCTGAAATGTTCATTTCAAGCATACTAAATTAGGGTAATGCAATAAATTACTCACTTGTAAATGCTAAACATTAGCAATTTCCTTGTTTTCAGAGAGATTTACTCTGAAAAACAACAACAACATCTATCAGAATAATGCACCTAAGCCTGCAAAATTTTCTTAAAATTATCAGATCATTTTTAGTGCCATGAAGAGCATTTAAATGCTATGCTCAGGAGCATTTAAGTTCATCTAGTTATAGTTCTACTTTTGCTTTCAGTTTTGGATGAAAACAAATAAAATTTTAAAATTTATTTAATAAAAGATCGAGGCTTCATGCTTTAGGAAAGGGAACACTGAGACAGTGAAGAAATCTTCTTCATTCTGAAGTAATGAGGGCTAGTGAGGGAGCTTACTGCTCTCGGAAACCTGAAGAAAACAAAGAGTCATACCTCTTCTGGTGTGAGCAGAGGTTAAAAGACAGGCTGGAACAAGGGAAATTCCATTTTAATATCAGAAATGTTTGACAGTGATGATACTGAAGCCCCCAAAGTGGATTGTCTAGAGACACTGGGATTCCGATGTTTTTGAGATACCGCACGAAGATCAACCAGATGAAGGTCATGATATAAATTGTCCCTACTACTCATAGATAGGTAGATGGTGTGACCAGATTCCTTTCTTACCTAAATTACTAAATGTAGAAACAGTATATATGCTTCATTTCCTGAAATCTGACTTCTCATTTTCAGGTGAGTGTCATATTGATCTAACACTATTTCCTCACACTATTTGATTTAATAAAGTCAATTTTCAGAACAGCTTTCACAGGAAAAGGTACTAGCAACTTTTCCTTTGATTCTTGCAGGGTACAGAACCAGAGACATTTCCTCAAAATACATGTTATTCTAGGGAATCCAGTTAAATCCCACATGAAAGTGAAAATAGAAAGTAATTAGTGTATGTTTTTCTACTCATCCAACTCCCCAAAATGATATCCTTCCCAAAAGAGCTGTAGACAATAATTGGTTATCTATAATTTCATCAATTTGTGTACTTGTGGTTTTAAAAAGTTAACTTCCATTTTCACTTTAGAATGTAGGTGGAGATTTCATTTAGCAGTGGTGTCTTTTTACTTATAAACAAGGGTACAGATGCTTCAATATTTACTCACAATTACTGTAACTTGACAAGACTGCAGTTCAAATGCAAGTAGATATAAAAACATTAAAAACTGTAGTGTCAGAAATCCCATGAGATGAGTACCTTTTAAAAGCATGTGTATACTGAAGTAATGATTTTCTGTGGATTCTTAGAAAAGTCCTATGGCTAAGTTATGACAATGGCAAAAGATACCCTCTGGGTCAAACATGAGAGAAATTCATTTAGCACTAGTGGACATGGTAAACTTGGATTAAAATGAGGCTTCATTCCTATTGTTTGCAGTGATCACAGCTTTTGTGGGAAAATCATATATATGCAAAAACGTGAAGCTCTGTCATAACATGTAATTTTTGTGTGTGCTAGTGCACAGATGTATTATTGTATATTCCCTCCAAGCTTCTCTAGCTAGGAAATACCCAATGACAGAAAATCCACTGAAAGTGGCTGTAGTGAGACATTGTAGTAGAGCTTTCTGCCCTCTTGGGCAATGGACAGGAGCTGAAACACAGTGAGTTTGTGAAAAGTCATGATCAAGTGACACAGTTTGCAGTCTTTTAAACAGCTTCTGAGCAGCAGTTTATGAGTATGCATTGGAAAAAAAAAATTTTGTCAAAAGAATGTCATCAGGCACTAAAGCTAGGAAATGGAACTTTGTTCATATTTTTGGTCTTGATTCTGAAAATCCTTAATTCCAAATTCAGATGTGCATTTTTTAGCAAGGACATTCCCCTTTTCAATGCTGAAGATCTCCCATGAACAACTTCTTGGTCTGGGCTTTGTGTAGGAGTCATTGCTGTAATCACACTGCCTGTGAGTCAGCTGTTATGGTGGATATCATCTCAAAGGGGCAAGGAAAAAACACCCAAATGTGGGTTAATTCTCAATGGCATAGTACAGTGACTTCCTTTTGTCATTTTTCAAGATAAAATACACTATTTTGTGCTGTAATGCACCATGATGCTTCTTTCAGATTCCCGTGTAGCAGCTACCTTTTCTGCTTTCTCATACACTGAAAATTTACCCAAAGCCAGTTGTCTGCTTCTAAACCCATGCTAATCAAGTTTATCCCTGAGAAAAAAAAAAAAATCAATTTTTTGCATCCACTCGAATTATTGTCAAATCTCATCAATTATGACACGGAGATAGGTGCCTTACACTCTCTTAAGTATTTCCTGGCCACTAAAATTAAATTCTGTTTTTACTTTTTTGTTCCCAGCCAGTTCCCTGCTCTGTAATAAATTCTATTTGATTTTTTTAAATGAATCATCTTACCTTTTCTGTAGAAAAAACATAATACATTCATTTTCCACAATCATTAACCTCACTTAGTATATGGTTAGCAATAATTTCACCCAGCCATAGTAAGCAGTCTAAAATATGTGAATTGCATAGTAATGGTGGTTTATTTACTATTAGGGGAGAAGTTATTTTTTTAAATGGAGAAGATAATTTTGTGCTTTAATTTAGCTTTGGAGTCTTTGGTATTGCAGACAGGATATGCAGTTGGGTGGCCTGCAGTAGCAGCCAGTTTCTAACACCTTCAAAATTCTAAATGCAATGCTGCTTAATAGGAAAGCCTTCTCATACAGACTGTACTAAAATGTTGTGCTTGTCATTTTGCTCAAGTACTAATGTCCCTTTTTTTGGAGAGGAAGTTCCCAGCTCACACGTGTCAAATTGTACATTTGCCCTTCAATGTTAAGCCAAGCCTAAGTTTTTGCTCTGCCCTTTCTTGCAGTCATAGATTTCAGATAAAATTACTTGTGTTGCCTTCCTCCTGGGACATTACTATTATTATTGTGCTAATGTTATTTATCACTTTTGTGCCGTGATAGTTCTTGATCCCCAACAATTTTCAGATTTTCTTCTGTTACTTGGCTTCTTTTGAATTACCTCTTGTTTTACAATTCTTAGCAGCCTTTGTTTTCTTCTGTGCCTGCAAAATTTTTCTTCCATGATGTAGTTAGCCCTTAATATTGCATCTCATAATTCCTTCTATAACAAACAGTCATTTGAAACACAAGAATGAGTGTCTGCTACTTTTAATGGGGTAAAGAATCACCATGACAGCTCTCCCACACAGCTACTCTTTAAGTTTTCTGGCTTAAACTGAATTTATAGGTACAGACAATTAATTATAATTTTTTCCTGGGTCGTCACATACTGTCAGTAGATAAACGCAGTGTGGTAGGGAGCTTGGAGAAAATGTCATGAAGTTTAATGACAAAGATGATTTGATCAGCTCGATTAGTCTGTAATTACTAAAGTGAAAACCAACATGTGACTATGATAGTGATTGAATGACGCTGTTGTGTGATTTTCATGGTTTAAAAGCAGCCAGCAAGCTGATGAGCCCTATGAGTTTCTTGCTCACTCCCCCACAGTGGGTTGGGAGAGAACTGGGGAAGAATAAGAGTGAGAAAATTCTTGGGTTGAGATAAATGCATTTTATTGGTAAAGCAAAAGCCACACACACAGGTGAAGTAAAACCAGGAATTCTTTCACCACTTCCCATGGGCAAACAGATGTTCAGCCATCCCCTGCAAAGTAGGACTGCAATGAATCATGGTTACTGGGGAAGACAAATGCCATAGCTCTGAGAATTCCCATCTTCCTTCTTCTTTCCTCAGTTTTACATACTGAGCATGTTACCTTTATGGAATATCCCTCTGGTTTTGACCAGCTGTTCTTCCTGTGTCTCCTCAAATCTTCTTGTGTACTTCCTGCTGACTCAGTGGTAGAGCAGTAAGAATTGCAGGAAAGTGCTTGGCCACATGTAATTCCTGCCCAGCAATAACAGAAACATCTCTACATTATCAACACCATTCAGCAAAAATCCAAAACATTACTACAGTGAAGAACATTAACTCCGCTTAAGCCAAAACCAGCGCTGTGATGATATTAGTAGGAGCATACACCTTACTGTCACAGCCTTCAATAAAAAGAGTCATTCAGCAGCAAAGAAAGGGTCTTCAAACATTGATGTGATAAATTCTGTCACCAGAATTGGCTATAATTATATTCTACTTCTGAACACTATTTTTGCTTGCAATCCTTCCAAACAGATTTCTTTTCTCTTTGACTGTTTTAGAATACTATTGTGGTTATTACTGTTGTGTTTTTATCTCTTAATAAACAACACAAGAACTTTATTTTAACCTCATGATTCGAGAGGAAAGAAAATAATTTTGAACAATGTGACTGTAAGCTAAACAATTTCTTTCTACCCCACTCTCCTCTGACATCACTGTAAAAACTAATGTTATCTTTGTTTTAAAACATAGCTTGATTTTAGAAAAAGGTCTTGAAATGGCATTAATATATTATCTATTGTGTACTATTAAACTCAGTTTTGATCTCTCGGGTCTGTTCTATTAAGCATGACATGTTAAAACCAGCATCATAGCTTCACACCATACTAAATAACATCTTCCTTTTATCTGTGTATGTAATTGTGTCTCTTCTCAGCTGAAGATACTGAAATGCTGACACAGCTAATAAAAAGTGTCAGCAATCCTTTTTTAAATGTGGAAAAAAAAATACAGGAAATAGAAGAAAGGGACACTGCAGGTGAAGTTTTCAGTGGCATAGAAAACTTCCAGAAAGTATAATTGAAAGGATTCATCCACAAAGGAAAAAAAAAAATTATTAAGGTTAGAGAAATAAAACAAATGGCAGAACAATAATATTGGAAGAGAAGGATAAAAAATTTGATGCAAATGATTCAAGATCTGCTGACAAATTCAGGCTAGTAGTCAGTGTTAAAATCTGTGTCAGATAAAGGTCTGAACAGAAGATGAGAGTCCTCGCTTTTCTTTGATTGTCCTTTAAAGTTTGAAAAGGATAGCCTCTGGAAGGTTAATCCTCTCAGAAAGAGATGAGAGAACAAGCTGAAGAGGGACTGAGGGGAAAAAAGCAAGTCTGGGACAAAGCAACAGCAAGGCCATGCATATATTTTAGGACTGCATATTGTAACATACTTTCATAGGACTCTGGACATTGTAGGATTTTGGACATTGCTATGCTTGCATTGTCTGCTGACAAACCAGATTAAGTCTAGGTAAGGAGTTCTGGGCACCGTGAGACAGAACAGTGCAGACTAAAAGTTGAAGAGGTAGGGGAGGAGTGAGGATTTGTGCTCCGTCTCCTGCTCTTTCTCTCTAATGAAATATTTCCCAGATAGAGGTAAGAAACAGCTTTTAAGACTGTGTGGTGTCTTTTGGTTGCTGCAAACTACCTCATAAACTTCAGATTCATCTGAAAACTTAAGAGTCCTTCTCCTCTCTCCTATTATAGCATTTCCTTCACACACTACAACAAAGCTTTCAGTGCCAAAGTAAAGTCATAAAAACCATCCAAATTCTCCAGAGGTTCAAAATAGCTGTTTTCCACTCTATCATAGATACATCTCTTCAAATTCACTGTTGTACCAATATGAGCAATGTCCTTAATGATCACTTCTGAAACCACACCACTGATTATCATAGCAAAAAAAAAAAAAAAAAAAAAAAAAAAAAAAAAAAAAAAAAAAAAAAAAAAAATTCTGTTATACATATTTTATTTTAAAAGAAATTAGGTTTTAAATCCTTTTTCTTTCCATATTCTTCTTAGTCACATAAGATGTCTCAATGCAGATAATATTTGGCAGTAATACATTGATGCATACTGAATATGCACTTTTCAATATCTATACCTAACATTATCATTAGCAATTATTTTTTTTCTCACATTTAAGTTAGATTGTCTAAGAGACATTCAACATAGCTTTAAGCATTCTTCACATATAAATTAATTTCTTGTTATTTAAATCTCAACTTTAAGATGCTTTAGTAAATAGATTTCCTTAAGCGATTTTTTTGTTCACAAAAATCAAGCTCCTAAAATTTGTTTGGTTTTGTTTCTAATCAATAAATTATATAGCTTCATTAACATTTTAAAAAGCTAAACTACAAAACCTAAACCAACCACATTAAAAAACCAAACTAACTAACAAATAAACTCCCTAAATCTAGATACAAAAAGTCTCTGGCTGTCAAAACATGGTGGAGAATTAAAGTGTCATCTTATATTTGCAGTTATAAGGAGAAAGAAAAATTTGCATATTGTGTAACTGGATTTGGATTCCAAAAACCTTGATTAGGCAAATGACCTAGTAATCTGTTTCACAGAAAGAAAATATTCTGTCTGCTTGCTTGGGCATTTGCTTTGGTGGGTGGAGGTAGATGAGAGTGGGTATCAGAATTAACAGCCATTTTTAACCTGTACTGGGGTGTATTCATGAAAAGCAGAAACAGGACATTCTTTTTAAAAGCAGGTTGTGTGTATAACTTCCATAATACTTTTGAATAAATTCCCACAGATAAAGAGAAGATTGTGCATGGCACTGAAAAGACAGGCAATTTTGCTAAACTACCTAATAAAATACAAAAATGACAAAGCAAACAAAGAAAAAAAATCCTTAAATAAAATGGATTTTTAGTGATAAAACAGTTTTTTGAAAAACAATGCTACAATTTTTCCTAAGACAAATATCTTAATTGGCATATTTTGAAAAGAGCACTACTTCAGATTCCAGAAGTTAACTACTAGCAGAATAATGAAAGCTGCAATTAAAATAGATTGGCAGAATGGGGATGGAGAACAAAATATGATGCTTAGTCTGTTTTTATTCACAAATGAGCATAAATATAGTCTTTGGAGTTAAAATAATTGATATGCGTATTGCAATAAACCTAAATTAAGAAGAGGTAAAATAAAAAGAGGTGATTTAGGGCTACACCACTCACTTTGTCACTACACTAAGTAACATGTATGTTCTCACAAGAC
Source organism: Onychostruthus taczanowskii (assembly GCF_017590055.1). Classification (NCBI taxonomy): domain Eukaryota; kingdom Metazoa; phylum Chordata; class Aves; order Passeriformes; family Passeridae; genus Onychostruthus; species Onychostruthus taczanowskii. Next base: position 36,413 of record NW_024498884.1, read on the forward strand.
TGTCTTCTATGAACAGTCATATAAGGCTTATAAATAATTTGGGATACAGAAATACAGTGAGTGATGTTTAACTGTGTACAATGAAGACAGATGCCAAAACTAAGACTTTGCAGATACTCAAATGTTGTATGCAAGTACCTGACTAGATTTCTTCTATTGTCTCAAATTTATTTGCAATCAATCAAAAAATTTCAAAAACACGAGTATAAGTATTGAAGTCAGATCACTATAGCGACCATAAATGCTGTGTTTCCTTACAAACATATGCTGTAAGTGATACCTTATATAAAAGTTATTGCCTACATAAAATGTTATGGGACACTAATAGACAAAGGTAAAAAAGGGTAGTAAGTTTGAAATAGAACCCATAGAAAGGGATGAAAAATTAAATGTGTAAGTGATCAATATGCCTAAGAATATTACAATTTAGCTGATTTTCTTAATATTTATGGATGCCAGTAATACACAGAAAGAAAAGTAGATGAACAAATTACATGTAGTTTGTTAACTTATTTCACCTCAGCCTTTTTGCAAGATGTCTACAGTTATTACAATATTCAAATCCACTAATTTTTTTGAGTAATCTGAGAATGTACCTATAAAGATATTTCTGCTTGGGGTCAAGAGGTGCTGCTGGGTGAATAATGATTTGGAAAATGGATCATAGTTACAAATATATTACAAGAACTCAGGGCTTTGTAGCTTTGATCTTCAGAATACTATCTGGTTTTATGTAAAAACCCCACATGATAATCTGACAGACACTGGGAAATAAAGGATAAGTGTGTGAGCATTATAGTATTTGAAAAAAAAAATTCTTGTTTTTTCTTACAAGCTCTTTTATCACTATTCTGAAAACCTTGTCTTGGTCTCATCAGACATCCTTCTTGTTTATATTATCAAAATTATATATTCAATATATATGATAGAGAAAAATAGTGCATATATGTACAGAGAGACAAAGAGAAAAAAAAAGAGAGAGTATCTCACAAATCCCCATTTTTTATTACTACATTCTCAATCAAATTCAATGAGTGGGATTTTTTTTGTTTGTTTCAATGGTTCGGTGTCTTGTTTCATTTGCTTTGGTTAATTTATTCACCATGCATTGAATATTATGTAGAAGAAGAGGGAGGTAGCTTTAAATGACTATTCAAAAAGAGAGACTTTGCTTTGTGCATTCTCAAATGTTTGTCGTAAAAGACAAGCATAACAGGTTTTTGCTGTTCTTTGGATTTTACCTTTTTCCCAAAGCTTTTTGCGTGTTTACAGGTTATTCACTTGATTCTTGTGATGTATGTCCGGATTGGGTTGTTTAGCTGGTTGGTGTGTTTTGTTTTCAGTCTTAGACCAGTGTTGTTAAATTGAAGGAATGAAATCAATTTACAGATATACCAAATTTGAAATAGAGAATTCTAGATAACTGACTTTTATAGAAACTCCTTTCAAGAGGAAGAATTAAACAAGAAAACAGGTGAAAATGAAAATGAAAAGAAAATTAAGAGGAAAGCATACTCCTTGGAATTGCCTTAGGCAGTGCCTCAATCGACACTGGTTTTGCAAACCTTTTGCCATTCATCAGAGGGTCCTTACTGGACAGTGGTCCCCTGAATCTTCAGGTAATTTTCCCACTGGTACACTTTCCCTCCCTGTCCCTCACAAACACAAAAAAAAAAAAAAAAAAAAAAAAAAAAGGGTAAATCTGATTTATTTCTGTTCAGGCAAGGACAGGAGACAATCTCCAATTCAAAACTTTTACATTTACATGGTAAGAGATGACATAATACTCTCAAAGCATATGAAACTGTAGTGTAGGTCAGTCACTATTTCAAAGCACTAATCCCTTCTGTGAGCCAAATAGCCATGAGCCTGCTGGACACAAAGTGGTCAGGGATCCCCTCCTCCTCCATGTAGAAGCCACCTCAAGGCTAGAAAAAGTGTCCTATGCCACATAAAATGGGTAGGCCACCCAGTGCCATGGGGATTGCTGTGTAACCATACCCTCAAATCAGGAGAACTGAAAATCATACCTCTTCCCCATCTCAAGTGCAAGGAGGATTTATGCATAACCACAGCAAGTTCTTCACATGCTGGAACATCTAATTTTGAAATGTTGAATATGTTCAGAAGAGAACATATGGATAAGCCCAAACACATGAACACAAAGGATGATCTGGTCCATAGGAACACTTGCAGAAGTCAGATTTAATATGACATCCTAGGTACTGATATTTCAGAACACTTGAAGCACCTTTTTGCTTGTAATTTCTCATGTTTTTTTCATTCTAAAAGATAGTGGAATGGCTGAGTTCTGATGGGTACCTCTGGAGACCACCTAGGAAAGCTCACTGCTCACACCACGGCTGGTCAGATAAGTTTTCCCCAAATTCTGTCCTGTCCAAGATCATCAAGTCCAACCTTTGACCAAATACAACAACATCAATTAAACTATAGATCTAGGTGCAACATACAGTGATTCCTTGAACACTTATGGGGTGGTGACTCCACCAACTCCTTAAGCAGTACAGCACCTGAAAATTCTTCCTATGAAGAAATTCTTCCTGATGTCCAACCTGAACCTGACCTGGCTTGAGGCCATTTCCTCTAGTCCTGTTACCAGTTGTATGGGGGAAGAGGCCAACCCCCAGTTTGCTGCAATCACCTTTTAGATGGCTGTTGAGAGTGCTAAGGTCACCCCCTGAGCCTTCTCCAGGCCAAACACCCCCAATTCCCACAGCTTCTCTTCAAAGCTTTGTTTTGAAAGCTTTGTGTTGAAAATGAAATAAATTACAGAGTTTTGACACTTATTTGTCTAAAAAGGAAAAAAATATCATTAAAAATAGGAAGGTTTTTCCCTTGAAACACTTAAATGCAATATGACTATAAACATAAGCTGACTACAATGAAAACGTTGCAACCATATTGTCCAGCTAGATGGACCCTTGATCTTGACTCATTATTATAGATGCTTCAAAAAATCTGGTTAAAGTGGAGATGTTCTATTTTTCATAAAGGTAGGCCAGATTTCAAAGGCAGAAGTGCACCTAAAAATGAAAATAAACACTTGTTTGTCTTTTTAAAAGTACTTAGGTCAAAACACTTAGTAGTGTAAAAAATACTGCATGTAATCCTTAATATTGTGAGAAGTCAGAGTAATCTCAGTCAGCCACAAGACAAGAGTCCATTAAGGGTATGTTTTGTGATGATATTGATGGACTGAGAGCATTTCCCTGCTTCCAGTATCCTAATACATCACAGTTATCACTGGATATTAAAGAGCTGGACGACAAGTCATGGCTTCTGCAGGAAGGAGATCCATGTGCTCCAAGCCCAGGACTCCCTGAGAGTGTATCAGATGTTACATAAGTCCTGCAAGTAAATGAAGAAAAGTTTTTAGAGAATGATTCTGTTACAAATATCAAAGTACAGGGAAGAAAGTTAACTTAAAAGAGAAATTTAATTTTTCTGATCTAGTTTTTTATCAGTCCTTTTGTAATACTGTTCAAGCACTACTACCATTTGAGCAACCTTGCAGACCATGATTTTACATCTAAGTTGACCGAAGCAGTTAGACCAGCATGAGATTAGTAAATGGTCCTCACAATCGGTATGATCCTCTTTATTTTGCTTTGTTTACTTTGAATTTGATGTTAAACTTCCTCCCTGAAGCTGAAATAAATCCAGTTAGTATTTCAAGCAGATGTTGAGACTCACATACGTAAAACTTAGACTGACAAAATATTTTTCCCACCTTCAGGGTTGTAAGATCCTAGTGCTGCTATTTGTTGTTTCCTCTGCAAAGAGCAGCCTAGCAGCAATTATTTTATGGTTCTGCAAGTCACTTTCTGAACAGAAGATGAAAGCAGAGAAGTCCTGTTCATGTAATACTGTAAAAAATTACTTAACATCTTAGAGTTCTGCAAATGGACAATATTTTTTCCTCTGAGATGTACCACTTTATACATATATATATGCCTTTATACTAAGAATTTCCCATTTTTTTTATTAAATCAAAAGCACTAAAATTCTAAAAGAGAATCAGCAGCATGGTGAGCAGAACTTTTTGCCTTGTTTCAGCTGGATGTTTATTGCAAGGTTGTATGAGGTAGCTCCTTAATGTTGCCGTAATATTTTTTCTTTAAATTATACACATAAAGTTGAATAAAATACCTATTAGGACTTCTAGACAGGTTATAAAACTTTCCACACACCCTCCAGATGCATAATTATGTATGCACACAGACATACTTATCCTATGTACCTGACCTATTGCCCCCATATTCAGGACTGATTGAAATGATACAAGGCTTTATTTTGTGGGGTTTGGGTGCTTTCTTTTTTGTTTGTTTTTTTTCTTTTAATTTGTTGGGGTTTTTTTTTATATTCACACCTTTCAAATTTTTCTTGTTGTCACAAAATTTGTTTCTGAGGAAGTAGGAAGCACTTATAATTAAGACTACATTCAGTGATTAAAATAAACACAAAATCCCCACAAAAACCCCAACTCACAAATCTGTATTTGTTTACCTTTCAGTTGAGCTGACTCAGGGAGAAAAGTGAAAACTGAGATTGTCTGGTTCTTCTTAATTGAACTCTTCCTCCACTTGTTTAGCTGTTTTGGGGAATTTTCCCCCCTCTCATGTGCTTTTTTGCTTTGCCTTTGGTGTATTCTAATAACTACTAGTGTTGCTATTAATAATTACAAAGTACTTGGCCTTGTCAGATTGGCCTTGCCTTGTCTTGTTATTCGGTTTCTCAGTTAATTCAGAAAAAATTTTTTTTACAAAATAAGATAACAGTTCTAAAAACACATTAATAAGTTTTGTGAGTTTGTTTATAAGGACAGGTTTACTTTTCACCAAGAAGTAATGGGGGAAATCAAACAATTTCCTCTAAAATCAAAACAAGTAGCAACTTAAACAAATTTATTTTGCTGTACTCCAACTATGTCAAAAATTGTACAATTACCTAGCTAATTTTTAAAAATTTTTAAAAGTCATGTTTTTAAAAAATGCAAAATTAAGAATTATATTTTGATATAATGCCTACTTGAGATTAATATTAAGACCTTTTTGGTAAAAGTCTTGAATCAATAATTAGTTGAAAGTAAAAATAAAAGATGGGATTCTAATCACATGCCATGGCAATTAGAAAACAAATACTCTCTGTCAGGAAAACAGAATATATCCCATACTGCAGTTGTGCAATTGAACTGGGAGAGTGCCTGAAAGTAAGACTTATACTTTGTGCCTAGTTTAATACACACTGGAAGCATCTTTTATTACTTGGGCACCTCTCCTGTGACACAGTGCCTGACTAAAGAAAATTGTTTAGGATTTTCTGGCTTATCAGAGCTGAGTTATTCCTCTGTACAGCAAAGGAGAGATTAGAAAACTTTTGATGGAGCCAAGGAGTCTGTGCTGCAACTCTATTCTGAACTGAAACTATAGCCTGAGGTTGCTAGGGCAGCCTCTCAGGAACATGACCACCAGGACAAAGGTAGCACAATGCTGGAGTACTTTTTGTCACTGTAACTTACCTTTCATATTGCTTGTTCGTCCAGCTCTCTTTAGGACAGCTTTGCCACTGGGGTAGGAGCTTATAAGAAATGGCCACATCTTTTTCCTCTATACTCACTGTCTGTGCTTTCTTATTGGAGAATTTGCTTGAACAATAACACAGGGAACAGCATAAACAGAATGCAAAGTTGCAAAAAAAAAAAAAAAAAAAAAAAAAAAAAATTTTTGAAAAAAAAAAAAAAAAAGTGAAAAAAAAAAAAAAAAAAAAAAAAAAAGTTTCTGAGCAAATAATAGTACTCCAGAGCATGACAGAAGTAGTAATGAATTTATTTAAAGGACTAGAAAGTATTACCTTGAATTTGTCAGTCCTTTGCCTTCTCACACTTAAGGGCTTTCTCTGCTAAGAGGGAACCCTGTGTTTCATGAGGAAAGAAACAGCATTCCCTGATGTTTTTATTCAAGTAACCTGGGGATTTCTCTAACCTATGCCAGGCTGACTTTGGTCACTAAGGAAGCATCTGTCATGTGTAGATAGCTGGAGCAAAATACACACATTTTCCTTTTGGTTAAGGGGGAGCTATAAATTGTGTTGAAATGTCATCCAGTTACTTCTATTGTCTGTGGTTTTGATCACACTAGAAATGCAAGGTCTTCCTCCTTCCTCTTTTTAAAAATATATGCACACACACATATAAATATATACCATAATTATATTAAAAAAACCATATAGTTCAGTAGACTGATTGTTCTTTATTTCTTGAACAATTAGTAACACTAACCAATACCGAAACTTGAGCCATGGTGACTTCAAATTAGCACCAAATTACAATTTCAAATAGAGGCAGTCACTTCAGGCGTCTGACAGAAAATTCAAGAAAGATGAATTATATTTGCAAGAAGCATTACGTGCAGAACAGCAATTATTAAAATCCTTAGTACTTATGCATAGCCAGTCAAATTATCTGACAGGCTGAAAAACTTCTGTCATATTCTTTTATATAAAATCTTGCAAAGCACTGAAACTCATTTCAGAATAGCTTGGCAAGTATAAATAATGGATTACAGTGGGCAAAATCTGATTTCTCAAATCAACATGATAAAGTCAGGCTTTTCTTCATCAGACGTAATAGGGAAGTTTCTAGTTTCAAAGTCTTTTTTCAAAACAGTAAAGGACAATGAACTAATAGTAAAAATATGTCTTATTTGAAAGCTAGATTGCTCATATAGGTATTGTATTATAGGTCCAGAACTGCAGTTTGTTATATCATAATAAAAAAACCCCTGTATTTGTCCTCCAAATTCAAATTAATAAACCCAAACCCCAAATACTTCACCCCAAAATTCTTGATTACAGTGGTGGGTAGCCTCAGCCACAAGCCCAGAAATGAGCTACAGCCTCTTATGCCTATTCACAGGTTTAAATGAATTTATTTTGGGGGAATATAAACTCTACACAGCATACTAAAGCAATGATTCAGAGTTTTAAGGCATTGCCTAATGATCAGTCAAATAAAGTAGACCACTCTTTATGCATAACTCAAAAAATGAAAGAATCTATATTAAAAATCAACATGTTGAACTGTGACATTCTTGGGAAGACAGCTAGAATGGAAGTAAGAAAGGAGTAAATTAGTCAGATTTCTACAAATGACAAACAAGACCAAGTGAACTCTACAAAGGTAGTTTCTGCCAGAGGAGGGACTGGTAAGTTCTTTCAACAGGCACACAAATCTTGCCATTGAAAAATACCCCATTCTAGGAGAAAACAGAAACCTCTTCTGGAAGCTGTTAAATACAATCAATTTAGTAAATTTACTATCTTAATAAATATTGAGAAATGTTAAGTGGCAAAATGGATAACTTAAAAAGCCAAAAACAAACAAAAACCCTAAAATCCTTTTTTTGTATTCAATTTATTGGTAGAGTCCAACCTTAACATAAAAGTATTATTATAAGTGAACGAAAATACTAGTCAAAAAATAGACTCAAAAGTTGTTTTCATCTGAATTAACTTAAATATCCAACTAAAACAAATTAACAAAAACACCCTGCTGGTAAAATGGCTTTTCCTTCTAAAGCCACAGCCTGAGATTTCTATCCTTCCAATTTAATTAAAAGGACAGAAAGTTATTTTTTCACATGACTTTTGATGATAAAAGAGATTCATTAAATATTATATTACCCCATGCAGGCTCCATATCTAGGAGTGCAAGTGCCTGAGGACCTGGAAATAAAGAGATGAAGACACATAAATTTAGTGCTGAAACAACAAGTTTCTGGTATTTTTTTCTGAAAGAAAAGAATTCTCTGAGGTAGATGCAGACTGCATGAAGACCTACACATTAGAAAATAATTGATTTTTTTCCAGTAGCTAACTCACTACTTGATTTAAATATTTTACATCAGTAGGGGCCTAGTGAGGGCAGTGCTCCTCTCCTTTTGTGTAACAGGCTTTCTGAATCCCATCTGAATCACAGGGGTGGGCACACCATTGGCAGTGGTGAGAGGGATCCAGTGTCCCAAAGACAGTGTGCTTGTTTGTGTGGTAGGGATCACCATTTGAAGATGGCTTACCTGAAAACCTGCTATGCTAGCAGCATGAACAAATGCAGATTTTCAAATGTTCTCTGACAACACAATTCTGCTTCAGCCTTTGTTTCTGAATTGTGGACAGCTCCGCAATTTCCGAATTGTGGACAGGACAGCTCTACGTCCAGTTCCTGTGCCAGCAGACAATACTTTTTTCCTGTGTTGCTTACATGCTCTGAGGTAACTTTTCAGACACTGGTGTCTTTACAGGAGAAATATATTTCCTGGCATGCTGGACCATACAGTAGTTCTGGAGCTGTCTCAGTTTAAAACATTTAAAGCACAGTTTGGTATAATACAGTGAGATAGATAAAAACAGCCACCTGTCTCTCCATCAGCCCTTCTAACTCTGGCGTTTTCTACAATTTGTTTTATCAGTTTTCTAATTTGTTGATTTTTTTTCATCATAAAAGTATATGTACATATTTCCTAAAAATGTTTACTGGGAGATGGATTTTTAAAAGTGTGAATAAGGAATAATTTTTTGTCTACAATTGGAGAAACTCAATGTGTTGATATGCAAATATATTACATTATAGAAAACAAGTTAGTGAAATGATTCTTTAAGGAAATAGCACGTGTTAAACTTCATGATAACTTTCTTTCACAAAAAGAAATAGAAAATTATATGCTGATTTTCTTTCCAAGTTATTTCATTATGTTCCACGCAGCAGAGAAAATTTCTCTTTTCAAACCTGCACGGAGGATCTTGATTCCTATGTTATACTCATTTTGCTTCAGTGCAAATCTTGATTAAACTTTATGAGAATATTGAAATTCAATACACTCTTCCTTCCAACCATGTCCACTCGTTGATATAAACTGTATTTGCAAGTTAAACTGTGTTAATACATCATCTGACCTAAACCTTCAGCCTCTGAAAGAAAGACATTATATTGAAAGCCACCCAGTTATTCTGACTAATTTTCTTGGACCTACTTCCTTATTAGTAACTTATAAGTAAGAGTATTTCTTAGCTGGAGGTCACTAGGTTAGACAAGCTATTACAGTCCTCTGTGATTGTGCGTAACTTTTTCCACACACAACACTATGGGCCAGTAACAGAGGGCATGCCAAGTACCTAAAATCTCAAAACTAGTTTAAAATCATAGTGATCCTTAGTCTTAGGTAATAAAATCCTCCACACATGTCTATACATGTGCTGATGGGCACAATGAGCAGATATCTTGCAATAAGCGCAGAGTCTTTGTATTGAATGTCTTTTTCATGTCGACATGCCAGTGAAATTTCACTGCCTGCCTTTGCAGCAGTGTTACAGCCTACCTATTTGCACATCCAAGGGAACAGCACTCTCAGAAGCTGTGAGATTCAGCCTGGCTGTCAAACAAATATTTAAACCCATACTGTTACTCAGCACTAATGTTTTGGACAACCCAAAGAGTTGCATATTGTGCAGTGAGCTGGAAAAGCTTCTTCTGGCATGTGAAAGTCCAACCCTGACAGCCCCTCCAGCAAGATCACATGCACAAGAAACATGAACATCTCTCTGTGTGACAGGGTTGCCAAAACATTATTGTAATTTTGAATCTAGCCTCTCCATTTACTCGCCCTCAGTCTTCCTTTAAGTAAAAAAAAAAAAAACAAAACCAAAAAAACCAAACGTTTTATTCCCTTTTGTGGAAGTGCAGATATATCGGATGTAACAAAGCAAAGACTGAGAAGGAGGAGGAAGATCATCTGCAACATGTACTGCCAGCCCCAGAACCTTGCGACTTACTTCCATAAGAGGTCACAGGGATTACAACTAATGACACTGAAAAGGGATATTGCATTCACATGTAAATCAAGAACATAAACTAATACTTTTGATAGGATAAAAATGTAAATCTCTATACCTCAGAGCATAAGCCAGTCGTTGCCACTTCTGTCAGAGAAAGGAGAAAGTCCGCCAGCAGCCAGGTCGGCAGTTTGCTGTGCCTTCCTCTGGAGAATCTGTCACTGTCAGGCTCATGCCTCAGTGCCAGACGGAGCACTGACCTGATCCAGAGAGGCAATTTCTTCGTTTTGATTCTTCCCCTGTTTGGACATAATAAGGTCTCTGATCCTGTTTGGTAAAATCACTCTCTTGTTAAATTTAACCAGGTGTTCATTAAACTGTGATACAGTGTCATTCTAATGTTGCCAAAATCTGCTTGTACCCAAATTTATATTCAGGCCCCTAGAGATGTTCAGCTGATTACGCATTCTTAGGAGACACAACCTTTGTTCTGTTTTTTTTCTGCTTGAGGGTGTTTTAGCATAGCTGGCAAGCCAGAAACTCTCCCTCTTCAATCTTCCATTCACTCGCACAAATCATGCAACAACATTTCCATCTTGGAGAGGGAGGGGACTGCACTGGCTCCAGAATTGCTTTCAGCAGGGGTCTCTGCCTCTGGCAACAGCCACACAGGTACTTCATAGCTGTTCTATCCCAGGTCCCAGGAAAACATGGTGCTAGGTAAACCTGCCAGCATGTTATTACAGGTATTGATAAAATGAACCAAATTCTGAGCTGCTGTAAACTGATACCCATCTAACTACACAGCCATTTCTGGAAACCAGACAACCAGATGGGTGCGAATATGCCAAATTTTATAGCCCTATTTTATATTTAGCTAGCAAAAGTAACCTTGAAAATAATTTCATGCAGAACACTCTTGTCACTGGAAGAACTAATTAAATTTTTCTTTTTCACCATATTTGCTTCTAGAGTATTTTCCATTTTGTTTACTTGTTAGTAGTCTTGAAGTCCAGGAACAGATTTTTTTTTTTATTTTAGAAAGTACTTGATGAAGGTGAAACTGCCTTTCATTATAATGTTATAGAATAGATATTTATTGGAAAAATATTTAAATATTTACACCCCAAAAAGAGTAATCTAGGAGCATACTATTTTTATCAGATCTTTCAGCCAACTAGAACATCAAACTAACTTACAAATATCCTCATAAGAGATGACACTGATATTCTCCTGTCAGACATTAAGGCTAAAAATCTGCAAATTAAACTCAGAGTTTTAACCTTTATCAGCTGTGAACGCATCTGCTACTTTTATGTGTCCTGCAAAGAGCAGAACCATAGTATCAATCTATTTTTAAAATAATGTTAAGTGGAAAGGGACAAAAGCAAACCTTAGATGGGTTAAACAATTGAAAAAATGTAAGGAAATAATAAAATATGTGTCTCAAATAACATAGAACAAACTTATTATCAGTAAACAGCATTCAAGTTTCATACAGCAGTAATTCTTAAGTAATTACAAAGAAAATGTTCTTGTTATACCTAGATATTAAAGATTTTCTAAAACTTCAGCAAGAAGTTTTCAAATAAATTAAAAGAGGTGGTCTTTATTATTTGACAGATATCTTATTATGCAAGTAAGGGTTGGCGTTTAGGTACCTAAATGCTAATGGGTTATTTTAGATGCTCTACTACAATCAGCCTGGTCCCTCTTAAGCCATCCTTTACCATACTCTCCCACAAGTCTCAGACCTTGCTGGGTTGACAGCTAAATTTTATCCACAGGTCACTATGATAAACTCCTTATCACTATCCATTTTGATTTCTGAGACTTTTTAGTGGTTTTATACTATCATCATGTACATTCAGAGTTTGTTGGTCATTGAATAAGGACTAATAAATGAAAAAATACACTGTAAGAGAAATAAATCTTGTCCATTGTGATCAATCAAGTCAAACAAGGCTGGTGTAGTCTTTATTTTATATATTGGTCAGAACTTCTTTATACAAAGAAATGGTACTGTTTTGAAGTACTTCAGCATCCCAGGGACTAAGATCATTCAGCGGTTCTTCCACTGTGCCTCTTCTACCTTTAAGGATTTCACAGAAGAATATGTGATGCATTTAAATCAGGAGGTGATGAATTTGTTGCATAGATATCTCCTGGGAAGATTTGTGGAGGTAGTAAAAATGAAGGAAATTGCAATATTGTTGGTCATGGAAACCATTAACAGAAGTAAGGGGCCAGGGCCAGAGGAACACCTTCAGACTGGATTTTTAACTACGGAAAAATTAATGTAGTCATTGGCATGTAGAGAAATCAACCACTGACAGCACTGTAATTTCTCTTTAATGCTCTTTTTCCTTGAGAATTCAGTAAACTGTGAATGAAATATATATCAGTTCTTCTGTTAGTGAATTGTACATTGGTGCCAAGTTCTGGTATGGATAAAAGGGCTTCTAGGACCTAGGAAATGCAGAATTTTGTTTGATAGACATAATGTAAATAGTGGCATAAGTTTATGGAGTAAGTTCTGAAATTGACAGGTAAAAGAAATGCTGATGTTCTCATGTGAGCCATTTCAGGTGACAATCTCCAAGGCCATTGGATAATCAAGTTGTCGCTGTGCTAGCCCACTATTTATTATCCAGTCCCAAAAAGAGTTGATGCAGCAGACTGTGAACTTGGTGACAGGCAAATCTGGAAAATGGCATAGAGACACGGCTTGTGGCCACATGTGAGAGAAAAACAAATTTAAAAAAATTATTTAAGCAGTACTTTTTGAGATGTTTGATTACAAGATCAAAGATTGTGCTGTTTCTACTTTATCCCATATGCAATATAATTCCTAAGTCTACACATTAGTTCTAGGCCAGTTACATAAAGATGTTTCAAGGATGAAAAACCCCAAAAGAATAACATTGATAAAAATTCATATAACACATTATTGAGCAGTAGTGCTATGAGATTAGTAAATATGACAAAATTATAACATTCAACTGTTTATAAGATGTCAGCAATGATCTGTCTCTTAAGGAAACCATTAAACACTTCTTTTTTCTTTCTACATTCAATTTATGCAGTAAAATTCCTACTAAAATTCAGGTCTCAGTTTTGAAGAATGCATTCAAGAGTTCAGAAATCCCAAGCTACCTTTATTTCCTACTTTCTGTAGAACTCATTGTTATGTCCGCTTATAGACAAATTATACAGACTGTATATTATGTTTTCTTTGATATTTATATTTATATTTTCTTTTTCAGATGCATAGTGTATTTTGAAAAGAAACTGACTTACAGTTTTTATATCAGAGTCTTCAGGGTGGTTTCCTTTTTCTCCTTTTGCAGATTGTCTTTTTCTGCCTTAGTACTTTAGAGAGGAGCTTTGGCCTATGTCAAATTGCGGAAAATATGCTTGGAGAAGTCAAGGAAATTTGAGGAGGGGTAATTTTTGAATTTTCATTAGTGACTCATGAAAGTCTTTACTTTTGACAATATCAAAACCAAATCTGGAATAAAGTCACTAGGTTTGGCAGATGTAGGTCACAAAGCAGTTGATTGAGAGATTATGACCCTGGTACACCTTTTGATTCTTCCCTAAAATTGACCCTTATCTTTAAAGAACTGTCAGTTGCTATAATACAGTAGGCAGGTGAGAGAAAACCACATTTCTGTATTGCCTGACCAGATTGCTTTCCTGGCTCTGGTACCAGTTTTTATGGCCAGAGCTACTCCATGTCCAACACCATTGTACCCTTTTCACTTTTGGATCTTCTTTTTCATCTTACTGCTACCTCAGATTCAGATCCTCTACTTTTGAGCAGACTGTTAAATCAGCAGTTAAATGAAACATCACTGAAAGGAAATTTTATTAAGATAATTATCTGTATTATTAAAGATACTGGTGATTTAAATTTTCTAGGGACACGTATGTTATTCTGATCCAAAAAGAGGTGTGAATAGGTGATACTCTGTATTTGCATTAAAAGAGCCTTGAATGCTAAGAAAAGGAGGCTTTCAAAACTTAGAACCCCAGAATTAAGACAGTTTTGGAAAAGAATTCTAAACTATTTGCTTTCACCATATATGCATTGATATCTGTTTTTAAGGTGAGAGAACAGCTCCTGAACAGCTTTGCCTATTTTCTATGTGATAGACAGCAATAAAGGCTTGCCAGATGTTTATTCGCAATTTTAAATAACTACCAAGTAAATCACAGGATTATTATTTTTTTTTTCAAGGTTTAAGTACACACACGACATTTCAAATGGTGAAATTGTCATTATATATGAAGTTCTTAAAATGAAATAATTCAGCATTTGAATATGCTGTACTGCACCACATTGCACCAGTTACTTATTTAAAGACCTGTCAGTGTTACTGATATAGGTGTAGATTATTAGTCTAGATGTCAAAGGTATAAAGCAGGAGCAAACTGATAACCATTTAATCTGCAGGAATGATGAAATATGGAATTAACCTAGTAGAAAATAAATTACAAGAAACTGTATGACCTTTTCAAGAATGTTAGCTTTTTGTATACCTGAAAGAAGTTTTGCATTATAAATGCAAAGAATATTTATATTTAACATTTCGTTTGCACCACATTGAGAGTGAAATCTGGATCTAGACAGAGACTAAAAATTATGATTTTTGAAATTTATTAGGTTAACCTGAAACATAATCTCTTTTGTAACCAGGTATCTTGCCTGGGCTTAATCCTTTCTCATCTATAATAAAGGATTAATAAATGTCAGATTAGCATTCTTTTAAACAACTTGAATATATCTGAAAGTATCTAAGACCATTGTCTATATATTGCAAGGAAAAAAATACACCAGCCACTTGCAGAAAGGAAGGGAAAAGTATTCAAACACTTTTTTTTTTTTTTTAATTTTTTTCCCCCAGCTTTTTGTAGCCCTGCTGAATAATATGACAATGATTTAGGTAAATAATCTAGTCAATCCCAGGAGACAGGGCCTTAAATTTTGGAGGACATTTACACACAGGACTGCAAAAATCCATTTGATTCTGCATATTTTCCTTCAGTATGAAATGTCAATTCTTCTTGTGATAATGGCAACAGAAATAATTTATTGGTGCTTTAAGAAAAATACTAAAACATTGTCTACTACAATACCACAATATATGTGCAATATACTATTTAAAATTATAACATTACTATAACATATCTATAAATAATCATCTAGTATGTATAACACAGTAGCCTGTTATATATGTGATATGTAATAGATGATACAATATTTTGATGTAAATATGTAGCATTATGTTGCATACTGAAAGACATTTTCAAGGGTCTGAGGAAGATTAGGGAAGAAGGAATGGGAAGCTCCACTAATGCTGATTACACCACCTAGCTCAGGTTACTTTCTGTTGCTCAGGGCTGACTTAAGTTACGTGTCTAAATTTATTCGCACTAAAAGTTGAATAAATTAACCTTGGCCACTAACAGGGTACTCTTTGTTTAACCCAGAAAATATCTCGCCTCCGGGAATGGAACAAGTGACATTTGCAATTGGGATGGATTGTGTGCCAGGCTGTATTCTTATTTCTTTTATTTGCCCTCTCAGACTCATATTTTCTTCTTCATTTTTTCTGTCTATTGCTTTGCTCCCTGACTTTGCCATACAAATGGCTTTGCAAAGGGGCAGCAAATAATGAACAAAAATATTTTCTTTCCAGTTTACATTTAAGTTGCTATGTACTCTTTATCGAGAATAAATCTGTTTGGCCTTTGACTTCTAACTCTCACTTCAGATTTTATGGTATCTCCTCCTTAAATAAGATAGAAGTAGCAAAATGTATCCTCTATAGACAAATGAAGTTTGTGTATTTCCAGATTCTCAGCTGCAAACTAGAAGGACTTTTTAATGTATTATATAGGGTGACTTTGAGTCCTTGATTAAAATTAATTCTGGATATCTTTCTTTCCAGTTTTGTACCAAAGACTGGGGTGAGCCAGGAAGTATGTCTGGGGTATAGAGCCAGGAAATAGCAATATTGCTGCTTGCAAGGGACATTTTTTTATTATTCAGGTTTGCTGAGAAAGGGATTTTCAATATTAGTATCTCTTCTTAACGTATTAAGCATTATAATCAATTTTTCCTTCTGACCCATGGTAACTCAGCAAGGTATATTTTTTACTACTGCCTGGGAGGTTTGTAAACTATACACCATGAAACTGGAAACAAGCTAATCCTAAATCTGATTAATTTTGACTGAAATGCATACATATTTGCCACTATGTGTTCGTATCATGAACTTTGACTCAGAATTAACATATGGTATATCCACCCCGGTGTTCATTATTAATGTATTTTCTCTCTAGCAAACATAGAAAGGTTAGAGACAAGGACGCATTACTGACTTGCAAGCACATCTCAGGTGTGTTCTTTACCTCATCTCTGTTACACATTTTATTCCGGCCCTCAGTAGACTTAGCCTGTATGCTGGATTTATTTGTAGTATCACAAGACAAATCCATTCTTACTTGGTTACAAAGAAAATCTCAGCGCTTATCTCTAAATTTCACATCAGCAGTGAAGATTGCAGTTTTTTGAAACATTATCTTTCAACATAATGAAGGATGAGCTTTCAAAGCGCCTCTCAGATTTTGCAAGTAGAGCAAGAGAAAATTAGTAGAAGTGGAAATTTTTAGAGATATCCATTCTACATGTAAAATTAAAATACTTACCCCAGGAAGTAGCAGTGTCTGAAAGGCTAGCTTTATTTTTAAGTTATTTTTTCCTCCCTGCAGGCAGCCCAGTGACCTCTGTTTTTACTTACAAGGTCTGCTCTGGGGCACTGAATGACACTTCTGATAACAGGGAAAGGTTCTGACTGCAAGCAAGTGAAACAGTAAGCTGAACTCCTGCCTTTATCATCTCCCTCTTGTCTTGCACCATGGCATGCTACTTTGGCTTTTGCTCCTGTATATTTTAAATCTGAGGAACAGTACTGAGGAAAACACATTTTTGGTGCCATTATTTATAAGAATGTTTGCAGCACATGCTGTACTTCTAAAAACAGAAGCCCTACAAACTACCCTGCCATAGTTTTACCTTGACTGTTTTCTAGCTTTTGCTGCAATAAACCAATTCTAAATGAAAATAAAATATTATAATCATATCACAACTATAATTTTTATGTCTGTGTGGTACAAGTAGTCCCAGACTGTTGATATTTCTTACCAGAACAGTCACTATCTGTTTTTACATGTAGGCTTTTTCCAACTTAACCTCATAAGTGTCTTCTACAGTTTCATTCTGTATGAGAAACAGATAAGAATCCTAATGGTATTAAGAAACTTGAAATTCCATTAGAACTCATACTGAGTGCTGCAGGGAAGGAATAAGTTTTTCAAAAAAAGCCCTCTTTTTCGGGGCGTAAGCATGAGGCAAGGATGGATTTCCTTTTTGAGTGATAGAAAATTACAAATCAACATGCCTGTTGTAATAACAAATACCTTTAAGGGATGAAACTGAAAGTATTTTGCCTTTGATGCAGTGAAAGTGAGGAAAAATAACAGAGCAGGGGCAAGAAACAAGATGACTTGAATTGTTTTACGTAGCATATGTATTTATAATATATATAAAATTTCTACATATCTGTGTTGGTGAGGTCGTAAAGAAACTTTGGCAATTAAATCCTAAAGACAGACAACTTTATGCTTTTTATAATTTTCAAGTTTTTCTCAAAGTTGTGAACTCTTAACCTTCTTTAGATAAACCTAGGAGGGGGTCAGTTTTTTATTTCACTCTGTCTATAATGTTAGTACTAGTTTGTATGGTCTCTTACACTAACTTTTCCCTAAAAATCCTCAAAATAAATTTTTTGACTGTGTCTGCACTTAGTCACAAAATACAAAATCTGCTTTCACATTTTCTGGTGCAGCACAGATTATCTTGTACATGTGCCTGAATGTCCACCAAACAACGTTTCATTTTTTAATGCCACATCAAAAGTGCTCTAAATGTAGGGAAGCTTGATGCACAGCTTCAGTGGGCTTAATAAATAATAGCAGCAGCCACTTCTCCCTCTTTTCTACCCAGTGTACCAGTTACCTGCCACAAAAGGAATCCATTTTTTTCACTGAAGTGGAAACACTCAGAAAGGCCTCAGATCCTGGAAAAGAGGTTCTTGAGGATTCATGCTCCTACTCAGTGTTACAGCTGCAGTAAATGTCACTACATCTGCTTCAATAATTTCATTCCAAAGTAGTTTTTTTTTTTTTTAGCTGGTGGATGCATAAACTCCTGTCAACTTCACTTTAATCCACAAAGAAGATTCCCATGTTGCAAAAATCTTAGTCTAAAGCTCTTCTTACATGTACTTCTTACAGGCTGATGGGTTGTCTGTTATAATTTCTTATGTGGTTTATTTAGCAAAGAAATTCACTTTTTGAACTACTGATGTTTAGATTATGAAATTTAGAAGTTTAAATACACACATATAATATTTGTAGGTGATCTAAGGAGAACTTGATACTGTGAAAACGTGCCTTCGCTTTTCCTGAAGTATAAGACACATTTTAACTCAATCCTATTTGCTCCTTCGTGCTGTCAAGTGGTTTCACTTCAGGTTATAAAATGCATACATATTTCACACAAGATTATGAAAAAAGAGGTTTCCAGACATTTTTCATTGCTAGCTTACTGTATACCTTAGCCCTCTGAATACCATCAGTTTGACTCTCATTACTTTTGTTGGCTTAGAAATGAATGAAATTTTAGTGAATATAAGGAACTGATGGAGAGAGGTGAATAAAAATTTTTCAGCTCTGTCCAAAGAAAGTATTCTCTGCCTAAAAAGTATTTTTGCTTTTATTTCTACTTTTCCTCACCTCAGACTCTGTATTTCCTTTCAAACATGTTGTTTCTGGCAAATAGAAAACCTCATAGTCCATTTGAAGCAACAATAAATAGACAGAAATCTGTAAACAGAAATAAAAAAATACAGTCTCATGAACTATACTTATCTAATTGTAGTCATCCATATCTGATCTAAAAGGTGAACTTTTTTTTTAATAAGAGTATTAAAAGGATGCCTTCTAAAATTGATTTAAACCTGTGTTAATAGAAACTTTACCTCTTAACTTACTAAAAAAACCCCGTGATATTATTCTTCCACAATCATTGAAAAGTAATGTGGAAGAACATATTTTATTTTGTAGTGACTGTCTTACATTTTCTTCAGTGGAAAAATTTCTAATCTTATATTTATGTGGAATCCTTTTCCAAAGCTAAAGAGGTATTTTTGTAAATTCAAGAACTGAAAGTAAAGGGTAAAGATATGCCATATGTATTTCACCAAGTCCTCACTATATCTTAGGGTTTAGAAATTTCATGTGAGCAAAGAATTCTGAAATCACTCTAAGAATAAGTATCCAGACAAAAAAAAAAAATAAACAAAAACAAAAACAAAAACAAAAAAAAAAAAACAAAAAAACCAAACAAATTTAAATCACTTAAAAATAAAAAACTAAAAAGACAAGACAAATACACAAGGCAATAAAAATGAGTTAGTCCTCAACTAGGAATAATTTTTAGTTTAACAACTGACAATTGTTAGCTTTGTAACTTGAAAGGTGTTCACCTTTTGTTAGCCTTGCACTAATATAAAGACCTCCTGTATTTTCACTGCTCTTGGTTATATATTCTCCACCTTGAAAAGGAACAATCCATCTGAGCTGTTTTAGCCTTCCTTCGATTGCCCTGATTGTGCAGATGGCCAGAAGAACTTTTCAAATAAAAAGGCAAGGTGCTGAGGGCTAGAGTACTGACATTCAGAACTGGCTTCCCGGTCTGGCTTTTCTTGGGATGACACTGAATAAGACTTCAGTTTGCCTTCACCAGTGCTTTCATCCAGGAGCACTTCCAAAGAGCATTGCCAGCAATGCCCCAGAACATGCCCACAGGCAAGGTCAGCTCCACAGGGCAATAACTGCCTGTCAGCTACATACTGAAAATAAAACCACTATTATAGAAAGTAGGAGAGCCAGCCTAGCAATGCAGTATTTGAAAAATGTACATTTCTTGCACATTTAATAAATTATCCAGGAGGGTTTGTTTGACATACCCCTTTTATGTAATATGCAAGTGCATAATCAACTTAGAAATTATTGTTACAGTATTTTTCTTTTAAAAAATTACTTTTGGAAATATATATCTAAAAATAAAGCCACAGGATGAAACAACATCTATGGTCTGCATTAAAAAGTCAAGAACAACTGATATCAGTGAACTAGCAACAACAGCTTTGCCATGGATAGGTTCTTGATGGTTTTATCTTTCATTCATAGAGAAGACATAAAATCTGTATACCCCAGAATGATTATTCTAGTGCATTTCAGGGAACAAATACTGAATGAAAAAGGCAAACGTATGAGTAAGGCTTCATTCTCATAAATATTGATTGGCACAGTCTGAAGAGAGTAGGCCATGAGTGTAATTATTCCATATGAAGTGCACTCATTATAACCCGGAGTTTCCATAGATCTCTTTCAATGTTTCTTTGACATTGTTGTCAAAGAATCCAATTCACTGACAAGTCACTCACAGCATTCTGAGAAAGTGAAAAATATAGACAAATACACACAGACAGCCCAAAAATGTATTTTTAATACCATTTCTGGCTGTTTAAAGAACTGTAGCTAAGATAATTCAAAAAACATTAGCAGAATTTTAATTAGAACCAGCTATAAAATAAAGACATAGGTTTTTTTCTTTTTTTTTTAAACTTTATATTTGAAAATATCATATGGGAGGAGATGCAATCCAATTACACCTCCTGTTTATTGAATTACAGGAGATGATTCAAATATAAGAGAAATTAAGTAAAGAATTGTTCTGTGTAGAGGCAAATTGAACTGGTGGTTGCAGAGAAGAAATGGAGTAATGGGATCAACTTCTCACCCTGTCAGTTTTCCTGTGTTTTGGTCAATTCATTTACTGTGTTTCTGTCACTGAGTAGATACTGTTTAAGATTCTTTCCATTTAATACTGTACATCTTCATGTGTATCTATTTTTCCTTTACTGCAACAGGGTCATTTTTTAAGTTAAAATCTCTTGACACCTTTAAGATAAAAATCATAATGTTGACATTTTAGATTTTCAGATGGCTTATAGGCAATAAAAAACAAAAAAACAAACCTCAACAATAAAAATTTAGGAAAAATTATGTATTAAATAAGGAATACACAGTCTAGGGAAATGCACAGTTAAAATTGTTAAGCCACCAGATACATTAATCTCCTAAGCTCTGCATGTAAATCAACTGCAAGCTATTTACACTGTACCAGACAGTTTGCATTTCTCCTGCGGGAGTTTTTGAAAAGAAATGTTGTGACTGAAAGTTTACAATAATTATCAAAAAAAAAAAAAAAAAAAAAAAAAAGATAGAATTTTGAAACTTTTTAGTATTCCAACTTGTTTAAGGTTTTTGTTGTTTGGCTTTATATTACTGAGTGTATCCTAAAGACATGTAGATATTTGACAATCTATTATCACATACTGCTCTGATTATTTTCAACAGGGCTTTCTCTTAGTTTTTAAGCTACTTTTTCTTTTATTCTAGAATATATACTTTTACAGTATGTTGAAACAATGTCATAAAATTTGATATATGAAATGTATTCACAAACTAATTCAATCAAGAGCTTACAGCAAGATGAACATTTCTATAATTTATACTGAAAAGAAACAGTATTATGTGATATGGTTTGATTTGTCATTGCAGTAATTCTATTTTATTAGATACCGTTTAAGGAGAATCTGATATCTAGAACTTACATAAAAAGAGTTAGTGGTCATTTGACTAATGCTGTTCCCTACATCTCATGGAGCCACATCATTTCTAGTACCAAGAAGTTCCCACTAAATAAAAGTGAGAGATATGATCACAGTCAAAATAAAACCAGAATGCTATTGTTCACTCTACCATTGATCTTCACACACACACACACACACACACACACACACACACACACACAGAGCACACAGACAACTGCAAAATGTAATGATTGCTGAATCTCTTTTTACAGCATTTGCTGAAACGCTATCTTTTTACATAGCGTAGTGACATATTTACATTGGCTTTGATTACAATAAACAAAGTGTTGTCATTTTGAGTAAAAGTAAAGACATACTAATGAAGAAATTCTGATTAATGGTGTTTATAATGTCAATGGTGTGCTTTTCAGAAACACCCAATCAATGTGATCAGTTTATAGAAACAAACTCCGTTTGTGGAGAGATATAAGCCCATGCCTGAGTATATGCTGTGGTCATCCATCTGGAAAGTAGCTTTTGAGAAAATTACCTGTGAGTCCTGATGGAACAAGGTTGACCATAAATCAGCAATGTGCCCTCGCTGCAGGGAAGCCCAGTGGTATCCTGGCTGAAATAAACAAAGCACTAACAGCAGGTTGGTAGAGCTTATCCTGTCTCCTCCCCTCAGCACCAGAGAGTCTAGGAAAGGGCCACAAAATTATTAAGGCATTGGTGGTCTCTCCCATGAACAAAGACTAAGAGTAATGGGACTGTTCAGCCTGGCAAAGAGAATACTCAGAGGGGAATTCACACATGCACATAAATGACTGAAAGGCAGGTGTGAAGGAGGCTCTGTCCATTGCTGCTCTGTGATAGGAAAAGAGACGGTGGACATAAACAGATATACTGGACACTCTTCCTGAACATCAGGAAGCACCTTTTTCTGTGAGGGTGACTTATCACTGACAGACATTACTGAAAGAGATTGTGAAGTCTCCATCCTTAGCTACTTTTAAAAGCTTTCTTGTCTTGTTTCCAGGCAACTTGTTATGGGTGGCCCTGCCTGAGTAGGGAAATTGGATCAGATGACCCCTAGAGCTCCCTTCCATTCTATGATTCTGTGAGCTGAAAGTTTAGTAATTTTGTTCAGAGCACTGAACATGTAGCTGCCGCCTGAATCAACACAAGTGTTTTTGAAGATCTTGCTTATCCTCACTGAGGGAGGAGGACTGACTTCTGCCACATGTTCTTTAGGCATTATAAGGTCTTCTTTTGCCTCATATTGCTGTCTCTGCCAGATATTGTCTGAAATTTATCCTCTGGAGCAAGCGAAAACAGTTTTGAGCGAGATGTCTTGGTTTTCAGCAGGAGGTAAGTAGTTAGCATGGTAAAAAGTTTGTTGACCTAACCCAATGAATAGAGAGCAATATGCATGGATTTCTTAGATAATACTATGCCATGCTGTAAATTTGAGGGTGGTATTATTTAAGTAATTTTTTAACTATAACTTCCTTCCAAATGCACTTTTCTTAGTGTATCACATACCCTGGAGAGGTTTATTGCATCATTGCTCTGACGTTGTCAATTATACAGGGAAAGAACTGTGCTCAGATGAACTATGGGGATCCTAATTATTTTTATTGTTTCTAGAAATGCCTTCAAGAGGGTACCAAATGTCATATTGCTATGGGGCTTTTTTCTGCTAACAAGAGGAGAAACCGTCATCTTCTTTTCCTCCCTTGCACCATCCTCTTCAGCTCCCTTGACAGACCAGGTCACTGTCAGCCATCTCCCTGATGACAGCCCATCATTTTGTGTGTCTGCTTTCTCAGGCCTGAGCAAAAGTTGCCACCCTGGACCCTCTTATTCTTTTTAGTGAGTGTGGAATAAGAAAAGTTTCCAGGTGAGGTATGTCCCTATGTGTCTGCTGCAAGTGACCCTGCAGCATAGTGTCTTGTACAAACAGCAGCATGCATGGAAGCATGCATGCTTCCTCCCAAATTCAAGCTGGCCCTAGAACTGCAGAGAAGAGCTACATGGCTGATGATGTCTGGTCAGCTGGAATGGATCACACTGTCCTTGGGAGACCTTGGCACAAAAGATGGGTGACAGAAGCTTTTCCCATGAATTCATCTCAGGAAAACAGTTTGGAGAGACACAATTCATCAAAATAGAGACAAAACAGACATGTGAACTGGCAGTGCAGACACCTATTGTGAGCTAACTTATGGTAAAACAGACACCTTATGGAAAAGCAAAGCATCTACCTTTTATGTAATTACAACTGTAGATTCTCCACTACATATATGATTATGAGCAAAACACAAGTAAATTCCTAGATTAATTAAAAAAGAACAGTGTGAATCAGTAAGACATATCTGCTGCAAGCATGTTTAGTTTTTATGTTACAGCGTACCGTAGAACCCTAAGGTGAATTTGGTAGTGGTGAAATTACTCTTAATGACTAGTAGGTGTCAGAGTGGGCAGGCAGGTACTGTACAAGGGCAGCCTTTCTGCCATCATATGGATTATTTGACTCATTTAAAAAGCATTTCTTTTCTCAAATGTAGCACTTAACCATTGTAGAATACTGAATAACAAGCATTTACTAATGCTTTCCTAATTAGTTTCTAACTACATAGGTTTGCTTGTAATCATAAAATAACACTGTGAAGGGAACTCTAGACACTCAAAGATCTTCCTGTTTCAGGGGGCTGTTAATTATTATTATTTTTCACGGAGAATGTACCAGACGTAGAGAGAATGTACATAATAAGTGTTTCATGCTGTGCTTAATTTACATATTGAAGTACTTTACTGAGGCAAATAGACATCTAAATATCAGCTTGAAACTAAAATTCGTTAGTTTGTTTCTACAAAAGAAATAAAGTTGATATGCTTAATGACATGATCCCAAATAAGCACTTCATACGAATTGAGAAATATCTCTACAAGAATATAATAAAAGCAAACTTTAAGAACTTTATAGAAAGTTTTATCACAAATTCTTGTTCTATATTCTTCTCCTTTTCTATGAATTTTGTCCTTTTATTCCAATTATGACTTCTGGGAATAAATCATAAATTCCCCACAGTACACTCTCTAAAAATAGATGAACTTTATAAATGTGTCATGTAAAGGAATATGTGAAACATTACAAAAATCTTATTCTATATTTAACTGCTAATTTCCAGTAGGATTTAACTGTAAAAAACTGAAACACAGAAATTGTATTCTTATGACAATAATTACTGAAAAATTACTTTAAATCAGATGTATATATTTTGAATCTGAACATCAAAGCAGAAAAATCATAGCAATGCAACACCAATAACTTAAGTGTGAGTTGCTGATTTACAGATCATGGCACTAAACAATCCAGTTGAATTTTAATTTCATGGGGTGTATTCGCTGTGCAAGATTAAGATCCTTTATTCTTTTTAGTTGAAACACCGTAGCTGGAAATGTAAGTTTCTGAACTGCCATAGCAAGGGGACCATGGCTGAATGATTACCATTTGTGAGATTTAAACTTCTATTTCTAGTGTCATTGAGTGAAGCGGAGAAAAAAAAATACACCACATAAAGAATGTTTAATAATACTTTTAATTAAAAAATAGAGAGGATGTATCTTGGGACTGTAACTACTGAGATATTATGAATGTTTTCTTACCAAGTCTACAGTTTTTAAATTAAATATTAACATTTTATAGGAGCCTTTTGAAATAATTTTTTCATAAACAGGATGGGACTTAGCTAAAAGTGGCAAAGCCTTTTCTGTTTACCGTGAGGGTGTTTGGATGGTGTAGTTAACCAACAAAAAAATACCCCAAAAACCAAAAAAAGAACCAAAGACCACATCCGTATATGTTTACTATTAGATTTTCTGCTTCATATAGAATATACAATGTTATTTTATGTTGATAAGGAGTCTTTCTATGTGCAATAGATTTAAAGGTATTAAAAAACAGTACATTTTTTATCCTGTTACCTAGAAAGTAAAATATGGCACACCTAGCAGTTACTCATGGCTAGAAGAGTGACTCTATAGTAACTAAAAAATAGCAGAAAATGAGATTAATAAAGCTGATGAAGCTACTAAGAACATTAAAACATCTACAAATGATACTCCCTTTCAGCTAATCAATTAGTAGGAAACATTTTGTAAGAATGTAGATGTGTTGTTGTCATTCTGTTTTGTGTTTATATGTATGAAACCTGTCTTGTTTATTTAAAATATACCTCCTATCTATTTAGATGAAAATGTTCTGGGATCTAATTTTCTGATACAAGAAGACATGCAATCAAATCTATATTACACCAAGGAGTCCAAGGTCTGTTTTTCTACTCTTTATTCATGAGTTACTCTGTGGATAAAAGAACAGGAAAATGCTATTATTTCTGACTGAAAGAAACAGAACCATCTCCTGAAATAAATGTATTAAAACAAATACAGATAATGAATATTAGTTGCCACATCATTTTTTGCTAAATAAAGGATAGGATCATATTTCTATTATCATGCTGTCTATTTACATAAAAGCTTTCATCTTCTAAGGGCTTCACAAATATTAATTAAACAAGTTAGTCAAAACTTCAGCATATTCTTTGTATTGTATAAATGGAGTGTTAAGGTCAATGGCTTTTTTCAAGGCCATACAGCTAAGGGTGGGATAGATATTCCTGGGCTTCTCAAGAGTTCAGTCCACAAACTGTAAAGAAGCACGCTGAAATTCTGTTAATGACTTAAATAGTTTATAGACAGGTGCATCACTGAATTTATAGTATGTAGTGAGAGATGTCCTGCAGATTTCCTGTTTTTGATCCAGACTTTGTGATGGCTGCTTTTAGATAAATGAACATTGGCCTTATAAATTGCATGCAAGGCACTGTTGCTTTTGAGAAAAATAAACCATCAGTTTACAGACTCCAAAACCCAAAAACTTTGCATTGTACTTGCATTAAGTTCGTGCATGTATCAGTATATATTAAAGACAAAAACACCGTGCTGTGCTAAAAAGTATAACATACAAATATTATCGGCCCTATCTGTTATCAGCTGGTTTGTAGAAGAATATAAGCACTATTTTAATATTTCTTTTTGTGTTGTTATCACTAGGTTCCTGATGACATATCCACAGTGATGAAATCTGGTTCAACTAATTGACAATTTATTGTCAATTTTCTTGGACTTCAGCATGATTTTGAGTATCTGTTTCTCTTCTGCAGATTTAGGAATCTTTTTTTGATGCCCACTGTCTCACCTAATCTAAAGGTATGAGCCCTGGTGCTAAATAAAATCTGGTGACTGACTGGGAGAAGTACACTTCAATTGAATTGGTAAAGCACATATTAGCTGAGTCAAAGATTACTAATGATTTTTTTAGCACACATATTACACAGTAGCTTAAATAGTTCAATGTAGTGATTTATGTATGTGTGTATGAAATTTATTTTGATATAAGTCAAATTATTCCTCAAGCCCTAGATGTAACTAAAAAACAATTAAAAAAAAATTAAGCCCTGCCTGTGTATGAGGAATGCTGCAACCTTTTATATCAGAAGTCTGGTTGTCTACCTCTCACAGTCCTTGAGGAGACATCAAGATCTTATTTTTGCCACCTTGAAAAAACCCTGAAAATCTCAACTATTTCTTGAAATAGTTTGAATATTTCCAAGCATCGGGAGTGTGGGGAGGATGGTTCTGAATGCTGGACCATATTTCTTCAATATTTGACATAATACAAAGAAAATTATAAAATTTAAAGAATCTTAGCACAGACTTCATAGCCCATCTGCATTTATGTGTGTGTGCATGTGTGTACACACATATTTCCTCATAGGCTGAAGTTGATTTTTAGTGTGGATTTACCATTCTATTTAATAAGGGTTTTAGGAATGATTTATTCAACGCTATTTATACAAAATGTTAGAAACATCAACATTTCATCATGCATCAGAAATTCATACAAATTTAAGTGAGATTTTATGTCAGTGTTTGATATAAGGGCATCTGTCTCTCTGCAATTATATTGAGATGTCTGATTCCTTTCTAAGAAATGAGAAGAACAAAGATTAAGAGGTTTGGGGAATGTATCCAAAGAACAGGGCTAGTTTTTGTCAGAAATTACTTTTCAGATAGTCCTTCAAGAATAAAGATGAGTATGACTTCTTAGCAAAGCAGACTATGAACACCTTCGTGGTTTTGTTTCTGTTTCTCAAATTAGCAGCTTCAGAATATCTGTACTCAAACTCATTAAACTCATTAAACCCTTCTCTTACTGCCAAAAGGCCCCAGGAGAAGATTCTAAATAGAGGAAGTTTAAAGGGTACATCCTTTGTGTTCTCTATTCTTTTAAGAAAGTTGTTGTGTGCACTTAAATCACTGAAACTACTTCCATACATTTACACATGTATCTTTTCAGTCAGAACTAGTTTCCAAGTTTTTTTTTTTTACTTTCCTTCCTTCTTGATAATGTACAATCTCATTTCATATTTAGAAACACTAAGAAATTACCATACTTTTGGCTGCAGAATTAGGTGCCTAATTTGCAAAAAATTATGTCACATTTCTGCATATTTACTTCAGAGAATGTGCACTGCACTCAGAGACTAGGGCACAAGGTTTTTCAGAATTAGGTTTTCTTACTTTGGAAATATTTTTTCTGTTGCAAAGAACATTCTTTTCCTGTAGCATCACATGGCTTATGTGGCTATATCTCTGCCTTGAGTATAAAGGTAAATGCTTCGAAAGGTGACTAATTTTATTTCAAAATGATAGTTTCTTATCAATCCTCTGCTAAGTTGAACAGTTGCATGTTCTGAATTTATGCAGATGCTTCCTTAAAGTAATTTTGTCTTTTACATGCCTTTTTCCTTGTACATCACTGCCATAAATAACAATATTGTAAATTTATTTTGACTGTGACTAAATTTCATGTTAAGTTGTGCACTTGTTTCATAACATATTCTTCATTTGCACAACACTGGATGTATTGAAAAATCTTTTCCCAAAACCGAAATAAATCATATTTATATGCTAAATGTTGAGTACGTAAATAATTATAAGCCTTTTATAGCTAGAGCCCACACAAAGATTTAAAAATGTACCAGCAAACATGCTGCAATTTATTTTCTAATGTACTTAAGAAAAAATATATTTGCCAAGGAAAATGTGTCAATGCATAGCAAACTTGTCACATTAGTGCTCCAAAGTATCTATAAATAACCACACTCACCAATATATTATGTGCACTTCTACATATATTTACTGTGGAAAAAAAAATCAGTATATTGTTGTCATTTTTAAACTTTTTAATACAAATTCTTTTAAAAAATATTTTCCTCACTTTATTTTAAAAAGTCTTTATTAACAGTGAGGTGAAAATCACACAATGGAATAGAGAATCAGAAAGGGACAGCACAATGTTCCATGACATGTTAGCGCACTTCGGTGCCACCATTTTTTTTATCCCCATAGAATTGCAGCAAGTAATGAAAAATGCTGCTTCATTGATTTCAAACATGTATATTTTAGATTAAGGTGACAAACATATGATCACTGTTCCTACAGATGAAAATGGGCATTTGCATCTTCCGGGAGACATAATTGATTTATTCTACAAATCTACAGATGTTCATTCAACAAAACTCATATATCTTTTCCTTCTTAGAATCCCTCATAAAATAAAATGCCTTAAAAGAAGTCTTTGAATGAAATAATCTGCCACTCATACAGGCATTTTTATCCTCCTCTGCCTTTTTATCTAGTCTGTGAAATAGGGATTTTACTAAGCTTTCCCATTCCTGTCGCTTTTAAAAATTCTGAGGAATAGGGAAAGTATTCATTTGGAACAAAACAAAGTAAGGAAAGAGAACTTTCTCTCCATGAAGACACACAATAAAACTTTACAAGGCAATAAAACTAAGAGCAAGTGATTGAAAAGTTAGGTTTACATTCTTCCAACTTGTCCTGTTGTGGGTAAAATTTAGGCTTTATTAGGTTTATATGAGCAACTCTCAAATGAGAGTTAAGATAAAAGACAACCTGTCTTTTATCATTTAATCAAAATATCTGCTTTGGTGCACTATAATCATAATCTTGTAGGTTTTGTCCCACATTGTTACTACATCCCACAACAATAAAAAATGGAGTTGACTGGGACACACCCCTGCAGGTGACTCTGTTGAATTTAAGTGGCACTAAGAGTTGAATACCTGTCTATAGTAGAAAGTGAAAACCTCCTGAAATGCAGAGGCTTTGGTTGCAGAGAAGCCCATGGTAGGGCTCCAGTTGACTTTAATGCAATTTAGGTCACGGCCTCAAAAAGGAGTCACAAAATTTCACTTCAAAGTAAGTAGATGAGAAGGTTCAAAGTAGGTAATGTAATAATTCAAAGTCTTCTTGTCATGGCTTATGTGAGGCTTTTACCTCCACCACTCCCCATGCACAAACAGGATATTTTCATCACTTATTGAGAATAGTCCAGTACTCTGGCCTTCCTAAAGGTGACCTTTTATCATGAAGCAAACTGTATCAAATCCACATCGATACAGTTCTTGATTGTGGGTCCTCAGCCAGATTAATCTATCGAAGATGCAAACAGAATTGCAAAAATGAAAATAATAAAGCACTACATGTTAATCTGAACAATTTATGATTGCAGACCATCCAAATACCCCAAAAAAGGAAATAATTTTTTTCTAAAAATTAAGTAAATCTGCATATAAGTAAGTAGAAAGGAATGGTAGAATTCTGTAAAAAGAAAGTAAAGACTGATGGAAGAAAATAAGTTTTAAATGAAAACATCTGCTGGACATTTATATTTACAATTACCATTGATGTAAAGGAATTTACATATTAAGGGTTTTGGCATACCATGTCAGTTCTCCATATCTTTATAATGTTGCTGGGCACCTATAATTGTGCATTTTCTAAACTGCACAATCTGGGGTCTAGCTTTGATTCTTTGAATAGAAAAACAATGACTGTTCTCATTGCTTTCAATGGGAGTAGATATAAATAAATTCTGGAAGATATTTAAATTTCAATCTCAAGTCTACAAGGTCACAGAAATCCTGTTTGTTTTCTCAGATCCAAGCTCTAGACACTCAGTCATCTGATTGGGGAAAACCAAAAAAATGCTTTGTGTGGGTCAGTTACCTAAATATTGTAATCTAATGCCATTTATAATGCCTTCTACCAAAAGACACATACCTTCTGTAGAATCTATGACATTCGCATCAGGCCACATGGGTATTTCTGATACCCTATGGTGCCTAAAGTGACCTTACAATCTTCTTTTAAGACAACTTAAACCTAGCCTTCATATCTAGTAATTTATTTGTACAATATAAATAGCTTTCATTTACTCTGTCAGCATAGTAAGCACCTCTTTAATTTTGAGTGGTGTAATCAGACCTTTTCTCACAGAGGTATAGTAGGTACTATTAAGAGTGCAGAATGAAAGTGTTCATGTGGCAGACACTGTATAATTTCTATAACACAGAAAAAGACTTGAGGTCTGGGGCAAATCATAAATACAACAGTTTCAGAGAATACATCCCAGATAGTGCATTTAGACATTACTTCTTGACAGAAGTATCATCACTAATTTCTAGGGAACCTTGACCATCTTTTGGTGTTTTCAGTCTTGATAAATTAACTATTGTTAGTCTTTTACTTGATCTTTCCAAGCAAAGGTCTTGCCTTTTCCCCCCCATTTTATTCAAAATGCCCAGATGGTGCATGAGTCTCTTGGTGCCATCACCTGCCTGTAAGTGAAAATCTACTGCAAAAGAGATTTTAAAATATTTTAACCCACTGTACATTTTTCAGTTCTGCTAAGCCAGACAAAAGAAAGGGATAATAAACATATCAGTCACATCCCAGGGGAAAGAAATACGGTTTGTTCTGGACATCAAATGCCATGGCTCACAAGCAGATGCTGACACCAGCCAACAGCAGCTCAAAAGGCATTTTCAGTTTGAGGAAGTAAGACGGATCACCATAATGCAGCACAGCAGAATTTCTTTAGTAACACAAAGTATTAGAATCTACCTTTCACCTTGAACAAAAAATTATCAATCAAATTTTAAAGAAAAGGATAGGAATAAATTCATAACAATTTTCCCATTCAAAAATCATATTCAGTGTGTACATTAAACTTCATTTGTAGAAGGTCACATTAGAACAGTCGGAAACTACCAACAATGAAATTGGTTACAATATCTAATTCACTGTTACATAAAATGCATTTACGGTATAATAGCTAAGGAATGCATGTAATTTAAAGAGGCTCGCTACAGCGATCACTGAGACTGAACATATCAAGTATATTAAGTCTCAAATCCATTGCATTTAGGTTAGTGTGCAAGAACTTTTTCTGCCCAGTGAGAGCCCCTGCCTTAGCAAGAAAGTCAGACTGTCACATTATTATACTAGATCAAATCATTAATGACAATCAGAAGAAGTATTCCTTTTGATTTTCATTGGCTGTGTTTTGCATGCTGAGCTCACTTTTCAATGCAGATTCAGCACTGTCTTCGTTTTCAGAGCCTTTTGCCTCATTTTTTGAGTATATGCCTTTTTTTTTATAAATGTGTATGGCTATGGCCGTGATGCAAAGTAGGATGAATATGACAACTGCTATCACACCTACAAGAAGAAAAGAGAAAAAAAAGTAATGAGAAAGGACAGACAAATAATAGCACACAAGCCAGAGAGTAGGACGAAGAAGGAATGACTACATCACATAATGCAAGGGCTTACAGGAGAGCCTGAGAAATGAAAAGACATAGCTGCTTTCAAATCAGAAGCAGCACTCTAGTATAAGTTTCATGGTGATTGTTTTGAAATTTTCCACCATAAAATTAATAATAATAGTAATATAAAGTACACAGATCATAATAGTTTCTGAAATTATTGAATGGAAAACCACTAGGAGCCTAAGTTTTAATAAGAGGGTTTCTTTTTCTCCTTCACTATCTAGGCCCTAGATCTCTGCTGGTTTGGGAACTCAAACCACTGCAGATAAGGAACAGTAAGGTGAGATACTTCTCACAGAGATAAGCAAGACCTTATAGACTGCTCATCTCCTCTCTTCCTCATTCATCCTCTCATAATGGTCTTAGGACTTTAGCTTCATGAGTCAGAAAATGGGAAGGAGAGGAATTTGAGGAGAAGTGAAACAGAAGGGAAATGTTTGTAAAAGAGGCAGAAAATAGGACTAGGGTGTCGGGATGGAGAGAGCACTAAGCAGTCTGCAAAACAGTTGTAATGCAGTGCCTCAGTTACAGTAGACAAAGGGACAGTCTGTTGCTCAACTTGGTCACCACCGCAAGAAAAATAAAAATACTAGTCCCTTAGTGCTGCGGATAAAAACAGAGCATCCAAAATTCAGGACATGCCAATTTTCTTGGTCTCTACTATAAGCAGCTGTCCATCATTATAGAAATAAAAAGGTTTTAATACAGTACATTCTTCTCTGAAATGGACTTTGCAAACTAAGTAAATCTTGTTTTTATTTAAATTAACTAGAACAGTAATTTTTTTATTTCAATCACAGTAGATGCTTTCTTTAAGGACTTTATTCTATAAACTTGTTTTGTCTGAAGTAGCTGAACTGATACCATTCTCAGTTATATTCATTTAAGGGTGTTTAACCTTAAATTTTACTGAATGTTGTATAGTTTGCTTTGTTTTGACTTTTAAACAAACATAAGCAGTAGAAAAATTGTGAGTGCCAAATTCCCAGATATGTTTAATAACAAAAATATTGTATTGTTATTATTATCTTAAAAGGATTGTACCTATTATAGCTTGACGTTTAAAAAATGCTTTGTTGTTAGCACACTTAAAAATCCCCACCCACACTAAATTATCTAATACATAGTGATCTTTACGTACACATGCTTATGTAAAAAAAAAAATCTTTTGAAACAGTAAAGCAAGTTTTGACAAAGATAGACATGTAAAAAGCTCAGAAAACATATTTTTAAATTCTTACCTTCGTTGAAATCAATGGTAAAATTCTCATTTGATAAGTACAAAATTACACAGACAATAAGTATCACTTTACAAGCAGGGAAGCTTCTAGGCTTAATAATCTCATTTTAGTATCTTTGGTACTACTCTCTTAAAGGTCACTGCTCATGCAGTATGCTTTTGCATGCCTTGACCACAGCAGGTATCATTGTATAAAAGGAAGACAAAAGTGAGTAGAGGTTATCCTAACTCAACCATTCATAGACCTAAACAATTTTAACTTAAATGAAAAGCCTGGACAGTTTTATTCTACTAAATTCCACTTTTTCCTTTATCAATGAGGCTTTAAAAACTCGTATAAAGTAAATATTTTCAGAATTTAAGAGGGGGTGACCTTTTCATCCCACTGCCATTTCTGTCAAAGCATCTATGCAATTTGAAACAAGAATTGTACTGCCAAAATATCATCTTCAAGTTTTATTTCCTCAGCTCCTCCCAAAAGAAGAAATACTCCTAGAAATTCTCACAGAGGATGATTATCACAGGAGAAGATACTATGCATTCAAAGAAAACTTGAACAGACAGAGACATACACATATTTCAATACTGGTAAAAGGACTTGAGTTTCTGGTAAGGGTCCCCAACCCCAAACTTCCCGTATTTGAGGCTCACTTGAGTACTTCTTATTTTTGCTAGAGACAGAACTGGTAGATTTCATGTGGGGATCCATATGAGATGAATCCTTCACATAGGATGAGATGGACCATCATCTGTATGAGATGGACAATCATCCAGAAAGGCGTAGTGATGGAACCTGCACATCCTGATTATCAGTTCTGTACTTTAAGCACACACATCTATCGTGTTTATGCTCTGTTCTGACAGGCATAAACAATAAAGGGACTATCACCATATTCACTTCAGAAGTAACTGAATTCTACATGGTTCGACCTCTATTCCTCTCATTAAAAAAAAAGTATTTTGAAACAAAAAAATGGTCATTTGTAGTTCTATTTGAGCTGATAAAAATGTCCAAAATAAATAGGAAGAAAACGAACAAGAGATTGTATTTCAAACCCACAGTAATTATTTTTATTTTTATTATTTTGCCATGCATTTTAAGCTGTAAATCAATGCAACTGAGTCTTTCCAAGAGTACACTGCCTTCCAAACAGGAAACTGGGATGAAATTTCCTCAGACTGTCACAGGATTGATTCAAGCAGTGAAACCTCATATTCCCAAGAAAAAGTTTTTCTCGTTCAGATTTATTAAAGAAGATTTTAAACATGACTTTGTAGCAAAGGTAATTTTTTTTTGGCAAATTCAAGAAGAATTGTGGTCCTTTCTTAAATATATGATTTTTTTTCAAAGAAATCCAAGCACTTTTTAAAGTCATAGACACCACTATTATGAGGTTGAAATTCTGTCCTTACTACCCTGTTTTTCATCAGACTGTTTCAATATAGGGAAACACAGCATAAATTTATGTAATAAGAAGAGTGTGACCAATTGTGTTTTAAAACAATGCTTGATTTTTATCTGTCTACCAACTGCAGTACAATGAAGAGCTTTTACTTGTTTCTGTATGCACACAAAAAACTGACTTCACTTCATCACTGACAGATTCACAGTTAGAAAGAAAAGTTTCCTGTGGATTTGTTATAGTCCCTATTACCTCCAATAATTGCAGAGTCACTTCTGGTTGCATTAGCTAAGGGCTTTCCCTCATCTATTGGTCCAGAGTGATCTGCAGAAAAAAAAAACAAAGAAAATGACAGACAAATAGAGGATGTGTTTTTTTAAGAAATTCTCACAGTCACAGTTCATTTACAGTATGGTACAGTGGCAGTAGCATGGGTCAGTAAGCATGCATAGAACATCAATGTAGGTGACACTTTGCAGAGATAAAAAGAAAAATGCAAACATTCAGATGAAAAGAGAAAGGCTAGAGAAAAGGAAGTAAGTACATATAAAAAAGAATTATTTACAAACTACTCCTGAGATGTTAACCCACATGGAAAAATAGAAAGTCAGTTGTGATTCAGGTCATGAGTATTCTATTTGGATTTTGCTTCAGAGATCAGAACAAATGATAACCATATGCTACCTGCAAATGAATGGGTTGTTTCACTTGATGTTGAGTCAGCTCCAGTTAAAGTACCACAGTTGGATTCAGTGAAACGCCCTTTTACAATGACAGGGGCTGAGCTGCTGTGGTGTAGTGCAGCCTTCAAAGGAGCGACGTGGTTGAACTGCACTGAAGATAGACAGCCAACAAACCCCTGAGAGTTTGCCTTTACAGTCTCCTCATCCACATCACTGTTTTCTGTTAATCAAAAGGAACAGAACACAATTAATCATAGTGCAAATGTACAAAATAAAGTGTCAGAAGAATAAATGAATAATTAACCTGTGTTCCTCTGAGTATATTTGAATTGCAGCAACATATGTAGATTCACTGAATCTCTTTCTTGCCTGACTTTAATGAAAAGACAGTCAGATACATTCACACCTTCCCCTTACTTTTGAACAGATGACAGTTGCTAATCTGCTGAGGGAAATACTTTTAAATTCTTATAGCAAGTTACAAAGCAAAAGGCTTCTATTGTAATTAAAGTATTTAAATTAAAATACAACAATTTTTCATTCTGCAAAAATATAAGACTGAAGAATTAATTCCAGAAAAATGCATTTTATTGGATTTCTTCTGATAAATTAACATTTTCGGAACATATTCATCCTATAGACTCATATATCTACTCCATTTCAGTACCATCAAGTCTGTCAAAGCAAAAACCCTGAAGATCTCAGGTCATCAGATCCTGGAAATCCATCAAGATATTTTCTGTGAAATTTTTAAAAATTAATAGTTCCAATTCACTACACATTTTAAAATATGATACCATTATTGATACCACACAGGGGAAAGAAAAAAAAAATCAAGAAGATACCTCCTCACTTTTTCTCTTGAGTTACCTTTCTGAACGCATGTGAAAAGAACTCTGCCTGTTAGAACTCTATTAATTCACTGGTAATGCTCACTGAAGCACCACTTTTGATGTAGAAAACAGTTTATTTACTCTGGCAGTTCTAATTTAAGCAAAAACTCTGGAAATACTAGTTATAAAAAGAGAAGTCATAAGGGAAGTAAATTTGCAAATAAAATAGGAATTTCATCTCATTAATTTTCACTTCCAACATGTTCTGGAACCCACAAATGAACTTGTGACCTTTACAATAACTACCATAATACCTTTAAGTTTTACAGTACTCTCCTCAATAAAATTTAGGTTAATAGTGAAAAATGGGATAATGTGTTCAGGTAGAATATTTCAAAATAGCAGAGTAGCATTTTCTTCAACTAATCTCTGCTTATTGCACTGAATATGGACTACAAGATGGAAGGATGTCAGACAAAAGTCTGCACACCTACACTGATGGATTACATAAGATGTTGGCTGTTTAACTGTCTCTGCTTTCTTTGCAGCTGTTTTCAATATCTGCCTCTAGGCACTGAAGGATCTGCTAGGACGGGACATTTTAAGAAAAAGATTAGCCCTGAAGTGGCAAGAAAACATTTACACAAACCCCCTATGATAAAAATATATACTTCTAAATATGAGTCAGATTGAAAATCTCAAGAGGAGAGTAGTCTCTATTATTTTTTGGTTCCTATACAAATCCTTTACATAAACTACATATATGTACAATAAGAAAGGAAATATTCTGAATCCTTTGATTTCACTTGACTCCTTAACTAGAAAATACTGCTAGATAAAGTAAGGCTTTATATTGGATCAGGCAATCTTGATGATAAAAGTGAAAGGGCTTAGGGAAGACCACCATCATCCACTTTCCTCCTAAAGTAAAATTTAACTGACTGAAAGTGGCACTCATAAACACTCACAGGTTGTTTATTTTATATCACAGTAAACTGAAGTTATGCTTCCTTAAGTGTTAGAGGTTAGATTTCTTTCCTTTTGTTACTTTTTACTTATACAATTTTTTTTTTCCATAAGTTGCTAGGAAACACTAATGACTGGGTACTTAAGAAAGCAAAAGAAGTGGCCAAGCTCAGGGGAGGAGGGCATCTGGTTGCACTTCTCTTATCTGGGAGTTTGTCTCCGAGGGGCAGAGATACCACAGGAACTGGGCAGGTACCGGGGCTGGGGCAGCTGCTCTTTCTCTCGCTTTCTCTCTCTCTCTCTCTCTCTCTCAGCTTTGGAGGAGGATGGCCAGAGCTGCTGCTTGGGGAAGGGAATTCGCTGCTGCCGCCAGAGCCCAGCCTGGAGCTGCTTCTGCCATGGGGTGAGCCCCTGGCCTCTGCTTGTGAGAACAGCCACTGAACTGAGACCTTATTATCACCCATCTCACTAAAAGAGGGACCCATCCCCGTCTGCTCGGGCGCCGGGATCCTGAGCTCACCTCTCACTGCCCTGCTGGGAGCCGGACCACCGCTGTCCTGCCCCAGCTGCTTCTTTGGCACTGCTCCAGTTTTCACTGCAGACCCGCACCCCCTGCCTGCTGAGACTCCTGCCGTCCCAGCTTGGTGCTCCTCAGAGTCCTGCTGGGGCACCGGGATCGGCTCCCCAGGGTTTGTGGAGCGAAGCCTCTCTCCCCTCCCTTCCCATCTGGGCCCAGCCGCCATCACCGCGCTCCCCGAGCTCCCACAGCTCCCCCTGCAGCCCCGGGGGAATCACCGCACCTGCCCCGCCCTCCGGGAGCCAGCAGCGCCCCTGCTGGCCGCGCCCGGAACTGCAGCAGAGGGAAAGCGCTCGCAGCCGAGAAGGCCGGGCCTGGGCCCCGCGTTCTGCTTGGTGCTAGGGCCATAGCCGAGCTTGTTTGTTGGCTTTGTCATACACACCAGTAAAGAAATGTTATTCCTAGCCTCATCTCTTTGCCTGAGAGCCCCTTAAATTCAAAATTATAATCATTCGGAGGGAAGGGGTTTACATTTTCCATTCCAAGGCAGGCTCCTGCCTTCCTTAGTGGACACCTCTCTTTCAAAACCAAGACATTAACTATCTCATTAGAAATTAATTTGCTGAGAGAACCCAAGCTTACCATAGACAAAATTACTCCACATACATTGTCTTAAAAAAAAAAAAAAAAAAAGATGCCTCAAAATTAAAACACACTCAGTAACTCTCTTTCTTTAACTCTGCTTCAACCATTTGTCTTTGTGAAGTAGTCAAGCAGAAAGTCAGCAGACATACAGCTCCTTTCAGAACATTTTAAGACAAGAACTGTGATGCCTTCTAATAGCTTTATGTCTTATATTACATCACCCAAAACTGCACATCTTGAGGTGAGGCCATCCCAGTGCAATCCCCTTCTTTGCCCGGCTGGCGATGCTGTGCCTGATGCACCCAGGACAGGGTTGGCCCTCCTGGCTGCCAGGGCACTGCTGACCCATGTTCAACATGTCATTGACCAGGACACCCAGGTCTCTTTCTGCAGTGCTGCTTTTCAGCACCTCATTTCCCATTATGTCCTTACGTCCAGCTATGGACTCTGGAACCTGTCTTGGTTAAACTTCATACAGCTGGCAACTGCCCAGCCCTCTAATTTTTTGCTGTCTCTCTGCAGGGCCTCTTGCCTTCAAGGGAATCAATAATAGTTCCTTTTACTTTACTATCATTGTCAAACTTACTGTACCTTTAAGTCCTGCATCCAAGCCATTTATGAAGATGTTAAAGAGCACAAGGCTGAGAATGGAGCCCGGTGCAACTTCACCCGTGACAGGTGCCCAGTCTGATGTCACCCCATTCACTGTAACCCTTTGTGCTTAACCTGTTAGCCAGATGCTCACCCACCACATGATGTGTTTATCCAGCTCAGGGCTGGACATTTTGTCCAGAAGGATCCTGTGAGAGACATCTTCAAAAGATTTACTGAAAAGGAGTACATCAACTGGCTTCCCTTGGTCAACGAGGCATGTTTATGTTGTCATAAACAGAAATTGGGTTTGATAAGCATGACTTTCCTCTCATGGACCTGTACTGGCTATGACTAATGACTGCATTGTCCTTCAGCTGTTTTTCAATGCCTCCTAGAATAATCTTCTCCATAGTTATACCAGGCACTGAAGTGAGGCTGACGGGCCTGTAGCTCCCTGGGTCGGTCTTATATACCCTTGTTGAAACCTGGGACAACATCAGCATCAACTGGAACTTGTACAGATTCCATCATTCAAAAACCACAGAGAGAGGCCTGGCAGTGACATCAGTCAGCTTTTTCAGTATTACTGCTTGAATCCCATCAGATCCAATAGACTTACAGGGATCCAGCTAGAGCAGGAGATTTTGCACAAGTTTTGTTTGAACAAAGAACTGTCATGTTCAAATGCAGAAGAGCTCAGAAAAGTACTTCTCCAACCGAAGATAATTCTTTAAAATAAAAAGCTTCCTTGTGTGGTTTTCGGGAACAACATTTTCATGCACAAGAAATACATGATCGTACATTTTGTTAAATCCTTATGTGTAGACCTCTTCACTGCAATAAACACTGATTACCTTTTTCCTCTGCCTTTGTGAAGACTTCTTCAGTCTCTACAGAGGACTTCATAGGAATCAGAACCTAAAGCAATCAGATTTCTAAGAGAAATAGTAACTCCTTTGAAATGGGTAGAAATATATGTTTTCTTCAGGACAGATTCTGAGACAAATTGGGCTGACTGTCCCCCAGGTCATTATAACTCTGTGCTTTGCACTGCTCTGCTGTGTCATTGCAAAGCCATCATAAAACTGAATAAAATCGCACCTCTAAATTTTTGTAACTGTATATGGCTTTTTGGAAGAGACAATATTGGCCCTGGTCAAAAGACCAATAGACTACTTTTCCAAAGATGTACATTTACATAAATTTAATCAAATGCATTTTTAAGTAAACAGATATAAGTATGGATATGATATTTTATAACAAAGAGAAAATAATCTTTCATTCTGTATTGGTCACTGTGGTATTAACCTTATGTGAGTGTGACTGCAATAAACTACTACACTTCAAAATATTATAAATTCCTGGTTCAATTTTGTCATCATATCGAAAAGTTTGGAAATATTTGTAACAATTTTATTGTAGAAGTTTATATTTCAGCTAATATTGCTTTAAGGTTATGCATAACTGATCATTCTCTTTTTCATTTTCTGTGCATATCTACAAACCAGTTCTCTTTTGGAGATTGAGATTTATATATAAAATCTACATTTTGAAAGTATATATTTCTGTTTGTGTTAGAGGTACTTAGTTTTCCAGTAAGAAAACAAATCAGCTATATTGAGATTCTCCTAAAGATAACTGAACAATAATTAAGATTTTTTTTTTATGGTCCATAAACATGGCTTCTGAACTACTTTAATACATTTTAAGCAATTTAGCATTTGGTAATTATTCTCATAAAAATAACTATCACTGTATGAATTTTATTATGTATTTTAAATTATTATTCTACCTTTTCTAGATAACACTCTCATAATTGAAAACAACAACCACCTATTTGACAGATAAAGAATTAACTGGATCTCCTTATCCAAACATTTGCGTGCAACAGCTCAATGTCTAAATAGGGATTGGTTACAGGTGGTGCTCCTCTGGGCCCACACTGATATAATTTCTGTTCAACATCTTCTCTTACGACACCAAGACTAGGATTGAGTGCATCTGAAGCAACCCTGTGGATGACACTAAACTGAACTGTTCAGTTGACACACTTGAGAGATGGAATGCCACCCAGAGGGACACTGACAGGTTTGAGGACTGTGACTAAGTGAATCTCATCAAATTCAACAACAGCAAGTACAAAGTTATGCACCTGCATCTGCACAACCCCCATGCTTGAGAGCAGCCCTGAGGAGAAGGGCTTGGGGGTGTTAGTGGACCAGAAGCACAACATGGGCCAGAAATGTGCACTTGCAGCCCAAAAGCCATTTTTATTCTGGGACTGTTCAGGGCCAGGTTGGATGCAGCTCTGATAAACCTGGTCTAGTGGCAGGTGTTCCTGCCGGTTATAGGGGGTTGGAATGAGGTGATCTTTAAGATCTTTTCCAATCCAGGCCTATGATTCTGGGTTGCATCCAAAGCATTGTGGTCAGCAGGGCTAGGGTAGTGACTCTGTGCCTCCCATCGGCTCTGCTGAGACCCCACATGGAATCCTGCATCCAGCTCTGGGGTCTCAGACAGGAAAGACATGGACTTGTTAGAGCAAGTCTAGAGAAGGACTGTGAAGATGATCAAAATACTGGAGCAGCTCCCTATAAAGAAAGACTGAGAAAGTTGGGGATGTTCAAGCCTGGAGAAGAGAAGTCTCCAAGGTGATTTTATAGCAGCCTTACAGTACCTAAAGGAGGCTATAAGATGTTGAGAGCTTTGTAACAAGCTGGCTCCTGGATAAGGGCCACGGCCAGATTAATCTGCCTGAGATACAAACAGGAGGAATGTAGAGGATTTTGTAGATAGTTAGCTAGCTAACAGAGACCATGCTGGAAGCAAGAAGGAGACGAGGATAAAAGCGGCAAGGTCACTGTGCCCTTGCCGAAACTTGAGGTTGTGGGAGAAGCTCGTTAGCTAGCAAGAATGAAGGAACGATAGTAGAAACCATAACAAGGTGAACACAAGAATGTAAACGTAGATGTAGTTGACTGATAAATGACTAACCAATGATGAGCTCAATTTTTGCAATATGCATTAGCCTTATTAACACTGCTATAAATGTGTGTGCCTATTCAATAAACTTTTGAGACTTGTTGTTCATCATCTGGTGTGCAAGTCTTCCTTCTCCATCAATAAGAATGCTGAAGAGTGACATTTTACATATGCATATAGTAACAGAACAGAAAGGAAGGGCTTTAGACTGAACAGTTGTAGATTTAACCCCGAAATGAGGAAGAAATTCTATGCTGTGTGGGTGAAAGAGATGCTGGAACAGACTGCCCAGGAAAGCAGTGCATGTCCTCATGGGAAGTGTTCAAAGCCAGTGGATGAGGCTTTGAATGACCTGGTCCGGACAAAGCTGTTCCAGCACACAACAAGGGTGCTGGAACCAGATGACCTTTTATGCCCTTTTCAACCCAAAACTTTCTGTGATTCTATGAAATTACTTTAGAGGAAAGAGAAATAGCCTTTAAATTTGCAACAACACCAAATCTTTCTCTATCATTGCCAAAGTGAAAGGTATGAAAAGAACAAGATCTTGAGAATTTCAGTCCAGGCTATTGCTATTTTCTTTTAAGAAATAGTGATTGTAGATAGGTAAATTTCATTTTGATCATTACTGCAGAGAAACAGACATATTTTGAAGTATCGTCATGAGACAAAGAATCTCCAACAAAGATTTGACTTACATTACCATATTCTTCACTGTTTACATCAAAATCTAATCACAGGAAGTTTTTCAAGTACGATACATGATTAATAGTATTATATCATCTTTGTGTATGATTTCAACTTGATTTGTTTTTTCTCCAGAATAG
This sequence comes from Onychostruthus taczanowskii, assembly GCF_017590055.1. Taxonomy (NCBI): domain Eukaryota; kingdom Metazoa; phylum Chordata; class Aves; order Passeriformes; family Passeridae; genus Onychostruthus; species Onychostruthus taczanowskii. The sequence goes on from NW_024498884.1 coordinate 79,507, forward strand.
AAAACAAAGTGGAGTTTCTTAATGCTTGATTGCAAAATGAGAGAGAAGTGTACAATTATTTTTAATGGAACCCACTTGATAATTTTTTCAGGAAGCACTTATTTGTGATTATATCTGTATTTCCACAAGACTGAAGTTTCTGCCTTGATTGTGACTCTGTGTCTAAGTAAATCCACAACAGCAAATGTCTTTCAATGACATTTGCGTTGCTTTTTTTTTCCATGCCCCATGATGACATTTGATCCATTTTAGAAAACCCTGCAGTTTTAGAACTGCTGTGGTGCTCCACTTACCTATAATCTTCCCAAGTGTGAGAGACTTGATTGCATTGAATTCTGTGCCTGAAGACAGAATAAACTTCATTCTTTCATTCTGGTTAACCTATAGAATGAAAGAGTGAGGAACAAAGTAGAATAATGGAAGAGGTAGTAGTCAATATTTTCAAAAAAGTAGGTAAGATTGAAGCTAAAAATAAGAAGGCCTGAGGGAAGCATTTGCTATTTATAGCATAAAAACTCATCAGGAAATAGATTATCATCTTCCTTAGATCACTGATTATAACTGATATTCTTAAGCATCCCACTTAATAAACCTTTATTTATCTTAGTGATTTGGCTGATTCTTTCTTTTTCATGTCTAAGATGAATAAAAAATAGCAAACCTTTAAGAATATTAGTATTTTCATTGTAAAAAGGCACTCAATATTTAACTTCATAAAGATCAACTATTATATTGTAAATATTCTGCCTCTCAGGGTACCTCTAGGACAACTTCAAGCCAAGTACCATTACCCAAGTTCTAGCCTCAAAATACTAAAATATAACATGCAGTTATTTTGAATTAAAAAAAAAATACTTTTTGCATGTTAGTATCAACCATTAGCAAAATAAATGTTTCTATTTTACCATGAAATTTCCACAAAAATAACAAAAATATCCTCCTTAATAGCCACATTCCTTTGGTGATGTAAAAGAGACCAAAGAAAAATTTCAAAACAGACTAAAATTATTATCTGTGTGGTAATATATTTGTACTGTAGTTTAATACATAATTTAACTAAAAAAACTGAAAATGCAAGACCCGAAACAACCAACAGCAGTCACACTCATTTACCAAATTTTGAAAATTTAACCATCAAACAATAAACTGCATTTTCATGTAAAATTAAGAGGTGATATTTGCCTTTTGAAATAAACAAAATGAACATCAAAGAGATTGGCTAACATTAATTTTGACAGTGCATCATGAGAGTGTTAACTTTGCTTTGATTACTTGAGATATTAAGGCACATTTTATTTGGGGGTAGTTGCCTTGTTGCAAGTACTTACTGCATTTTGCTTGTCTATTTTTTTATGATAATCCACTTTTCCCCCCACTCCTAACAGAATTACCTCTACAAAAAGTGTTTCCTCCTCTCTGTTAATCTTCACATGTTGTAGTTGTCCATCAGCCATGCTTTTGAAACTGATGCTGAAGACATCAGGATCTTGATGGCTATCTAGCTTGTACCTAATCTGTAAACTTCCTGTGAGGATAAAGAGAGAAAAGGTGTAGTACATTACATACACTATAAGCAGTATAGATCATATGTTTTATGATATATTATATATTATGCAACATATGATAAGCAATTTATGAACTAACATGCTTCACAGGGGTACTGCAAGGGCAAATCAAATGCTTGATTTGTTTAAGGACTTAGCCATGAGAAATGGATATAAGTGAGCAATTAAAGGCAACAGAATGAGTAATAGCAATACTGGAAGCAGGACATAGTTGCAAGAATAGTCATAAGCTGTCTCAATTTTGATTATTGACTTAAAATTTGGGCAGAAATTTTATAATTACTTTCAAAATTCAGCTGAGAAAGACTCAGTCTGGTAGCTCTCATTATTGTGACTTCTCAAATATAACTCATAATTCTTGAATAATGTTTTCCCTGTCCAGTCCTGTAAACCATTTGAAAATTAAATTGAATGCAGTGTAAAATCTCAATCCTAGATCACTTTCTATTCCTTATTTTTAACTCCCAGAATACTATCTGTACACAAATAATCACACAAAGACTCAGAAGAGAACACAGAGGCAATGTAGTTTCCTGGTCAGGAATTCCTTCTCAGCTGTAGATGGACCACAACTTTCTACTCATGCTCTAGAAATAGAGGCGCATGTCAGATCCAGGTCAGTCATGACAACACATCTTCCATGTCACATGACAGGGAGTATTACACAGCTATTCTATACCCAGATATGTGTCTAGGAAAGCACAGAAACTTCCTTAAGCACAGAACCACGGTGACTGCAAAGAGTCTTTGATAAACCTGAAAATTTAACTCAGCCTGTGGGGTTTTTTTACTTAAAAAAAAGATACCTAGATCTACATGAAAGAATGGAAAAGAAAGATCTGACTTAATGCTCAGTTTAAATAGAAATATCAATGATGTTACAGGTATTTTTACAGATATGTTTGTATATATATATGCATTTATATATGCATATATATATATATATATATATATATGCATTTTCATAGGTATATAAGTGGCTTATGAAATAAATTTAATGAAATGACCTCTGATTAATTTGGGAAATGGATAACGCACTTTAAAAAGTATTTTATTTCATAATTTATTTTGAGGATGGCAATTGATAGACCTGATGAGTAGAACACAACTCAGATAAATTTTAATTTTAATTTCCAAACTTTAAAACCCAAATATTTCTGAAGGATTTTCAGAAATAAACATTTTTGACAGCACAATTAAAAAGCAGTAGTGAAAGTTGAAAGTACAGTAGCAGGAATGCTTTTCATGTGGAAAGGATTGCTTGATGAAGCTGAAAAACAGAAACCATCTAAAGAAACAACAGGACAATATGTAGTTCCTGTTTCAGGTCTGGAAATCAGAGAGAATCCAAGCTGACAGTTATGATGTTCATTAGTGTTTCCAGACATCCAATCTGAAAACTCACCATTCCTGGTGAGAATGACTGAGAGGTATTCCTTGTAGAAGGAGCTGACATAGAGCAGCAAGCTTGGCGTCCGTGTTGTTCGAAAGGCAAATGTAATAGCTTCCCTGGCCAGTGTCATGTCAGCATAGAAAGAAGAAGCATGAGAACTGGAATTTTTAGCTAATGTGTAGTATTCTTGAAAGTTGTATGTCACAGAAGTGCCAGTCCAAAAATAGGCAGAGATCTCTGAAACAAAAAATAATTCAATATTTAAATATAATCCAAAATAACACTACAGAGCCTTTTTTTTTTTTTGGTTGGTTGGTGTTTTTTCCTTCTGCCACATCACAGGAGAAAATAAAATGTATTCTAGACTATTGTGATAAAGCTAAAAAGTAAATAAAAATGAAACTAGCATTTAGAAGTACAGAGAGACTTAAGACACAACCTGGTCTAGGGCAAGAGCTCATTTAGATGTGTGTCTTAAAGATATGTTAAATGAAGAAATGCATTTTTTTCTAGGTTATTTTCTATTGATCATCCTAGTCTTCAAGCACAATTTATTCAGTCTTGTATGTATAGTGCTCTTTGCATATTACAAAGAAGTGGGTGCAGAAATTTGAATCCTAACATATAGGTCGGATTTGGTCAGAAACACATACGTGGTAGAAGAGACTGATCAGCTGGGAGGAAGAAAAGGAAAACAGAAACAATCTTATGCTCTTCTTATGTATGAATCACTTATAGAGGGCTTCTGTAATTGTACGATTTCTGTTTTCTGCTAAAAGCATTTGTCTTGGTGCTTTGGATCACACCTTTCACACTTTGGAGAAATTTCTTGAAGTGTCTATAATCTGGTCCAGTATTTGACAAAAGCTGACTGAAACTTATTATATAGGTCATCCCACACTTTTAGCAACAGAAGCTAGTCTGCCTCTGCTGAATATTACAGTGCGACCGTTAGTTCCTTCTGATGCAGAGGAGGACTGTATGCCACTCTAATGCCACTGTATGAGGAAAAAATGTCATTCCTCATATGATGGCATTAGACCTGCAGTGCTAGATACGGAAATTCTGAAGACTTTGGGTCCCTCACTTTTGTGGTGGTGGTGATGACAGGGCAGATTTTGTGCTAATTTAGAGTAATGTGAAGTTGTGGCATATAAGCTGCTTAGTATTTTGCAGAATACATTTAACACATGAAGGAAGCAAGATTTTTTTGCAAATCTGAATTATATGCAAACACCAAAACTTCTAAATAAACTTCCATTTTTGAAATTCAGACTTGATGGCTTGTGATCATCTACCAGTATGAAAACTTCACCAAAGAGCTACTTCAAAAAGACTTGGAAAATGGGCTCAGTTCTGATTGCAAAGATCTTACTTTCTTATTACAGCAAAAAGTAGATTTAAGTTCTTCTGTTCCTTGGTTTGTTTTCCAAACTCAGAGTTAGTTTTGAGCTTACTATTTGAAAGACAGAAATCTAAATGCTTTACCACAAGAACATAGTTCCTAGATTTACTATTGTATCAAAGAATCAAAAAAAGTTGCATGAAGATGCTGATGCTCTCAGGTAATGTGGTTCCTGCTTAAATGGTATACATTGAAGTTATCTCTGAAAAAACAGTGTTTAGCAAAACTTACAGATATTGAGTAAACTCAGCGGAATATTTACCTACAGTATGTAAACCACATATTTTGCAACATGTAAACATATCTTTAAGGGGATTTGAAGATCTTGATCTGGACTCTATGGTCCTGTTTTCAATAACTGATAAAGCTAAAAGACATACTTGCCTTTCTTACAGAATGGACCAGCATAGGCTGAGAAAGTGCAGTCACAGGAGAATCCACTGTACTTCTCTCTACATTTTCCACCATTGTGACACAGTTTACCATAACTGCTACAATGTCCAGGGCAGCCTGGTTCAACTCCTGGCGTTATCTTTGCTCTCTCTTCCAGATCAAGGGCCATTCCATTCAACCGTAATGAACGAATGCATCCCAAAAATCCTTTCTGCCTGGATGCCGTTCCACCTGAAAATAAATATCCAGGAGCTTTAAAAACTTTTAAATAATTTATATGTAAAACAATCTTTATAGTTTACAGCCTATGAACAGTATATTATGACTTTCTAACACACAAGCTTATTCATATGAAAATATTTATAAGTAGCTTTAAAAGTACATCTGATTTCTGTTTTGTCAAGTAATTACAGAGAGCCCTTGAAGACTCTATTAATTCATAAAAAAAAGGATAGGGTAGGGTAGGAGGAGAGGATATGGTAGGGTAGGGGGAGAGGAGAGGAGAGGAGAGGAGAGGAGAGGAGAGGAGCTCTGTCTAGTATCTTTATTGGTGATTTGGATGAGTGCACCTGCAGTAAGTTGGGAGGTGATATTATGCTGGGTGGGAGTGTTGATCTGCTGAAGGGTAGGAAGGATCTGCTAGGGGATCTGGATTGATGGGCTAAGGTCAGTTGTGTGATGTTCAACAAATCAGAATTTTAGCAATTCTACATGTTGTTCAAAACAACTTGATGCAAGTCTGTAGGCTTGGCGAAGAGTGACTGGAAAGCTGCCTGCTGGAAAAGGATCTGGGTTTGCTGGTCAGCAGCTGACCATGAGCCAGCTGTGTCCAGGTGGCCAGGGATGATGGCATCCTGGCCTGTATCAGCAATAGTGTAGCAGCAGGAGCAGGGCAGTGACTGTCCCCCTGTACTCAGCACTGGAGAGGTCACACCTGGAGTGCTGTGTCCAGTTCTGGGCCCTTCATACAAGAAAGACACTGAGGTGCTGGATCGTGTCAGGGGACAGGGAATGGAGTGGGTAAAAGGGTAAAAAGAGTAATTCATGAGAGAAGCAGCAGAGGGAACTGGGGTTGTTTGGTGTGAAGAAAAGGAGGTTCATGTGTGACCTTATCACTCTCTAAAACTGCCTGAGAGGAGGGTGTAGCCAGATGGGGATGGGCCTCTTCTCCCAGGAAAATAGTGACAGAACAAGAGGGCATAATCTCAAACTGTGCCAGGGCATGTTCATGTTGGACATTAGGGAGAATTTCTGAATGGAAAGGGTGATTAAGCATTGGAACAGACTGCTCAGGGATGTTGTGAAGTCTCAACTCCTGGAAAAGTTCAAGAAATAACTGAATGTGGAATTTAGTGCTGTGGTTTAGTTGATGAGGTTGTGCTCATTCAAACGTTGGACTTAGTGAACTTGGAGGTTTTTTCCAACCTTAATGATTCTATGATACCCCTCAGCTGGTGTCTGTTCTGATATACTTTGTCTCGGAAGGAAGCTGTGTCCATTCTTCAATAAAATGAAGCTTAATACCCCTCTATGCACAGGAATACCAGCCAGGTTATATCTGACTACCAAGCAGAGGTAATAACTATACAGAGCAATCCTAAGAGTAATGAGAGTTGATCAATTTTTTTTCACTGTTCCTTATTTTTAGCGCATTTCGTGATAGCTAACATTTTATTGGTCTGTGTTGCCTAGCAAGGTGTGTAACTTGCATACTATCTCTCTTGTCCTTTGTTACACAACCTACTGACATTTCTTGTCCATTTTCCTCTTTTAAAAAGTAAAAGAAGAAAATATTCCACAACGTGTGAGACTGTAAACTACAATTCTCATATATTTCCAGTTCTCATTTGGATAAATGTGATCATCCATTTTAAGTTTTTTCACTTTCAAAGTTTGTACAATTATTGGTGTTACATGGAATATCTTGACATAGCTGTTGTTATTTCAGTTATAATGGGACAAAATGATCTGGTGGTGGCAATTTCATGTCATCCCTGTGATTAAAATGGCAAGAAATTTGAACTAGATTAAGGTGCCTTTCAATCAATCAATCACTCAATCCACAAGTCTAGGATTCTATGGTTTGGAGGGCTGCTTTAGGCTTTAGCTCTGGTTTTGAAAAACCAGGGTGTATACAACTTCTTTACTTCTTCACAAGAAGTAAAGACTGTTTTAGCCTGAAGAAATCACATTCCTCATGTTATTGACTGAGTAATGGGTGACTCAAGAAGGTACTAGATTTCCAAGATGACATTTAAGTAAGGAGTGCCTCTGCTAATGTCATTCTAAAGACACTCTATTTCATTTTTTTCTAGATCCTTTAATTAATCCCAGATCTTTGTGAATTTTCAGAATGAAAAAAAAACAGGCCAAAGCACCAGATGCCAAACAAAGTCACAACTCGAGTACAATTGTTCACCTGAGCATTATCTGAAGAAAACAAGCTAGACAACTTAGCTGTAGAGAAGTCAAAACTGTTTTTATGTTGTCAGCTCCATAAAAGACGTGGACAAGAGTACATAATTTTACTCAAATTTGCCAGATTATTTGACAAAAAAATTGTCCATCTATTCAATGGCCAAAAAGTCGCCAGGAAGTGCAACTGTTTATACAGAATAGTATTATATTTTTAGGAAGAGGATTAGAAGAACTAGAGGCCAACTAAGCGTCTAAATAATTGTAAAAGTCTTTCAATTTGATAGTGCCAAAACAGCTATAGAATTAGACCATTTCACTGATCTAATTTTAGTTATTCATATAATAGCAGTTATGTGGCAAGTCAAGTCAGAGAACAGCAACACAATTTAGTCTAGTAGAGTAAATAGAAATCTGAACTTTCCATTAGTAGATCTAGTGCATTACTGTGAATATAAACCAATCTCAAAACTTCTAACTCCACTGTAACTGATATATTGGATGATATTTTTTTTGTTATGGAATCCTCTATGCTTTTAATCAAAATATAAAATTCTTCAATGTTTGGTCTAGTCTCATCTTCTTCTCTTCATATCTTTTGAGGCACAGGTACAATTTTTTATCAGAGCATAGAAGACTTCTGTCTTTATTTCATTTTTTTCATAAGCATTCACATTTTTTGTAGCTACAGTTTAAGAACATTATTGCCCTTAAATATATTCCTCTCCAACACAAAGCAAATAAAACTTACATTAATTTAGTATGAGTTTCTCAGAGCAGGCATAAAAAAAGACCTTTTTAAAAGTAGGGTCAGCTTTAAATGCTCATATACTATACAACATATATTTACACCAGAGACTTATGAATTCATAATAAGTCAATATTACATTAAGAATACTACTGTGGATATAACATATAGCTGTATATATCTTTCTGTAATAGCAAAAAAAATACTAATTAATTCTATTTACTCAATTTCTACTTTTTCAGCATTTTATCCAAATGCCTATTGCCGTGTTTCAACCTGAGAGGCTGTGGATAAAAAGACACAACAAAATTTCCTTGAAATTACAGAAATGGCACAACTTCCTTTAGTAGATTACATCCTCTCAAAAAAGGGTACAAATCCACATCCTTGAATCCTTGGTCCTTCAAACAACCCTCAAAGGAAGTAAACTTAATTTGAAATCCTCCTGGAGAAGCTATTGGCCAAGGCACTTTGAGATCTACAATCTCAAAATAGTGAATATCTGCACAGATTTGTCACAAAGTCTCTCATGTCATCACACAAAGTATTTTCAAAATATCTGGTTGGCAACAAGTTTTCTTCCCCTCCCCACTCCAACATTTTCTTATTTTTATGATGATAATTAGGAAATATTTTGTGGAGTGCCTACCTACAAAAAGCTGGCTGTTGAGTTGCAAGCGAATATGTCCGTCAGGTGGAGCACTGTGAGATCTTTGAGGAAATTGATCTATTTGTAAGGAAGCCTCTTTGACATTTCGTTCAGCCTTCACATAATGCCATTGGTTGTCATTTAAGGAATTGCGTGATTGCACTATGACTTCACTAGGTCCATTTCCCACGTCAAAGGAAAAAACCACTTCAGATGGAGCTAGAAAGAGAATAGTAGTAGCAGACATTTAAATTATTTCATAATTAAATGGATCACAAAATAATTAATAGCAGAACAAGCTACTTTTAAGGTTTAGCCTAGTATTACATGGGATAAGACTGACTGTTTTAGAGGAAGAGTTTACTTCAGGGGCCTGCAGCTGATTCTTCACACTCACTGACAGCAAGAGCAATGATTTATGCACCGGATGGAAACCAATCACTTTGCGGACCCCTGGAGAGCATAGTAGTCAAGAAACAGTGAAATATGCTAGCTTTGTGATTTTTCAGTTTGGATGAAATGCATCTCTTGATTACATGCTAATTGATTGCTGTTGTTAACTATATTTAACTTATCACAACTATAATCTAACCAGCATCTTCTACTGTCTATTAGCTTTTGTTATTTATTCATGTAGACTCTACGAACGTCAGAGGAAAGATTTTGATGTAGTATATAAAATTATTATTTAAATTGAGTGCTCTGAGCAAATTTCACATTACACAGTTTCATAGTTTGCCTAGAAAATCATTGAATCTTTGCAGGTCATAATAAAAACATGAGGTATATATCAGAATATCGAAAATCTGAAAATTGTGAATATTCTCTCTGAAAGTCTTTCTTTCATATATTCAAAGACAATCATGTATGAAAAAAAGTATTCCCTAGACAATGTACAGCCACAATTTTTTTATTATTAAAGATTTCATTAAAGGAGAATAGAAAAGATTCCACAAATCCAAAGAAAGATTACATAAATCCAAAAAAAACCCTTCCTATTTACATCATTGAATTCTGCCAGAAAAGCAAAAAAATTAGGAATCAAGGGAATTAGATGAGCTTCAAACAACATTTTAAAGACGGATTAATTGAAGTAGAAGAAAATATTCCATGCAGTATTTTTTGCTTTCTTTTCACTTTTTAAAAAGATATTAGACATTTTAAAACATTTAAATCCACTTTGGCCAAACTTTAGACTGAGTAATGTCACACATTTGCAATCCCTTAAGTCCTAAATCTTGTTGCCATAAAGTGTTTTTCTATAATAGTAGAACCTAAGGCAGAAAAGTAAAATGGGAAATGCATAAACCATTTCACTTACTAAGTAAAATAAAGCACTAAATTTATAACTGGAATACCTTTTGTACTAAATGACCTCTTCCACTTAAAAATCAAGTTTTACCTAATAAGAAGAAATAATTGATATCTAAACACACTTCCTCAGTAAAATAAATTAGTTTTAGGATAAATTTCTTTTCTTTAGAAAAAGCTGAGAACTCACTCTCCCCTTATAGAGGGATAAAAGAAAAAAAAAGAAAAAAAAAAAAAACAAAAAAAACAACCACACAGTAGGAGAACAAATGCAACAAAAAATCTATGTGACTGGCTAAAAAGAATTTCTACTGAATGTTACCTTCTGCAGAGAGGTCTTTGTAATCTTCTGGATACTGTTGGAGTTAAGCCTGAAAACAAAGTTCTGCTTTGAACTCACTGAATGGGCCTATTGAATAGCATATCAGAATGACAAATCTGATAAATAATGTTACTGTTTAAATTTTAAAGGCAAGAAAATGCATAATAAAGATTTTGAAATAACCACTGAAATAATGAATTATGTTAGAACCACTAAAATTTCAGATAATCTTGAAAAAAGGGAAGCAATCCCTGAATTCTACATATGAAGGCTGAAATTACAAGAATGGGTTCATGGTCATCGGTTGTAGTGTCTGAAGACTAACCAGAATATGTCCAAAAAAATGAAAGATATAATCACTTAACATTCTATAATATTATAACAACAACAATGCAAATCTGAAAGAAAATTTGGTTTTATTAGAACGACCACGAGAATATGCCACAGGATGTGGAAGGATGATACTGGATTCTAAAATCTGTTATCTTGCAACAAAGGACATACACACAGAGCACTTTGTTCATTTCTTAGGTAGCAGAAGAGAATGCATCCTGGAGTTCTCTTCTGGCACAAAAATATTTTTTGGGTCCTACCTACATTGTTGTTGCTTAAAAACTATCCAAGCATTGCAGGAACTCTTATAACCATAGTGCATTCAAACCCAGGCAGAGCCCATCTACAGACTGGCAAAGTGGAGTGGAAGTTGATGGTTGTCATGGAGAGTGGCCAGTGGCTAGCTATGGCTAGAATGACTAACAGAAAGTACAGCTGCAGAGAGCCATCCAGAGTATTATGTAAGCGTAAGCATCATGTGCAGAAAGTGATTACCAGCTAATATGCTACAGGATGAAAAATCCTAGCTTTTTCCATAAAGGAAGCAGTTGAACTGCACTAATCCTGGACAGTAAGTTACAAATTTGGGCAGGCAAAGGCCACCAGTAGTTGCATATTGCACTGTTCTGAACTACTTCCAAAGCAACTGCAGAAGCCCAACCAAATCAATACACCATAGTGTTTCCAACCCTATTTTAAATTTCTGTTTAACTCTTTGGAAATAAACCTTCAGTGAGCATTCAATATAAAATACCCAGGCCTTTGGCCAGAGCATGTAATCTTTGGTCCTATAAGTATTTAGCAGAGTGCACTCTTCAGCATTGAAGCAGCTTTGTAGCTTTCAACCAATATTTCTGCAGTAAATCAGTAAATGAGGGAGAAGTTCAACATGCAATTATAACTTATTGCAGAACAAAAATAAGGGATCAAATATCTTCTTTGAGACAAGTATCTTCTTTTACTTACCCTCTCTTTAAAAATACAGTTAGGATGCACACACCATTTTTGCAAGAGTCTTCTAGAATATACACAGATGCACTACAGTGTTTATAACTTCATAAAACCAGCAGAATAGCTCTAAGTCTCACATTTTGTATTATGTTTCTGGATCTGACTTTTTTGTTTGAAGCTAGACTTCAATGTCTAAAGATCACTATCACATAAACAAAATAATTAGATATAAAATTTGAAAACAATGAATAAAATATTACAAAAAATTAGTCTTCCCAAGTAATGAATGTCAAATGATAATGACATGATAAGTTTTAAACATTTTCTCACATCATCCTCTTAAACAGTGACATCTGACATTTACTTTACTATTATTTATTGTTAGCCAAATAAAAGATATTAATTTATGTGAAACTAATAATAGAACATAAGTGTAGGCTGGTAATTTACATTCACATATATTATAAAGGATATGGAGTTACATGATGATGAAATATAAATCATCTTATACCATATGAAATGCTCAAGTTAATTTTTTTTTGAGAAAGGTACTGTTGATGGAAATACATATTGCTCATCTGTGATTGATATTTTCCACAATAAAACCAGACAATTCTGGGTCCACTACAAACAATCCTTCATTTAATTTACATATGACATACAAAAAATAATGGGTCTGTCTACTCAAAAATTAGGGTGTTTATGGAGATTAAGAAATATCTCTATATTCTACACAATAACTCGACAACTTTGCTATTTAGATGCTGAAATTACAGACCAGTTCAGCCTTTTGCTTTCTCTCACACCTCCCTATTCATATAAAGTCATTTAAAAGCTGTATGTATGCAGTGGTTTTTATGCTTATGAATGAATGGGACAAGTGACATGAGTCTGTCTTCATATTATTATTCTGAAGAAAAACAAATGTCTGAATAAATTCAGTTCTCAGAACCATTCCTTTAATGCTTCTGTGATTTAACTGTTTATTTTGAAATGGAAAATAATTTATCAGAGAAGACTATCGTCATTATTTCAGAGAGTCTCCACTGAAGTGCTGATCCAGTACATTTTCTGTATTGCATGACACTGAGTTTACAGTGCCACTGTCCTTTAAACTGTTCACAGAGCTTTAACAGAAGGCAGTTCATACTGCCAAAAACCTGGCAAAAACAGTGTTGAAAACAGGGTAGTTTTCAAATACAACACTATAGTTTGAGATGATGAAAAACAATTTCATTAAACACTAAACAATATTGTATAATTAAACTAACTACAGAAGGAGTTTTCCTGTTGGTTTCGTTAACATGAGATGTTAACATGGACCAAAAAACCCCCCCAAAAAAAAAAAAACAAGGAAGCAGAATATTTTACTTTTTAATTAAAAATATTTAATGTTTTATAGCAATATTTTGCAATGCAACATATATATTTATTTGTACTCTTCTCTAGAAAATACTGGAGTCTGATAATAAAATTGATTTGGAAAAAAATGAGGAACTGTCTAATCCCAAGGTAAAAATTGTTCTACTAGAAAATTTTAGAGAACACTCAGAAGTGTTCACCAGGCAAGAAGAAGACTTTTCAATTAATGTGACATTTCAAATTAATTCAAAAGTCTAATGAAAAAGTGCTTTATCCTTTCAAATACCCTCCTTTTCAATAATGAGCAATATAAGAATAATACATTGGGTCAACTAAGATAAAGGTTTCACTTTACGTTGGTCACTTTATGTCGGATTTAGTGGGATATTTAATTCTCTCTTATGCAACAAAAATTTATTTCTGCTTGTAAGTCTAAGAATTTATGTTTGCACAAATAAAATGAAAAAAAAATTGAAAGAAAAAAAAAACAAAAAGAAAAAAGATGAGAATGTGTGACTTAAGGTACTGCAGCACAAGAGGTCTGAGTCACACATGGTGATTGAGTGAGTCTTCCAGAACCCACATATAATGCCTGGTCTTAAAATTTGGAGTAAGAGAATTTGGTGGTAGAGATACACTAAACACAAGAAGTAGAAACAGTTTTAGCAGGCAGGGGCTGATTGCTGTGTTCTTAGATTAAGAAACCCCTGTGGCAGAAAATATCCTCAAATGAATACTTTAGTCTCAGTGCTGTGATTTTTTCTGATAATGATAAAGATCTGGTAGTAGCAGTAGAAGTAATAAAGGTAGAGAACAGTTTTTAAACTCTCCCCCTTTAAATTAAATAAAATCCAATTTTTATAATAATAACAACAAAAACAAAATATCATCAGTCATGTTACTTACACTGTAACTCTATCCTTATGAAGTCTTGAATTCCCAGGTTCTCTAAAAACACTCCTGAGGATGCAGTAGTTTTAAAGAAAAATGAGACATCTGCACTGAATTCTCCGTGGAAGGTGGGGAAATGCAGGTAGGATGTCTCTGTGTTGAAGGAAGCTGAATTCCAAAATGTTCCTGGTTAACAGAATGAAAGGATGATAGATACAGTGTTATCTAACATTTCTAGTGTAAGTTTTATAACCGATAAACAAAAGAAATGTTCAGAGAGTCCACATCCACAGAAGCTTCCCTATTAGCTCATAATACAAAAAGGTAGGCAGTACTGGGAATGTAGAATAATGTTTCATCAAGAATAAAGGTGCTCAGCTGAGGCAACAAAAAACCAATTATTAGGAAACAAAATTAATTTCATCTGCGCTGAGAAGTCCGGTAATGTCCTGATGTATCCTTTCATGAAGTAAGCAAACATAGCAGCTATGAATGAAGTATTATACCTACATTAAAATAGTATGGCTGAGGGAGCTGTTTAGCCTGGAAAAAAGAAGGATCCTTTTCCCCAGGCTAAACAGGCTAAATAATGTGGGGACCCTATTGTTCTCTGCAACTGCCTGAAAGGAGGGTGCAGTGAGGCAGGGTCCATTGTCTTCTCCCAGGTTACAAGTGACAAGATGAGAGGAAATGGCCTCAGGTTTATATTAAAGGTGACAAATATTTTTTGTTACTGAAAGGATTGTAAAGCATTGTAACAGACTTCCCAGAGTGGAGTCACAATGCATAAAAGTGTTTGAAAAACTTGTGGATATGGCACTTGAGGTCATGGTTCAATGGTGAACATGGGGGTGGTGCAAGGCTGACAGCTAACACCTTTTATCTTAAAGGTCTTTTCTAACCTTTACAACTCTAGGATTAGTTAGTACAAGCAATAACAAGCATGACACTTATTAAATATATATTTTACATAACAAGGAAAAGAGACTTGTTATCATTGTAGTCCAGTGAAATTTACCAGATATCTCAAAGAATGCAGGACAAATATTCTTGCAATTACTGTGGAAGAAATCAAATAAGTAAATTGCAAAATTAAAAAAACTAGCATAGATATTTTCCTGGTTTTATCTATTTTTAAGTAAGCATCCAATTGTAATTTGCAAGGTTTAGTTATTGATTTTTAAAATGCTGATGTAAAATGTCTAACATCACCCTCTTCTAATAACGACATAATCTTCATTTATGGTGTTCAACTAGAAGTACCTTGTTAATATTGCTGAATCCTTACACATATATCAGTATTTCTTTATTAGGCTATATTTCTTTCTAAACCAAATGAGACATTCAATACTTTCTTATCTAATTGATCAAGCCCATTGAATATTCTCCTGATAATGCTGTGATCTCAGTCTAACAGTTATGCAGAACTGTAATTTTTGCTCCAGCCATGTTCTGTTTTTAGGATGGAAAGGGAGGAAAAAAAATTGAAAATTTCTTTCTTCCCTGCAAAATCAAACCCTATAATACAGTGTATATGGAGGCCTAGTCCACAGCCAATGAAATCAAATTAAAGTCCATTCCCTCATTCCAGCAGAGTTTTTACCATTTTTGGAAGGGTTTGGAACCCAAATCTAGAAAACCCTAGAAAAGCAGCATTGCAGGTTTTTCACACATATTCTGGCAATTGCTTATTGTGACTTTTGACACTCAGGAGTACTGCCAGCTATCACAAGTTAAAGCAGCCGTCAGGACAACATTTACATGGTAAGGCAGCTGTGAGCAGATGGCTCGGGCTGGGAAGGGAACATGTAGCTTTGCACCTTGCTCTCCTGTGCTGCCTTATGGGCTTCTTGAAGTTACCAAGCTGTGAAAAGCACCACCAGACAAAAGCAGCAGCCTTACATATTGGCATCAATTTTAAGCCTATGTTCCTCAGCTGTGTCAGGTCATGGCTCCCACCGAGCGAACTTCACAACTGTTGTGACTAACAGCTGTGTATCAAAGCTATTTAAAAATAATGGACTGGCTGTTACCACTAATTCAAACACAATAGGAAGTTTAATACGGTAATTTATGCAAAATTGGTATAACATTGCCAGCAATTAGAAGAGAGGCAATAGGGGCAGTAACAGTCCAGTAAAGTAATGATATAATTAGCTTCAATGAAGCATTTGAATGATATTTGTAAACCAAAATGGAGTCCTTGGGGGACGGTAGGGATAGGAAGTTTTATTTTTTCTCTTTTAATTTAGTGCCTTTTCTTGTCTAACTGGTTTTTTTTCTCAGCTCTGAGAGCTGTGTAATTTATGAATGGAAAGATACTTTATCAATAAAGCAGCTTAAATAAAGGCTTAGGACAAGTATATTAAAAGTATCTTATATTGTTGTAAATCATGGTGGGAAAAAATTTTCTTAACTTTACAGTATCTGGCTCACAGTCTCCCATTTATTTTTCTGGAACTGCCAAACACCATTTGGTTAGGAAATCAATATTATTTAGCATTTTATCTAAGCTGTAATACTGCAGTCTTCCTATGAGTAAAAAGAAGGAACATCCTATTCTTATAAATTATACATGAAGATATTTTTTA
Source organism: Onychostruthus taczanowskii (assembly GCF_017590055.1). Lineage (NCBI taxonomy): Eukaryota > Metazoa > Chordata > Aves > Passeriformes > Passeridae > Onychostruthus > Onychostruthus taczanowskii. Next base: position 95,836 of record NW_024498884.1, read on the forward strand.
TTGAAAAATATACATATGTTTTTGGCACATATCAACTAGCCTTACCAACTTACTGTAAAACAAAAAAAAAGGGACAATAATAACAAGACAGATAAATTAGCCTTCTCAAAACAATCGTGTGATTGCAATTTGCAATTTACAAATTTACAGTTTGTAACGCTATTCAAGTTCCTACTCAAAACTAAAATCTGTTCATAATTTGTATCAATTCCTTGTCATATCTCTAATGGTTGCATCTTCATTCTGCCAGCAGGGACACTGAGAGACAGAGAGAAATAAAGAGAAAATAAAGATCTTATGTTTCTGAACAGTATATTTTGTACTTTGGGTTTTTTTTTTTATCTGTAAGATCCACAGATAAAAGACCAGTAGGGAAAACCGTGATCATCTAGTTCAATGTCTGATATAACACAGACTATATAAATTCCCTCAATCACTTATTGTCTGAAAAAGAGAATTTAGTCTAGGGAAAATATTCAATTGATTGCATTAAAAAATGTCAATTTACAAAAAATTCACAAATGCTTTTACTGTCAGTTTGTGCATATGTAGATATTCCCACACAGTGTAGCTTCAAATCCCGAACATTAAATAATTTCCTGATTTTATTTCCTGTTTTCAAGAACATTATTTGAAATTTCTTCCTCTATGAAACTCTTTTAAAGTTTAACACATCACCTCAGATTATGTCCAAATTCAGCAAAGGAATTTAAATGCTTTCACTAAAAATGAACCTCAACTTTAATGCTATCCTTTAACCTTACATTCTCTTCATATATGTAAAACTGTATTCACAGACTTGTATTAAACATCTTGATTATGCAGGAAGCTGCAAAGAGGACCAAAACAAAGTTGATTAGACTGAGGTAAGGACAAATATGAATTAATAATAATTTATGTAAAGCTAAATAAGGGGGAAGAGTTGAACACATGGTTTACAAATACTTCTGCTTTTGAAAGTAAAAGACATGTCCTGATTTCTCAGGGTACTGAAGAGAGATGAAACAGATTTTTTTTTTTCCTAAATTAGAAATTTACTGTGCTGCTTTAATGAAGGTATCATGAGTGGTTGATACAGTTACATCCAAAGCTCACACTATTTCTTTCTTCATTTAAATGTCAAACAGAGAACTCACATTGAATGGATTATCTGCTTGCATTTATATTCTTGCACTGTCATTTTACAGTTGAATTTATTTTTTTTTTATTCAGCCAAGTAAACAAGACTACATCAAATACCTTATTAAAGTCTCAAATACCTTATTAAAGTCTATCTGTGTCTCCACCAGTATTACCCTTATCTTTATTAATGTAAATTCCTGCTAAATGATATATAATCTTTACAAAGAATTATATTATCTATACATATGCATTTATATTATTTTTTATTAAGATCTATATCAACAATTTTATTTTTGGCCCAAGAATTAGTCTTGTGCTGACAGAATATAATCACCCATTTAATACACATAATTTTGGTGCATTAGCTATATTTCAGTATTTTGGATTTATTTTTTTTTTATGTCCTAATACTTACTGGATATTCATAGTAATAAATCAGAATATGTCTACTCAGCTCTTGTAGTGAAAAGAACAAGAAAAAAAAACACCCAACATAGAAGGATGGGTTTTTTTAATCTACTCCCACTAACTGACTCTATTGGAATTTATTCAACATCTAGCTTTTACTTCAATAATGACAAAAATAATGTCATTATTGAAGTAAAATATATGAAGTAATATATAATGTCTTCTTTTTTCATGAAGACCATAGAATTTCTATCTATTAATGTACCAAAGAGTTTGTTCATTCTCATATGCTTCAAAATCTTTCCTGTTACCCTGCTCAGTTGACATATGTTAGTGTTAATCTTAACTTTCACTATAGTTAGATATATTTTTCAATCTGATACCAGCAGTCATACCATACAATTTATTAAACATATTGTAGAGCAGAAAAGGGATTACAGAAATGAATCAGTAATAAATCAGTACTTCATTTTGAAGGTGACAGAAAAGTGTGAGTGCTAGTCATATGCATGGTGCTGAGTGTCACCAAATACTATTGACTAATGTTTTTAAATGGCCATATTCTTCTAGAATATCTTTAATACTTTCATTGTACCTTGGCATCTTATAAATACAGTTAGGTAGCTTTATAAAAAATTCTGAAAAAAATCAATAACATCTGAATGCAATTTTTAAAAACTTCTGTAAAATAAACTATATTAATATTTATATTACTTTTGGATTTTTGGGGTTTTTTTTTCTTACAGAAGGCTACTCTTTCCTCCCTTGCTTTGACTAATATGGTTTGGTTTTCTTATAAGTAACATACTTCGTTGAAGAGATCAATACTTAAAACCTAAAATAAAGAAGCCAAGTACAGAATTGGAATATTAAATAAAAGAGTGAAAAAAAAAAAAGCAACAATAAAGAGCCAACTTCTGCTGGACTGCATTTGGTACATGACTTTTCAGAAGCACCCAAATAAATAAATCTAACTTAGAAACTTATTGGAGTGCATGGTTTATGGCAATTCAATTCAACCAATTATTCATGGTTCTACTTTATTTTGCTGCAGGCATTAACATTTTCTTTTCCTCCCAAGTAACTGTCCCACAAGGAATAGATTATTGATGGAATAAGAATTTATGATCTTTCAGATTTGAGTCATTTAATGAAGTACTGAAGGTATTATAAATACCAACAAACCTTCTCCTCCATGTTTTTACATGATATGCTAGTCAGTTATTCTGAAAAACTTGGGTTTTTTAAAAAGAAACCTTTTTAATAAAAGATATCCCCTGTGAAACACCATTGTATCATTTAGTTCTGGAGAGTGACAAGCAAAAATAGCAATGATCTCTTTGAAGAGTATTCAAATGACAGTGTAAGTCCAAGAATATCTGTTCTCCCTTGTTTGACAGCACTTCTGAAAAATGGGTATTTTCCACTAGACCTTTTCTGCATTCTTCACCTACAAGGTAAACGTCATTAAAAGTATATTTAATTAGACCTTCATGAGTGTCAGCAACCTCAGGTTAGGTAAAAAGTCTTAATAGCAGTCTTCTTTCCTTCTGCAGCTTTAAATTGCTGCTAGAAGCAATGGTGTGGCAAGAGAGTTTAAACTTAATCAGTTTTGTCTAGTGTGAAAATTAATATGTAGAACTCAGAAATTACTGCAAGTCATAGCTATTTACGTTAAATGTAAAACTAAATACCAAAGCAATGTTCATTATAAAATTTACTGCTGATGCACAAAGACCATTGGAAGAAAATCCTATACTCAGTATTTATTATAACACATATTATATATGAAGAATTATATTAATATATTTCAAGACAGTCTACATATTATATATATATATATATATATATATATATAATTTCCTATGTAGGATAGATCACAGAATCTATTACATTGCAGAAGACTTCTGAGATCATCAAGTCCAATTTTTGACTGGTCACCACCTTGTCAACTAGACCATAGCACTGAGTGAACCGTATACTCTTCCCTTAAACACCTCCAGGGATGATGGCTCCACAGCCTCCCTGAGCATCTCACTCCAATGCTTAACAACCCTTTCTATGAAGAAATTCCTCTGATGTACAACCTGAATGTCCTCTGGTGCAGCTGGATACCATGTCCTCTTGTACTGTTGCTGGCTGCCTGGGAGAAGACGCCAATCCCCACCTGGCTACAGCCTCCTTTCAGGTGGTTGCAGAGAGTGACAAGGTCTCTTCTGAGCCTCCTTTTCTCTAGGCTAAACATCCCCAGCTTGCTCATCCTCTCCTTATGGGACTTACCCTCTATGCCCTTCATCGCCATACTGCCCTTCTCTGGACATCATCACATATCATGCTGGAAAATATTTATATGATAATTTTATAATATGGGTTATATGTCATAAAATATTAAATATATGTATAACACCCCAAATTATATAATAACTTGTACTGAGATATTTTATGATATACATTCATAGAATTTGTGGTTTTCTTAATGCTTTGGGTTTATGTCAAAATCTATGACAATTATTTTCCTTCAGAAATTTCTTTGTTTTCTCAAATTTTAGTTCTTACCTCCTTAAATACATGTCTTCTCATACTGTCTTTATGATGTAAAAGACTGAGAAAAATTGCATTATTTAACAATCAAAATCAATGTTCTTATTCCAAGGTTTTTGCTGTTTTATGACCATGAACTGTTATATTCTGAAATCTTTTCACTGAGCTTCTTTCAGTTCAAAATTGCTTCTTTTTGAAGTCAAATGCTATAATGTTGTATGACATTGCAAGAATATTTCTCTGATATTCAGACTGAGTTCTTGTGCTTGTTCTCTTGATATTTTAGAATTCTCTATCACAGCCTTGTCTAGAAATACTGTGATCATTCATCATCAGTGTGAAATATTGCAGCAATTCAATCACCCAGACTAAGCAAACATCAAATGAAGTCAGGGAGGTCAGTGAGTGTCAAAACTGTGTGTATGTTTTAGAGATTACTCCGAGAAAGCTAGTGGACTTCCATGTTTTAAGATCTGTCACATCTGAGGTCAGGTTATGTAATTAATAATAGTTGGGAAATTGGTGAGTAGTGGAATTCAAATTCTTCCCCCAGTAATTAGAACTACACAAGCTCTAAGTGTTTCTGTTTCATTGCTGTCTTTGTCACTGGTTTCATTATCTGTGGCCACAATGGAGGTCTGCTGCATCATAGGCTGAGTGAGCATGGCTGGTCAGCTGGGGGAGGTTGTTACCCTCCTCTGTTTGACGTTTGTAAGAGAACACCTGCATTGGGCTTCCAATTTCCTTTCCCCTAGCAAAGGAAAACATTAATAAACAGGAGCAAGTATTGTGGAGGCCACCAGAGTGTTCCAGTCTGGAGCACTTGTCCTGCCCTTCAGGCAGGAGGAACAGGGCTGCTTCAGCCTGGGGAAGGAAAAGGTTTGCTAGGGAACCTGATAGCAGACTCCAAAACCTAAGGGGAAATCATAAAAGAGACAGACACAGGGTCTTTGCATTGGTGTAAGAGGTGAGTATCAAAGACAGTGGTTATGCTGAAAGCACAGAGTTTCAGGCTTAATAAAAGTAAGAAGAAATTCTCACTGAGGACAGCCAAACAGCGGGAGAAGCTGCCCAGAGAAGCAGTGTAGGCTCCATCCTTGTGTGCTTCAAACACCAGTTTGACAAAGCCCTGAGAGACGGGTGATCTCAACTCATGGCTAATCCTGCTATAAGCAGAAAACCTCTGTAGTCCTATCACTCTGACTTATACCATAATACTGTATCATAGTGTTATGATTTGTAGGACAAATGATTAGTTCACAATCAGATGTCAGACTAGCAAAGCGAAAGGACCCAGTGGGATTTTTAAGTCTTATGAATTATCGTAAAAAAAACTAGAATGCAGTGCTGAAACACATCTGTTAAGAAGTCTTCCAGGCATAATTACTCTGACAAGACAGAGATGACACAAAAATAATACATAATACATGCTGATAAGTACATACTACATTTTTTTAATCTATGTGTTTTACTGAGTGAGCTTAAAACTATAAATCAGTACTTTACTGGTACTTCTCTTACTCATATAAACTGAAGAAATTTGAAAACCAAACATGACATCATATGATGAAGGAGGAAAATCATATGAAGAATAAAAATATTTCTAAATACTGTATCTATTACATATTCAATATAACAGGTAAGTTCATGAAAACTCATAAGGTAATGTGATTTAAGGAAATTAACCTATCTGAATATTGTAATAACTTACTCAACTGCACATCAAATATGGCCCATCCAACTCTTCAGCTGAGTTCTTTGGGGTTGTTTATAGCATTTCTTCTCCTAATTCCTAATTTTTGATTACAATCAGCAGCAGACATAGAATTTTGTGTAATACATTACTCTTGAATATAAGCCAAACATGTTCTCTTTTCCATTGAATAGGGAAATTATTAAAAACAGGAGTATCACCACAAATCTTCAATAAGGTATCATTTTGCACAAATATATTATTCTGGTTGCTACATATATGTATTCAGAATGTAAATCTAGAATTATTATTAAATTTGTAAAATTAAAATTCTTACATGTAGTTGAAAATTTGCATGTAGATATTGAATACACTGAATTACTCTCCCACAGTATAGCTTTCCTAGATGCATAAAAATTCAGAGGAGATAATATGTGTAATGTTTTGTGATGGATGCAGACATAGCTAGTGAATGGTATGTCCCCAAGATATGGTAACCAGCTACAAACTCATGTAACTCATTACTCATGCAATGATTTATTCATAATTTAATTCCAGTTGGGTAAACCAAAATACCTGTTTTAAAACTATTATAACACTTTTTATTTTCATTATTAATATGTATAATGAAAAATAAATTTCTACAATTTCGATGGTTTGCACTGGATGATGGTGGGTTTTTTCTAATTTCAAAAAGAACTGGATGATATTTTTAGAGAAGTCTATCTTAGGCTTATAACAAATAATATTTAAAAGTTATTGCAGAAAAAATGCATCACTGTTTAGCAAAACTCTTTAGTAGTTACTTACTATCACCACGGCAAAGCAAAGGCCCCAGTTTGTAAGCAGCTTCCGAGTTTGGTCTGTCAGTATCTGTGATCACAATTTCAGTTACCGGTAGATGGTCCTTGTAGGAGAGGAAGCCAGTATCATCTGTCCTGAAAAGGTAAAGTGAAAGCCACAGCTCTCCTAAATGTTTCCAATAAATATTTCATTATCATTGAGGCATTCCTGAGGAAAAGGAAAGAAACTGAAAACAAAGAAAGTGGCTGCCTAAATATGTATGTGTATATATGTTTTTGTATATGTGTGATACAAAAAAACTGTAAATAGAAACATATGCTTTGGAGTTGATATTGGATTCATTTGACAGAACTAAAAGAATTTAATTGGAAGTGGGTAGTTTTATGGTTGTGACCATAAAACAAGTGTGAGAAAAGTCCTCTTGAATAAATAGGCACCTAACTGGCTGCCTGCGTCAATGAATTTGCTCACGTCAAATTTGAAAATGAATTTTATGTTGCTGAGGACGTCCTGTATCTGTAATTGACTCAGTCATCAATATGAAATACTTTATGGCTTAATACAACTTTCAAGTAAGTCTAACTTTTTTTTGTCCTACCTTGACAAAAGTTAAAAAAAAAATCAAAAAATATAAAATATAGTCATGCTCACTACAGGAAAAACAGTATATGCTACAAATATGAAACTTACAGAAAACAAAATATTCAGCTTTGCACTCTGAACACATTTCTAGTACTTGTAATATTAGATCTAGTTCCTTGTTTAAAATCTTTGTTGACTTAGTGCCAGAACTGAGTTTTTAAATTTCTTAAGCACCATTTTTAGCCCTAAAATTCCTTTCCTCAAATCCATGGAAATGCTCAGTTACTCATGACTATTCTGGAAAATTCAATCTGTCCATTCAGTCCATTCATGGTTGAATCTTCCCTTTAAGGGCAAAGCAAATAGTTCAGAATAAACAGCAGAAACTCCTCATGCTGAATAAAATTAGTCACTTTTTTCTCCTCTCCCCTCTCCCTTTCCTATCACCATCATCATCCTTCTTCTGCATACAATTTCTGTTTATCTATTTTGGAGCACAGTGCAAACAAATGGACGGTTTTTTAGCAAACTATTTTGCTTAACTGAGGAAGGCAAAACATGGGGTTTTTATAAATGTTAATTTTTCATGAGGTGAGATATTGCAGGTTTCTAATTTAGAACTAAAAGAAAATCCCTCAAAACACCAGAAGTGTTTGCTTCAGTAAAATGATGCTGTAAACAAAAAGAAACTGAATAGAAATTATCTTCCATGGAGAGGATTTTAAATTTTTAAATTTCTAGGACCAGATTTTTTTTTTTCAAATCTTTCTGCTCTAGAGTTCTACAGACTTAAAGCTTTTGATAAGTCAAATAAGGAGTTTAGAATTAAATCTATGTCCAATGCATGAAATAAGATAGATTTCACTATAAAAGCAGACTGTCAAAGTCAGTGTTTCAAAACCATGCTGTGTAACTATTCTCTGTGCTCAAAATACACCTCAAACAAGCATAGCTTCTGCCTTCTTTTACCACCCAGTGAGCAGTATCTAGTCAACTGATCCAAAACAGTAGTCTCTAGAGAACCAAATACAACATTAATCATGGTGCACAAAATTAGTGTACACATAACCACTGTAACACTGGAGTCACTGAGAAGAATCTCTACTTAAAAGTGTGCAACGTGGATACAAACAGAAATACAAACCCAGAGTCATTATACTTTCAATTTAATACACTCATAAACATTTAAGCAACTTACTGGAAGTGCATGTGCATGTGAAGACATGCATGTAATCCTCTCATCTACTGCATTTACAAATATATTACCATTAAAAATTGACCTATATATGTGAGCATGGATTGAATGCATGACAAAACTGAGCAAGAATATTTTACATGTCTGAGAAATGGTGCTATTTTTTTTTCTCAAAATGCAATCATCTTTTAATACCTTATTTTTGTGTTAGAAATTAATATTGTTTTTATTTTCATACAGCATAATAGGGAAATTCTCAGTATTATATATGTTTCTTTAATCTCTTTATTAGAATAAATGTTGCAGATATCACCCTTGAATTTCACTGCAATAGGAAATTTTTTTCTCCAGAAATCTTTGAAGCTTGTGAAGAATTGTTCTTTGATTAACTCCTTCTTGTACTTTCATTTCTGTGTCTGCTCAATTCCCTGCTCATGTTGAGGGAACAAGCATTTTCCAACCCAACTCACTAGTCGCTCCTTTAAAGGAAGGGTGGACGTTCAGAAGAAAAAAAATATGTATTGCTTGATTTTGCATGCATCAAGATGTTTCTAAGTATCTTCTTTGCATTTTCCCACTTTCAAAAAATTAGATGTTGATGCATTTTTTTAAATGCATACATTAATGTACTCACTGAACTTGATTTATTTAAGTTAAATGGACTTCATAGTTTTAAGACCATAGAAGTTCCTTTAACATAAGAACTTTCATTTGAAAAGTCCCTCTGCTTTGTCAAATCCCATGCTGCTTTGGAGGTATTATTGAGAAAATTGTATCTGATCTTACTAAATGAAAAGTCAGGTTCAGATCTAACACTGTAACAATAACTCATTCATTATATTATTTATTTGAAAATTATGGTAAATGACACCAGAGAATTTTAGGCACAAGTGGAAGATGTACATCCTAGAAATCCATTTATTCTCTTTGAATAGGGCTCCATATGAGTGCTTGTTAGCCTATTCATTTTCTTTATCTATGTTGTAGATGAAGAAAAAGGATGTAAAAAGTCTAAACCTTAAAGTGTAGTTATAAATTATGCTAAAAATTAACTTTTTTCACAGAATGTTTTATTTTAACTTTAATTACATTCAGTCGTCTAAAACTAACTGAAGTTGTGCTAAAGAACTATTGTCTTAATTTATAATATGCAATATACTAATGACTAGAAAGTATCTGCAAAATTAAATCTTCCTCAAAATTCAGAGTGAAAGAATTAGTTATAATACTTAATGTATATAGCAATAACTTTGTGAAAAATTATGTTCTATAGCAAAGAATCAGATGACACTATGGCAACTTAGATTTCCAACTGCCTTGGCATTATAAATGTGCTAAGGCCTGTATATTTTCATTATTTACTTTTAACAAAAAAAATATTGTGAATCATGAACAGTAAAAAGTCACCATTCATCCCTGTCCGCATCACAGTTGCAGTAATGCTGGGAATCAATGCAGCTTCCCTCCAGTCCACAAGCACATTTTTGTACAGCAGGCAAGGAACCTCCCCAGTAAGTATGAGTTTCATTGGTTCTTCCAATCCACCAGCTCAGTGGCATCCCATCTAAAAAGATTAGAGAAAATCAATGCCCAGTCTTGTCTCCCACTTCTCTCAGCTTTCCCATCCAAATAAGTTTCCAAAAGTTTAAGACAAAAAACCCTGCTCAAATCTAAAACCTTTAAATGACCAGGAAAAAATAAATTTCCACCTTTACTTAATAACTAATTATTCATTTTAATACTTCGTTATCATGTATTAAGTGATTGTCACAGATTTTTGCTTGCATTAGTAGAAAAGGAAACTCACAGTACCTAGTTCAGCCAGCCATGATATTAGAATAATTAATCTTAAGCAGTCAATTTATATAATTCATTTTAAAATGGTCCATGAAAGCAGATACATAATCATCCTAAAAATCAGGATAGTTTATATTCCCTAGTAAAGATCAATTTCAGATGTTGGAACCACCAGAAACAGAATGAGGGAAGTCACAGAAATGGCCTCATCCAGTACCAAAAGTACTACAGTGTACTACTACCCATATCTGTGATGAGCTTTGAGTAGCTGAGTAGCAGCGTTAATCAGAAATGCCCAAAGACAGTTTTTCAGTCATGGACAGCAGATTCAGAATTTATATACTCAGAGACAACAGAAATCATGTTAATGGTGGTCCCATAAGTAAACTGATATATCTGATGAGCAGAAGTGAGGTTGCCCACGACTATCACATCTCTCTGTGGCGCATCCAGTCAGCATTGTTTGTAGCAAAATGATAAAACTTAGTTTCTTTAATGTTACAGTACTGCAGAATAAGCTTAAAGATATTGCCAAGCAAGTATAGCAACAGAATATCTACAGAGCACATGATAGCGAAATGATATGAAGCATAAAGATAAACCATCTCAAATGAGATGGAAGGAGGGAGATGGATGCATGAAAGTCAAGGCATGAGAAGCAATCAAGTATTGTTAAACTATAGAATTTCTTATAAATGCAATTTTTTTTTGCTTCTGCTGGAGCTCCATTTTCAGCACCTGGCCCCCATGAAGAAGATGGAATTTATTCTACTCTCAACTTTGTTTACAAGCGCCACTGCTTATTAAACCTCACTGTTAGATAAGACCTCTGTTACACTGACAATCTTTCATATCACGAACATATTGACTGCATTCATTACCACATAACTGTCAGCCCAGCAGGCCAGAAAACAGTGTGAGCAGTTTTTTGAAAAGTCAAGCTTGCATAATGGCATCAATGTCCAATATCAGTGTTTGCGTTTGCAAACCATCACCGGAGGAAGAAAACCCAGAGACCGTGTATAAATAATTTATCAGACAACACTTTAAAAAGGTTCTAGCAACTAAGACTGTAAAAAAGCAGAATATTTCTGCTGCTTTAACAGCATGCCTTAGGTTTATACTGTAGTCATGAATTAGCATTCCCAAAGTTTCACTAGGGACATTGGGGTATGTTTAAAAGCTGGTCTCAGTTATTTCTTCCTACAGCAGGGTGAGGAGAGAGTATTTACTGAAATGCTGCAAGTTCATACAGATTAGCCTGGATTTTTTTCACTGCCTTGGCAGAAAGTACTGCCTAGGCAAAATAAAGTCATTAATTAAAATGGTTAGAGATTTCTTCATAATGATCACATAAATGTATTAACCAATGACTTCTTTAATGAGATCATTTGCAAATTCTACCCAGGCTGATTGAATACAATGCATTCCTAAAATACAGTCAGTTAAGGTTTACTAGGTGGACTGTATGTTCCAAAAAATATATTATGTAACCATCATCCAATTTTCTATTTCTCAGCCATACCTAGAGAAGATTGTAAACAGCAGAAATGAGAGTGATTCAACTGTGTTTAAAAAAAGAGTTATTTTAGAAAATTTGTAGAAGTCTCATATAAGTCTCTTTCACATCTATTTATTCTTAGCATTCAAAACTAAATTTTAAATTATTTATCACAACTGATTGCACACTTTTAAAACATTAATTTTAGCACATCTATGTGCATATTATAAATATGCAGCTATATGCAATATAAACAGCATAACAATATAGATAGTGAATTATTTTAGCACATTTACATGCAAACTCCCTGGACAAAAAAAAATATAGTTTTTAAACTTTCTGCTTGAGGCAAACCAGGCTTTTGAACATCTAAACATAGCTTTAATTTGGAGCCCACAGTAAAACGAAGGTTCATCGGGACACTTTAAGCAGCAGGTTCACTTTTTTCGCTGTGGAGGTGTTTTCAAACAGATATTCTTCCAAGAGCAAACATCAGCCTAAGAAGCCCAGAGATATCCATGCCATAATTAGGGAGAAAGAATGTATAAAGGAAGAGCTTAGACACAGAACCAGAGAGGACTTCACGCAGAGGCATTCTCTCTGCTTAGTAGGAAAGAATGCCAAGGAATCAATTTTTCACATCTTAAGAGTTTCTGGTGCAAAAGCCAAAAAACTTGACTAAGTTTTTTTTAAAAAAAGTAAACAATGAAGATTTTACCTCCACATTATTTGGAGTGCTTAGATGTTCAGAGTAAAGTCTTTTAACACCATCTCTGTGTCAGTAAGAGTTAAAATTTAAATAGACTGCATAACTTCACTTTTCTTTAAGTATATCAGACTTTTCTTTATTTCTTAAGGCAATTATAATTTTGTCAATAATCCACATTTTAACTACTGAGCTTTCTAAGAATGTTTATACTGGATAGTGGAAATTCAATGTTATTGATGTGTTTTGTCAAGTACTCACAATATGCACATTAAGTGCACACATTAACTTCTGCTTGTATCTATGCACTAATTTGTGCTCTTTTAGGAACCTATTTCCTGAGTAATAATTTAATTCCTTCTTTAAAATTAAAAATTCTTGGAAGACCAAACAACAGGGGATCTTAATAACAATCTCTGTTAATTTAAAAGTCTTATGAGAGCAATTAACTTGTGAATTTAATTCTCTGAAAGATAATCATTATAAATCGACATTTGCATTTTCCTGGTTCAAATATCTCTTGGCAACTTACAGAAATCTGAGAACTCAATATTTGAAGTAGTTCAAACTCCATAGGAGCAAAACACCATAGCCTTGTTAGAAATAAATAACTTTAGTAGCCAGCAAAATAAAAGGCATGATGCAACATAATAAGGTTTGTCTGCTTTACTTACCTGACTTATCTAAAAGCCTTGACTTTTTGCAGTAGTAAGCAAGCTCCTGTTCACAGTGATTTGCAAGGTTTATTGTAGCCTGAAGCTGGTCTAGGCTGGCAGAATACTTGAAAAACACAGTGTGTGGGTTCTCTCGATTAGCACTTTTAACTCTGGTTAGGTTGGTGCTGTTATGCTGCATAATTGTCCACGTTGCATCTTTCAAAACACATGTGAAAAGTAATAAAGAATCAGAGTGTTGTGTAAGTTAGTGAGGGAAAGAGCATGTATGATGAAATCAGCCAAACTTCAAGATAACTTCTTTCATCACAGAAAGCCCTTTGGAACCCATGAAACAGACATAAATCATTGAGCAAAAATGAAAACAATTATTCATTGTTTCTATTCATAGGTAGATCATTGTGCCATGACTGTAATAGATATTCAGCTAGTTAAGATTATTCAATATGTGATGAGACCCAAATATTTGTATCAGAAATAAAATATCATTTACTTGGTAAATTGCAGTCAAAGATTAGAGGGGAAAAAAACCACTTTCCCCAGGCTTAAATATTGCATAAAATAACACTAATTCTATCCTAGAATCTACCTACATTACATACATCCTTATAGCTTGAATTAATTTATTCAGTATAAGAAAATGGCCTATAGGCCTTTTCTATTATACACAGAAGCAGAAGTTTCTTGTGTATACTGTATTACTGTAATACTAAGAGTATATATGAAGGTGAATTATTACTGCCACCAAAAATGTAATAGTAGTCATGGTGAAGGCTTGTATCATTCTTCTGTTTTGTATTTTTGCCAAGCCCTTCACCTGTGAATAGGTTGAAAATGAGCTTATTCTGTTTCAGCTCTCACTTTCAAAACCTGTAACTCTCACTTTCCTGACCAAAACTCCTTTCAAGGTAGGGGTGGGAAGGCTTCCAGTTAAAGCCCATCTGGGACAGTCAAGTCAAGCTCAGATTCATGGTCACATTTATGGCCAGCATAATTTGAAAAAAAAAAAAAACAAAAAACCCCAAGAGAAATATTATTTTTTTTGTAAATTTTAGTACTGGTATAATAGTTCAGACATTCTAAAAGCAGTATTCTAACTACTAGACCTATATTTTATATCATCAGCTGCCTACAGGTCACACATGATGGACCTGGACCATATAAAAATATCCATAAAGAGGAAAGAACGATGGTCACTTAGGATAACAGTCAGAAAATCTAAACAAAATATTTTTATCTAAATATAAAATTTTATTAAGGACTTAACTAGACTGTCAAGAAACAGCTAGAAATATGAATTTAAATTTTGGTTCCTTTTTTTGTTTTGGGTGCTGTTTTCTATGATTGTGGGGGTTATTTTTTGGTAGATGGATATAAATACAGACACAAATACATCTAAACATTACACTGAACATAAAAATGAAGACAAGCAGTTTGGATATTCAACTCGTCACACTCACAAAATTACACAAAAAAAGAAAAACAAAGTTTGTAGCATTTTAATTGGCAGTGTGGACTGTAAGCTTTTGATTCTGAAACTGACCTCCAAGAATAAAAAGGAAATGGCACCTCCTGCCCAGCTGCCTGAAAATAGAGCCCCATGAATGTCAAAGACAAGGCAGTGCAGTAAGAAACGTGGGCATCTGCCTTCCCTGCCTCTGGTGGGAAAAGGGAATACCAGTCATGAGGAAACTGGGAACAAAACAAATATAGAGGATTCATCCTGTCAGAATGCATCTTGAGATGAAGAACTGATCAATAATGTTTGCTTAATGTGGTGAATAAGGAGTGACTGAGGAAAACAGGAACAGCTGTTCATGGACACACAAAGATAAATCAGACTCTACACTGTACCTTTGAGAGTTATACCCACTTAGAAAAATTGTCATCTTTCTGCCATGATTCTTTGGTCTCTTTTAGTCTCACAGGACACTAGAATATTTTTTTAAGAGCCTGTGCCAATCTAAAATGTGCTTATGGTGAGCAAGCACAGTTCACTGTAGAAGTCAAAGTCAGGAGCTGACATGGTGAGGCCAGGTAAATTGCTCAAGTCAACATCAAAATCTTACTACAAGGTTTCTAAGAAGTCAAGTTCTCAACACTTAGGGCATATGTAGCTCTAGCCAGTTCAAATCTAGCTTATTAATATATTCTTTTAAATAGTTATAACTCTGTAAAAATAAATTTTTTGTCAAACAAAACAATAAAATGTTCCAGTCATTTTGGCTGGAAAGCATTTCAAATAAAAGCAGCTAAGTAAACAATAAAGGAGACAGCCATAAATCCAGCAGTAATAAATTCCAAAAAGCCATTTAAATTCAAGCTTAGTTGAAAGGACATATACCAATATACTATATACCACACAGAGATAACACCAACTGCTGTGTTAAAAAGCAGAACAAAATCAGATTCTGACAGCTAAAACTTCTAGTTATATAGATGATCAGATTTAAAGAACTGGTTGCAGAAGGGCAACAGGGTGAGACTGCAAGCATCCTACTGGTTGCATTTGTATTCTTCAAAAGATCACCTTGCAGTTTGAAAGATGAAGTTTAATATCAATATTCCTCCCAACAAAGGCCAGATCTAAATTAAAAATTTTCAGAAGAGTATGGGGGAAAGTCAGAAAATTTCTCATAAAACTTATTTCTCATTTTCATAAGTATCCTCAAGAGACTGCAACTTCAATGAAAACAAAGCTGCTCCCCAAAAATGAACTAATATGACATTGTCTCCATATGGAACACATGACCCATTTATGCAAAGCATAACATTCACAGCCTGAATCCTGTTATAATTCTAATTTTTATGCCTAATTATTTGTCCAATATCTTGAGCTAAGTAGTCACCTTCATTTTGTTGTTCTTGTTTACATTAAATTCAAAAACTGCAGAGACTTCTCACTTGATAACTCATGTTTCAATATAATGAGCATGCATACAGTCACAGCTGTAAGTTAAGGAAGTTTATCATCTCACCTGTCATATTGCAGTATACGAGAAATGGTCCCAAGGGGCCACTTCCATCTGAATCAATATTGTAAAAGCCTGAAGTGTTCCCTCTGTGCTTATAGGCTTCACATGATTGCTCATAGATGGCTGTAAAAGAACATATTCCATCACAAATGTAATGGCATGATTTTACATTTTATTCAGGAAACTAAAAAAAAAATATGCATGACCCTTGACATTGGAAAAGAAGTTGGGTGTGTGCTATCTCTACTAAAGAATGAAGAAAAATTCATGCAATCAAAACTATGCCTTTATTAGAAATTGTTAAGCATATTTGGTTTTATTTATCTTGGAGATCACATGGTGCATTTTTAAGCATTTTTTTCTGTATCTCCATCTCAAAATATCTCAGAGAAAAACACAAAATATGGGGGAGTAAATGGTTGAAAAATGGCTGAAAAATGCTAGAATGCCAAGGGTATTACTTAGAACCTGGTAATCTGATTTTGAGGAAACCCCCATTAACTACCTCAACCAAATCAGATTTCTGTTGTGCTGTTGTTGCAACATAAAGCACAAGGTAAAAATTTGTTGGCTTTCACACTTCATAGTTTCTTCCCATTTTAAATTGAAAAGCAAGTGACTTGTCAGAGATTTCAGTAAAAGAACTAAATTAGCAAAGACAAAATGACAGCTCCTTGGTTCCCTGTCATGTACACTTTATATCAGTCTAGGTCTAAGAAAAAAATCTGTGATACCTCTTATATATCAAATATCTGAGAAAAAAAAAAAAAGATGTATGAGTCTACCTCTATAACTGGATCTCAGAAAACATGATGACAATGTCACAGCTGGACACATTAATCTAAATTCTCCTTAACTATTATACTTCTTTTGAGCAGTCATAATGTTTTATCTTTCATTTCAAAATTGAACTGCACTCTATCAGTTATCAAAATTTTAAAAAATTCTGCCAAAATGAATGAGCTGTTAGAATAATAATGAAAAGTAGTTATGAGTGCTAAATTTTTTTTTAATAAGCTATGTTTTTAAAGAGTGTTATCTTTCTATTTTTTTGCCTGATGGTTACTGACATTATATGGCAACAACTATAAAAAGAGTCAAACAATTTATTTTACTTACTCCATGAAATAGCCATAATAAACAATTTTTGCAATTTTCAAATGCAATTTTATGGTTTCTTGCAGTAAATACTTTTAGCTAAATTGACAAAAGTTCAGTTATTCATTATTACTTTTGACAATAAAAAAAAAATTCAGTAACTCATATTATTACATTTCTCATTAAGTCCTAATCATCAGGAAACCCTAGCCTCCCTCTATCCTCATAGAAATTATTCAATTTGTGACTTTTCAAATTACAATGAATCAAATAACTTTCATCTTCACTCTGGGCTCATCAGACTTTAATGGGGTACAACAAGGTATTCAAAAGCTACTATTGGCGTATTTTCTATTTTAGATAGTTTTTCTTAATACTGTTGTTAAGAAACTTAATGGTGTTGACTTTTTATGAGCAAGATTTAAATAGACAGTCTTCTAAAATCACTGATTTTTCAAAAATCCATTTGGGTAGGCATACATTCTTTTTGTACGAGCTGCCTAAACAGATTGTATAGATTTTATATAGACAATATATAAGTACAGAATTATTTATCTGATGACTAGGACAATCTTTGTATTAAAAAAAACCAAAAAAACCAAACCAGTAAACTTCTATGGACTTTTGCTTATTATACACATGTAATGAAAGCCAGCTTACTTATTTTTTCTTCTTCCCAGAACATGCTGATAGCAGTACCAAAGTAAACCATCTCCTGTGTACCTAAGTTACATTCAATTAGGCTTTCAAAATGTGTTTATTTTATTTTCTTCTAATCTACTTCCTGATCCAACAAACTATATAAACATGTGTTTTGAGGTTTAGCACAGGATTACCTTTGGACATGCATGTAGTCCCACTAGCTCAGAAATAATAAATATTAGTTGTTATGATGAATACAGATGAATTTACCATATTTCTAAATGATATATTGATTCAGGAAGTGGAGGTATATGGATGAAAGAGGATATTGCTATCTTATATAAAATACAAAAAATGTAAAAGAAAAACACTTAAACTTTCAATCAATTTTTTGTTACATTTTTTGAGTTCCCAAGGTCTTTTGTCAAACAAAATTATGAGTATTTTTATGACTGAAAATATTTTATGAATCATAAGTTCAAATGGTTTTTACTTTGGTTTGCTTTTTCTTTTTGTTTTGTTTTATGGTGAAGAAATGCAAGCAGAAGTAAAAGCATAGTCAGAAATCAGAAAACACCTTAGACTTACGATAGTGACAAGTAGCTCCCTTGTAACCAGTATTGGCACAGTTACAGTGGAAACTGCTCCAGGACTGTGAGCACTCACCACCATGTTCACAGTAATTAGGCAAACACCTAGAACAAAACACAACATGCATTTTCATTCTTTTGTCTCCTCACTTACTATTGTACTTAGCAAGAAAAGCAAAATCCTGGAAAAGAAGTATAATGTGAAGGAAGTCATCAAGGTTGTGGGTAAGGATGCCAATGTAAGGAAAAGAAAATTAGGACAATTTCTTCCCTGGCATTCCTTTTGCGTATAAAAACATCTTAATTATGTAACAAGCTTGTGAGAACAGAAATAAGGTTGAAGATACAGAATTGTTATTAATGTTCAACTGGACACAATTAAATACAGACTAATAAACCAATTAAAGTTTCGTGTGGCAAGTTCTACAATGACTGGGATTTCTTCAACAACATGTATCAAAACAAAGCAACATTACAGCAGATTTCTTTCTGTTCTTGTAAAAATAATAATAAAAAAATCATCTAACAAATAAATCTAACCACAGCACCTGACATCTATTTCTTTTTCCAAAATCCTATTTACTTTCTATCCTAGAAAAATTCAGTATGTCTGTTCCAACATAACTATCTACTTGTAAAGCTGGTTTCCATTCTGCTAATATGACTAAGATCCTGAAGAGTTTTGATTACTTTCTTCTAAGTATACAATGTTGACTGAAAAAATAATTTACCTGTAACTTCTTAGTGTTTAAGACTGCAGCACTATACTAAAGTATAAAATAATTGTGACATGAACAAAAATATTTTTTTAAAAAGAATGCAGATGAAAATATATTGAAATAAATTGGCATACTTCAAGAAATTATTAACTAGCTTTTAGCCAATTATTAACTAGTTTTTCAGCTTAGAATTAGTTAATGTTCTAACTGCACTGAGTTTATGTGTATGATACAATCCAGAAAGTGTAAAATGACTTTACTGTTGATATTAGCCACAGGAAAAAAAGCCTAACAAAAACAACATGCCTACTAACATTCACAGGATCTTAAAATACCTTTTAATTCATCCAAGAAAAGTTAGGAGAATATTAAATTAGGATTGCAGAAAGTCCAGCATTTCACACATCTGCCCTATGAATAATTCAGGGTCTTTACATATTCACTGCTCATGGCACTCAAAGAACTTTATCTTTCTGTCATGTTTGTAAACAAGGATAAGTGGTTTTCACAGAAGAGAATTAAAAAAATAAGTATCAGGTGAAGTATAGGTAAAGTAAGTAAACTGATAGATGTCACCTGTTTTCAAGGAAATCTGTGCCATTTTTTTGGCAGTGAAACAGCTAATCTTGTATCTATTCTCTCACTCAAAAAATGTATTCCTAAGACTAGTCAACAGATGATATATGTCTCAATGAATTCTGTTTTGGAACCTGAAGATAAAATTTAGGCACCAGGCTTACAATTATTTTGATTTTAAATACTTTGTTTGACAGAACTACATAAATATGCATACTAATGTGTCTTAGGTAAATGCCCTAATTCTCTTTCTAATCATCAGTTATTATAAATACAAATCTCTAGTAAAACTGCCACTCAAGACCTTCAGTGCATTCACTGACAGCTGGTCTGCTTTTATTTTAGTCACATTTTGTGTCTTATGCCTTTTTGATAAAGACATTATCCAAAATTGTGTTTTACGTGGTCTTTACTTGTATTGACTCCCTGTTCCTACTAATTAATCTTCCTAAAATTGTTCACAAGATGAAAAGCTTAGAAGAAATTGATGATGCTTGAGCCAACCTTAATGAAAGCGAAAACAAGTTGAATTTAATTTAAATCTTTTAACGTTAAATTTAAATCTGTGAACATTAAGTTCTTTCGTCTGCTTCAGAATGTATAATGGAAAGTAGCCACTAGCTACATCAAAGATAATGTAAATTACATTATATGCTGTGACCCTACTACAAAGCAAGATTTAGAACACAGCTCTCTTTGAACAAGTTTATTTTTTAAGAAGAATATTTCTCATATTTGAAACAGTATTTTTAATACTTCATCTATAGAAATGAATTTTTAGGTTCATCACCATGTCTGCTAAAACCAGAAAAGCAACAGCTGATTAAACATTTACCACTTATTT
Source organism: Onychostruthus taczanowskii (assembly GCF_017590055.1). Taxonomy (NCBI): domain Eukaryota; kingdom Metazoa; phylum Chordata; class Aves; order Passeriformes; family Passeridae; genus Onychostruthus; species Onychostruthus taczanowskii. Next base: position 116,303 of record NW_024498884.1, read on the forward strand.
CTTGATAATATGCTTTTAAGTGTATGACTTCCAAAAATTATATAATATTTTAAACCAAGGCAGCAGCCTATTAATAGCTATAAACTAATTTTGAAAGGAGAATACTGATCCAGAATATGAATATAGTTGTGATAAAGAAAGGGAAAAATAAGAACTTTTTATGTCAATTTTCAACTAGACACACTTTTTTGTATACTATTTCTTTATCTTGGTTCTAAATTATGGCTACAATATCCTTTTAAAAAAAGCAAATAACTGCTGCATTTTCATGCCTATTATTTCTTCATTCTTCAGCTTATTAAAACAAAAACATGAAAAAAATTATTTCAGAACTGTGATCATAATTTTTATTTTTGGCTTTTTCTTTTTAAAGATATAAACCCATTCAATCAGTTTTTATGTATGCTGCTGGCAGGACAAAAAGCCAAGAGCTCCTGGTAGGAAATTGCATATTTCTGTGTAGGGCTCAATATAATTAGGACAGACACATCTGGTACTCTCTCCTCAGAGAGTTAGCATAAATATGCTAACATTGTAAGGCATTTAAATGACACAGTGTCCTTTAAAGTGATTCTGTGAATGGTTTATAGCTAATTAGGAGTTATTAAACCAATATATATTGATAAAGGAGCTGAGAGAAACGATATTAAGGAGAAATATATGAAGAGAATTGTTTGCATGAATAAGAGATATATGAGCAATAGAACAATATAAAGATATCAGGTAATGAAATGCCTAATGGAGGGATCATGGAAAGACTGATGACTGAAAACAGTCATAACAATTTAAGACTAGGATAAGGAATTACAAATTTTATCAGACTGAGAAAACTGAAAATAGGAAAATGGTAAGGCATTTGTTTGTATAAAATAAATTAAAAGTTAATAATTTATATTCAGAAAAATTAATTATTAACTAAACATCTCTCCATGAAGACTGTAAATCCCATAAAGAATTTTATTCATATGCTAAATGTGTATATGTGAGGTAAAGAATGGATTAAATAGAATTGTTTTCAGTTTATTTACTGTTGCATATAAATCCGGTTTGTTATGCAGAGAGTAAATTTTATTTGTTTTCATGCACTACAAGGACTACATTTAGGTGTCAATCACTTCTATTACATAGGCTGTCAATAACTCCAGAATCTGGGCCATGCTCCACGATTTGGAACAGAAGATGTAAAGACTTGCATAAAGATTCCAATATAAAGAAGGGATTTGTTTCTGCTCTCCTGTAGGGAGATATTTACTATCAGGAACACAAAATGCTCATTAGCTTGGGTTATTCAAAGGCATTTATAAATAATGGTAGGAAAAAAGCATTTTTTTTCTCAAACAATATGGTACACAGGATCATACAAGCTCCCTTTCAAATATTGTTTAAAACATGTAAGCAGTTTTAATTTTGCCAAATATACATGCTTTATCACCTGGGATTTATGGTGAGATGTAGAATTAATTTGATAAAGAGAGACATGAAGTTTATTCCAAACTATGAGCTGCAGATATTTTTAAAAGCAGTCTATTTTGGAAAAAAAATACAAGGAGGGTAATGAAATATAAAAATGAGTGGATTAAACTTCTATTTTGATAAATTAGAAAGACATATGCTTAGCATGATAGGAACGGAAAACTAAATCTTAGTTTAGATTGAGAACCAATGCAACAAAGGTACAATGGTCAATATAGAAGAAGAGACATTAATTAACACTAGAAAATATTAGAGAAAACAAAACCAACCAACAAAAAATCTCCCATAAAAAGGTTCTTTTCCTTTTGTATTGCTGATCTTGAGAAAACACACATAATTTTGATGAAATATAAAAGTAATATAAGCTCAAGTAAATGAAGTGCGAGAAAGTAGTAAGAGTGTTCTGACACTTGTATACTCCAAATAATGCTGGATTTATATATACTGAGATTTACATAGTGGCTTTAAACATAATTTATTTTTTATTTATACACATCTTTTTAAAACCTACATGTACAAACTTACATCTTATGGCCAATCAAAACAGAAAATAGCTGGAATCGCTACATAAAAAAATGTACCATCTTCCATTGGTAAACAATGTCTGTGTTCATGGATGAGGAAATGGCTTCTAAACTGCAACCCTGAGATGAGCATTTTAGGAGGTCCAAAGTTATTGTGAACAATGGAAAATTCATGGTAAATCAGACAGAAATTGGTATCAATTATATTGTGAGCCAATTGGGTGATATTTTTCACTCATAATCTTGCTTAGATATCCTTTAATTTGCTTGACTAAAGAATATGCAGATTCTCACATTAGATTCTTTTGACCTGATTCTCTTTGTGATTTATGTCTTCATACAAGCAAGAAAACAAGCAGTGTAATAGAAGTAAGTTCAATTCCAGAGGACAAAAACCACCAGTGATACAGTGCTGTAGAACTTTCATCAGGAAGTGTCATCAGGTCCTTCAAAGTGGAGAGGAAGGAGATTTATGACTGAAAAGTGAGAAAATAAGTCAAATGCAGTAGTATGAAAGAAAGGCAAAAAGAAATACCAATGAATGTGGCATCCCAAGTCCCCAGTAAGCCATACAGTAAAGTTTTGACTGAGGCCAAACTGTGTTTTGGCACATGTCTATCACACTTAGTGCCTATTGCAAAGTCAGGATTAGCTCAAAAAGGGATAAAGTATCACAATTTTATATATATATATATATATATATATATATATACACCCACACATATATATACACATATATATATGAACTGCATATGTTTTTAATGTGCGATAGGTGTAGAAACATTAGTGAGAATATACACTACAAACACAATTGAAAGGATCACATTGTAGACTGAACTTTAATTCTCGTCTTGGACTTTTCTCTCCTAAAACTTTTATGAAGAATTAGGTAAATAGCTAGTACTTTTTCCATCTTGCATCTACAAGGAGTAGTGACTGTTTCCAAAATAAGAACATGGATAGCTGTACACTGTGTTGTCTCTAGGAATGGATTGCAGGTCCTGAAGTAAGGCTGTGTAACTGATCCTGAAACTGGCTATTTTCTTAAAGCAGATCTCTGCCTACAGTGTTTTCACAAAAAGACATAACTCTTGAAAAGTTTTGTAATTCAAAAGACAGACTTTTTGAAATCAAAAGACACTTTATGAGGACTAGAAATATAGAAAGTGAGGGAGAATTATTCAAAAGTATGTAGTTCCCCTCTGCCTGCTGTGTCCTTTCAGTACAGCCTTTCACATGGGTCCAAGTAAAACACTGTGGGATTAAAGACAACATAAGTGTCTGTGACTGCATTCTCTGGAGTCTGCAGAATAAAACTTCTGCCACTGACTGTTTGTGTGTTTGCTCCCTCTCTTCTCAGCAGCTTGTGTTGTTCTGCAACCCCTCTGCTTTCACTACACTGAAGCCAAGCAATGTCTTTCCTTCAAGCATTTCTATTTCTGGGAATGTATACAGTCGTTCCTCTTTGGGGAGGGACTTTCCTTTTGGTGAGGGACACTTCTATTCTTTTAGATATTCTTTTAGATAGATACTAATTGCAAGTTGGGAGATTAGTTCAGACCATGGTCTAAAAGACAATTGCTCACTACTGTGATGGATATTATCTACTGTGTTTCTGGAGAGGTAGAATATAGGAAACAGCAGTAGCTTGTGAAAAACACAGTATTTTAAAGGGTGGATGGGACTACTGGTTGCAGTACGGGATTTGTGTCTGCAGCTTACTAGAAATTAAAGCAAGATGTTTAAGTTTGTCAGACACCTAAAATAATTTTAGTCAAAGTTAATTTTATTTGCAGTGAAAGGAAGTCTATTTGCTATATGCTACATATTTTGCATTTATTCTGGATTTCTGAATTCTTACAAAAGAAACAGCATGCCATTTTGTAAGTGTTCCATTCTTTGTCATCAAATCACTATTAAAAACAAAACATAGACATAAATAAATTAATGAGTAAACATTATGTTCTTACCTGTCTGTAATGCCACATAAATCTATCTGAAGATCACTGAAATTGCCAAAACTGTTTTGCTGAATAGAGATCATATCCACTGCTTTGTTACCAATGGAAATATGTTGCATGCATCCTTGAAAACCACCAAATGAGGTATTACATTCAGAAATGTTTCCAGTTCTAGGACAGCCTGAAAAAAAATTAAAAACTGGAGCTGAAAATAAATATTTTATTGGAAAACGTTCTATACTCCAAAAGTAAATTGAACTTTTATAACCTCTACACATTTTAAACTTTGTGATTGGAGGACTTTAGCCAGAGGCTCTTCTGATAAGCCACGTTTGTATGACTGAAAAGAAATACTTCTCTGCAGTCTTACTGTTTTTAAAGCATATGCAAAACATCACTAAAAACTTTGTTAAAGGATAACCTAAATGAAAACTTCAAAGCCATAAGTGGAATCAAGACATGAACATCTTAGTCCTGGAATGGTAGGTTACAATACAAGATCACTTGATTTGAACAAGTTTTAAGTCACAATTGAAGTTAAATAAAAAATAATTTAAAAAAAATAACAACAAAAAAAAACCAAAACAAACAAAAAAAACCCAAACAGTTACTAAGTCCAGTGAATTTACTCTTTCAGGTGTTAAGAATATTTTGTAAAGTACTGAAACTTATTCTTGCAGACTATCAGTGACTCACCTAGGAGAGATGCTCCACTGAACCTGCTACTGTGGACAAGTAAGAAATGGTTGAAAATGTAAAGGTCAAGAACAGACTTGGTTACAGCAAACATGAAGGTGAAGCTGTGGAGTTTATGAGCCACAGAGAAGACAAAAGAAATATACTCCAGAATTATTACCCTTGACTTCAGAAGACCCAATATTTTTCTGTTCAGGATCTGTTTTGAGGATACCATTAAAAATTGCCTTGGAGAGCAAAAGGGCTGGATATATTTCAACAAAAAAATTCTTCAGAGCAAAAGAGAAGTTAATAGCAATATCAAAATAGTTAATCAAGTGTCGCATAAGGCATGCAGACATAAACATGGAGATCCTGAGTGAGTGCAAACACAAAAAGAAAGCACACAAAATGTGGTAGCAGGGACATGCAACGTAGAGGGGAATACAAAGACATAACCTGTGTGTCTAGGAATGCACTTAGGAAACAAAGAGGAGATAAAACTTGCCAAGGAAGGTGAAGTGCAGCAAAAAAAAATTCTGTAGGTACAACAGTAAGAAAAGGAAGGCTAAAGAGATTATGGATATTACTCATATATCCCATGGGGCAGGGGACTTAGTGACAAGGGTCTAGAGAAGAATTGTTTCCTTCAAGGTCTTTTTCTTCACTAGTAAAACCTATCCTTAGGATTCCCATATCCTAGCAGAGTATGAAAAAAAGAATGTAGTATCCATGGTAAAGGAACACAGTAAAGGAATAAGGTGTACCTGAGCATGCTGCAGGAGCTGGTCAATGCCATTTTAATGATTGCCATTGTCATTGTGAATTCTTTAACATTTTAATCCTCAAAGGGTCTTGGCAATATGCTGAACTTCTTGATAATTGGAAAAGTTACACCCATCTTCAAGAAACTAGAGGGCCATTAGTCTTATTGCAGTGCCTGGCAAATTCACAGAGCAAAACCTCTTAAAGCCATTTCTAAACATGCACAGGATAAGAAGTTAAAGGGCTAGCTTTAGCTTCAAGGATAAATCATGCCTGACTGAGGTCTTTGTTTTCTTTGCTGAAGTGATGAACAATATAGATACAGGGAGAGCACTGAGCATTGCATACCATGACTTCAGCAAAGACGACAGTTTTCTACAGTGTCCCTATCACCAGATTCACAATACATATGGGTGGGATAAACAGGCAGTTGTTGCTGTAAATTCTAGCTGATGATCACTGAGCAGAAGATTCTTTACAGATCAGTAGTGACATCTATAGTGTCTTGATTAATTACCTGGATGATGAGGCAGCATGCACTTTCAGCAAGCATGCAACTGATACCAAACCAGAGGCAGGGACAAAATGTTGGAGAGCAGAGCTGCAACTCAAAGGGACCTGGACAGGATTGCCATGAAATTCATTAAGAACAAGATCAAGATTTTAAATCTGAGATGGAGCAAGTCCATGCAACAATCTGAACTGGAGGATAAGGTTCCAGAGAGAGGCCTGAGATCCTAGTGACCGTCAAGTGGAATATGATCTGGAGAAGTGCTCTTGCAGCACAGAAGGCCAATGCCATTTTGGGATGCATTACCAAGAGCATAGTCAGCAAGTTTTGGGAAGTGGTTCTTCCTGCTACATGGCACTTGTGAGGCCATATCAAGAGTGCTGTAGTTCTGGGCTGCCCAGTATGGGGGAGGAAGGACATCAGTGTCCTAGAGTGAGGTCAGAGGAGATCTCCAAGATGGCTGGAAGCTGAATGCAGTTATGAGGAGAGGCTGAGAGATCTGGGCCTACTCAGTTTTAAGAAGAGAAGATAAAGCTATCTGATAAGATGGCACAGAGAAGATAGAGCAGGACTACTTCCAGCAGTACAGGGTGATGAGACAAGAGGCAAAGCACAAAACTATAAACCTGCAAATTTGGATTGTAGGGTATAAGACACAAGCAACAAGTGGTTTTACTGTGACAGTGGTCCATATCAGAACAGTTTGCCCCAAGAAGTCATAAGATTTCCATCTCTGCAGTTGTACAAGGCTTGAGTACATCTTGATCTAATCAACTTGTTTAGAACTGAGGCTTAGACTACATACCATCTGGATGCACTTTGTAATAATTTAATACTGTGCTTTATCTATTGTTTTACTGGTCCTGAAATATCTTGTTCACTGATTGCCAAATAAGTAAACATATGGAAATAAATTGCTTTAATCCTGATTTGATTTAAAACATGTATATTGAGCAGGTTTTCCCATTGGCAGATAAACACGACACTACAATGCTTTATTTGTCTTTCTTCCAAGGGGTATTATTGTTTCTGCAATGATGCACAAGGGTCATCCTTTGATCTTAGTCAAACAATATCGCATGCTGGTTCACAGCATTTGAAGACCTTCTTGTTTTAGGATGTTAGGAAGCAATGAGTTTTAAGACTTTTCTCTTCCACAAAGCTAGTGAATACTTCTGAAGTCCTCTAAAATCAGTGGAGAGGCTTATGATACAGGAAAGCAAAACGACAGTGGAAACTACTAAATATATTCAAATTAGTGTGCAACAACATAAATAGTATAGATATATCTTTGAGAAATATAGATTAGAAAATTCATTAAAACTGAAATTTTACAAGTTAATAGACTTGCAGCATGTATAAATCTGCTCAGGAACCAAACTGTTCAAAACTGTTATGTTTCTAAAGGCAAATGTTTATGATCTACTTGGCATGTTGTTTTAAGAACAACAGATATGTGGACTTGTAAAAGTAAAAATAAGAGCACAGTAAGTTTTCAGCACCACACACAGACAAATGAATTACATGTTTAACCACATGCTTTACAGCATTCTACAGTTGAACGGTAACATAAATTCTGTCATTTCTGGTGAAAAATACGATGCTCATTTGAGAAATATTTCCAGTAGAGCTTAAATAAATAAATAATAAACAAACAAACAAACAAACAAATAAATAGTGGCAAGGGAAAGCAGGAAAAGTTTACAATTTTTTGGCATAGCTATTTTTCAAAATTGTGTCTCAGATATTTTTCTCAGTGTCGCTTTTTCAAAAATTGTCTTATGTTAGAGAAGAGACAAATACCATTAACATTAATTAAATTGTGTTTCCTTACAATTGTAGACTGGATATTAAAGATAAAAATAAATCTTTTAATAATGAAATTTATATTATTCTGCTTATTGCAGTATTAAATGATCTCATTATCCCTTATAGTTGCAGTGAGGTTTTATCACAAGAACTGAGAGACATTAGAGATCCTCAATGATGGCATGACTAGAAATTGTGCTGGCATAACACTAAAATATTTTCTTTTCATGTCTATTACACATTTTCCTAGTTAAACATACACATTTCCTGCATAATTTGTATTCATTAAAACAAGTAAAAAAATCACCATGTCCCAGGACATCTCCCTGAAAGGCTGATACTCATATTTTAACAAACAGCACAAACATGGTAAATATTCATATAAACTTGGAAGAAAAGTAAAAATGCATTATTTGCATTTTGACAGTGGTATATAAGATAAAAATTTAATAAAGAATTGTCTAAACTCAGAAACCCACTTCTACAATTCCTTAACTTTGTGTAAGATGTATGAGCTACAGATTTCAGATTTCATGATTTGCAGATAAGGCAGAGATCAGAGAATCTGAGGGGTGGATATGCAGTTGGTACTTCCGGTATGGAATTATTTTGCCCTCTCCACACTGCAAAACACAAATAGAAGTGCCCTTCTACAACTTAATTGAATATGTTGCTTTTTGTAAATCCCCATGTCCCTTTTGAACTGTTCATCTGTGCCATCAACCCTGCAACGGTGAAAATCACCTGATAAGAGGTCAGGGAACCTGAACCAACATAGAAGGGTTATTCAAGACTAATATTTTGCATCTTTCTCTGATTTTGCTGACTATTAGCCAAGTCAAGGGGTATTTCTAAGGTAGATGCCAGCTGTGAAAATTCATGTGAAAGCTCATGTAGCAGTAACTGTACTAAGAGTATGTCTGTAAACATGAAATTTATTTAAAACCTATTGTTTCAAGAAAATTGATCTGTGGACAATGACTGGGTCCATACTCATTTAGTGTTTTGTAGGCAACCTTCTCAGTTTTCCCAGAAATTTGAGAATTGTGAATAAATAACTAATAATTTAATAATTGAATCATTAATGTTTAAAAGAGAGGAAGCATTAGGCAAACAATGCACTCAGGTGATGTTTATCATTGCTACTATGCAGCCCATTCCCAAAACAATTATATGAATAACAGAACAATCTCTTCCACTCTATCAGTAACAATACATATCATTAATGACATAATATCTTTTTGACAGATGACTGTTGATATTCCTACAGAAATGAAGATATATGTACATATAAGGTTTTAGGCATAAATTATATTCATCAGACATAGAAAAGACATACCACTGTGGTTAAAAAAAAAAAAAAAAAGGTCTCTTTATCATACAAAGAGGGTATTTACACAGATAAGCATATACTTAAGGTGAAAACTTGAAGTCATTCCAGTGGGAAGTCTTCAAAATATTCATTTAGCAAAACAATAAGTGTGCAGCAAGAGAAACTTTTGTGTGTCTGTTTGATTGTCAACCAGACTATATTCAATCATCAGAACACAATACAAGTTATAACAATCTAAAAAGTTACCAAGAATTTAGGGTGGTGATTTATTCTACCCAACATGGTAAAATTCAAAGAAAACTGAAAACATCATAACAGTGTCTGAACCAAGCTAGGCAAAGAAGACTTGAAGCAAGCCAAATAATTACTTTCATTTGATTAGGTAAGTCAGGAAAAATTAGATGTGTAACTGTTGGATAGTGCATTTATAAACAAACAACAATATTTCACCTCCAAAGTAGAAAACATCTGAATAAATCTGCAGAGGTATGAAGGCGTGAGCAGATGAGGTCACATCATTGTCCACTCTTACACTGATACGATTCCTTTTGATAGAGAGAGATACAGAATGCCACTGGCCGTTATTTAATCCAGCACCTGAAAGAAAAATAAAACCTCAAAATTTAGTATGAACCTCCACCTGTTATTATACTATCTAAATGTTTTAGAATTTAAAGTAGAAGGAACCAAGAGAGCAGTCATAGCCCACACAAAATCTCCAAGTGATAGTAAAATGAAAAAGAACTTAATAAGCACAGGCATCTTTTGGGAAGACAGAACCTTGCTTCACATTTGATAAATAAAAAATAAAGCTACTTCAGTGAATAAGTCTTAGTGTTGTAGTACTATTGTTGTAGCCTAATTATCTGTAATATATTCATTTAATATAATGACTGCAAAGAGTATCCTCCCAATGCAAGGATGTTGTAATTAAAACATCATTGTGGTGGTGGATACAGTATTTTACACATAATACATATTTTTATTACACTGTTACAAAGTGGTCATTATATTACAGTATGGCAAAATAGAAAAATGCTGTAGATGTTAAAAGTTTCAGTAATCATCATTTAATGTCACAAGACAATTTTGCTTTCAGCTGATTCTTTTACTGGACATGTGTGGGAAAAAATTCTAAGAGTTTAGCCATGACCACAAATTTACATTACCCCTGGTTGTGTAGGTGTAAGGTGCCACAAAGCAATAAACCTATAGCCCTGATTCTGGAAAGCACTTATATACATTAATAAATTCTACACAGGGCAGCATGTAACCCTGTTATTATCTGCAATAAGAGTTTAAAGCAATCATGTTCTTGAGTATTCTTCAGAACAGAGGTACTTCTTTCAGTGAAGAACAAAGAATACAACCTTTAAATTAGGCAAAGTATTTTCTTGACTGCAGAGTGCCTATGATTTGTATTCTGTGATTTCTCTCTCTAAATTTCATGTATTTATGTAGTCCTCGCTAGAATGTGTCGTATATGCTGCAGTAACAGTCCATGAGTTAAGAGATTCATTCAAACAGAAATAAAAGAAATAAAAAGAGAAAAATGAGAAAGTTCAAATAGCTAAATTATAGCATAATTAGGACCCATAGATTGTTGATTATCACTATCTAAATGCAGGATTGTAATAAAATGAAGACATAAACCCTAGAAGGACATTGCAAACTCAGATGAACTTTTACCTAGATAATATCTCAAATATATTTAAGATAATATTAGTCCTATATACTTTTTCTCTAATTTTTTCCTTACTTCAATCAGCATGTTCATTAGGGAACATGTAATGAGAAATCCTAAACATTTTGCTTTAGCCCCAGCCTCTCATGGGTACTTCAAGTGATTGAAATTTTCCTCAGTCACAACCCTTTAACACATTATCTCTTCCATTAGAAATTAAAGAATCACATAATCATATAGCATTTTGGGCTGCAAGTGACCTTTAAAAACCAGTTTGATCAATGCACCTCTTTGCAGGAACTTTTTTTTACTGGATCAGGCTGCCAAAACCCCCATACAACATAACCTTTAACACTTCCAGGGGTGGAACATGTAAATATAACTTGTTTCACTTTAAAATTGTTGCCTCTTGTTCGGCCACTACAGATCCTTGGAGGAAAAAATAATAAAAATCTCCATCATAGGCCTTAAGTATGGAAAGGCCACAATAAGGTCTCCCTAAAGTTTGGGGGTTTTTTCAGGCTGAACAACAACAACTCTCTCAGCCTGTCTTCATGGAGATGTGTTTCAGCCCTCTGGAACACAATTTTCATGGCCCTACTCCAGTCTCCCTCTAGCAAGACCATGTTTTTCTTGTGCTGGGGACCCTACAACTTGAAGGAGTTCTTGAGGTGGGGTCTCATCTACTAGCATCCCCACATTCTTCTTGGCAGGCCTGCTCTTAATCCCTTCCTCCCCCAACCTGTACTGGGGGGCATTTAAACCCACGTGCAGGAACTCACATTTGGCTTTGTTGAGATTCATGACCTTCACGTGGGCCCATTCTTCAAGCCTACCAAAGGTTGTGTTCCTTCCTTCCCTGGAGCAAATCAACTGCACCACTCAGGTTGGTGTCACCAGCAAACTTGCTGAGGATACACTTATCTCACTACCTGTGTCATTACTGAAAACACTAAACCCAGCAGTAAACTCTGTCACTATACTTTAATTTTTACAAGGATAATTGCTTTTAATTCTTAGTTGTGCATCCTGCTTCAGTATCTTCTTATCCTGGTGGGTAAACCATATTCCAAACCTTGCAATATTTGACTGCGAAGGTAGGTAAGAGACTGCCTTAACATATAAAGAATGGTATCTCAGACCATCAGAAGTTTTGGTTACTGGAAAATTAATTATGTGAATTTTACACTATTTGGTTTGTTAATTGTAATTCACCTTGCTGACCTACTATATGATTTTGGAATGGGTATTTTATCTCCCCTTCTTAGTGGTTGGCGTGATTAGAGATAATCAACAATGTTCATGTAGCTGAAGTTAAGACTTCCTACAAATCCCTTTTATTAAGTCTGAGAACTAAGGAATGCCATTGTGGGAGCACAAGACACTCTAAAGAAAACTGTTCATTTTAGCCCTTGAATTTAGAACCTTGACTAAATTCACATTTTTGTGTGGAGCCACTGGGTGGTAAAACATCTAAGTGGAAGAAGCCAGTGGACTACCAACATCTACATTCCATCTGAAACTTATATTGTCTGATGCTCTACTATGAGTTAGAAAAATACTTTACCACAAGCACACAGGAAAAACAAAGAAAATAATATTTTTGGTACATAATAAGGTAGCTGTAAAACAAGATGTCCATTTATTCTCATTAGTTCCATCATTTTGAATCTAAATATTACAACAGGGTCTATGGGATGCCTTGCAGAACAATGATACCTGACCTCAGGAACACATGTATAAAATGCAGTATATATAAATTATTAGGAGATCAGTGAGAAGCAAAAAAAAAAAGTTTAGAGGAAGTAATTTATAGATTAGTCTGAAGTATAACAAAGAAATTCCATTATTATTGACATCACTTAACTAAAAGCTGCATGGAAATTAAAAGCTGCATAGAAATAGAGGGTCACAGAAGAAACTGAGTAATAAGATCTAACAATTTCACATACTGTAATTCAATTTGGTCTCATAATTCAAAACAAATTATCTTTGTGTTTAGTTTCTCTCTCTTTTTTTTTTTTAATCTGTGTTATTTCTTTGTGAATATTTGATGTACCACTTGCAACAGAGGCTAAAAATGAAAGACATTAAGCAGCCATTCTGCAAAAAAATGATAGAACTTACTACAATTTAATTAGTTATGAAAAGATATGCCATTCTCCTTAGTTTTATATGGTTAAAGAAGTTCTTAAAAAACAGAGGATAATTAATTTAAGACTTGTGCAGAAAGAAATATGCTCAGATTTAACTATCAAATATTATGTGTGTGAGTGTCTGTGTGTGTGTGTGTGTGTGTGTGTGTGTGTGTGTGAGTGAGAATGCGTGTGAAAGTCAGGTCGTAAGTCCTTGCCTGTAGGGGAGCAAATCTTCTCTCCAACCATCCATAATTTAATTACTCAACCTCCAAATGGAGACTTGAATTGCTTCAGTGATTGCTACAACAAACACTTCAAAAACTCAAGGAAAAGTTTCCCATATGGTTTTGTTAGATAAATTCCTTCTCAGAAGAGAATAAGATGATTTTGCTATTGCTTTTGCCTTCACAAAGACAAACACAATTTGTCCTGTTAGACTTTATGAATGGAAAGCTTAACCTAGCATGAGAACATTAAATTCTGTTTCAGCATAGAATGTCAAGATTTGTTTTGGAATGTTTACACTATTTTACATATTGTGTTGCAGCTTTGAAATTGAATAAATTGCCCCATGTGCAAGTCTACCTACTGCTGTTAAAAGTGCCACCACCATCAGCCAGTCTGTTAAAATGGCAGTGCGTGGCAACAGTTTCTTTAACTGTACATCACCTAATTGAACAGCAACTGAAATAGCTCCTAAAAAATCAAATTCATACCACTGACATTCTTACTAAGAAATTGACATTTTCAAATGGTAAGCCTAGGGAAATCTCTTGCCATTAAAATGGTACTCTTTGTGCATCAGTTATTTTAGAAAATAAAAAAATACCAGGGCCGTTCCTATTATCACCCTCAGGAACAGGATCAAAGTATTTATGTAAATTTCAACATTATCTGTGGTCATTAGAGGCTTATAGTCTTTTCCTGAATTAAAATAATCAACAGTTTAAAATTTTACTTGTAATCATTATACACCTGTAGAAACATAATGAACTTCACAGTTTCTTTCTCCCTCTTCTTCCCTTCCCTTCCCTTCCCTTCCCTTCCCTTCCTCCTCAAGGAAGGGAAGGAATATTCATTTATTAAGAAGATTTAAAGTAAGGAATCAATCAAAGAAACAGGGGCATGGAACGAAGATTATGGAGATCTCACGTTTAAATCCTGCAGCTGTTTCTCTGTCCTGCTTCATTCTGCTTTGCTCCCTTTGCATTATATTGCCTAATAAGTTTTGAGAACAATTTAGATCAGTTGATTCTTATTTTGTCTTTGTATTGATTATAACTAGTTTGGGGGTTTCTCACTTGTTTTTTGTTACATAACTGGAACTAACTTGGCTTCGTTTACACTGATAATATTCTGCTTTGTGGATATGAAATGGAAAATACAGGCTTGTGTATGGGTCAAAATGAATCAAAGATCAAGTCATGTTTTGGATATCAAAAATGTGTTTTATGCATTCAAATTCACCATTGCTTCTACAAGATATTCCTTCAGCTAGTGGAACCTGGTCATCTTTGTCCATACAGAAACCACTCCAACCCCAGCATCAATTTCCTCCTATCATATATTCCTTGTGATCCCTTTTATCCACCTAATCTCTATTGTCTTTTTTCCTGTGTTAGGACTCATCATATCATATCACAGCATATAATCCATCTACAAGTAAAGGGCAAAATTCAATTTGTTTGCATAAATAATGAGAAGCTCTGAGATAGCTGTGATATATGCAATATCAGAGAATAGTACAATACTGATGAAGAGCTGTTAGGTGTAGGTGATACTATTACATGGGGATGTTACTGGATCTCAGCATTTTATAAAAAGCCTTTGAAGGTGGAGATGATGTTTTCCTGTCCTGCTGTCATATTTCCTGAATGACAGAGATTCCTGACTGGGCCAACAGTCTTGCTGTTCCTACATCAGCTGCCAAGTGCGCTCAGAAAAACTGAGACTCTTTGTGAAAGACTTAGTCCCATTCCTGCCAGGCAGACAGAAAGTTAAAGCTGGCATCTTAAAGCTTACAATCCCAACTGAATACTCTCTAACATGACTGTGTATTCACTGTAGTAGCTTCATCCTTTTGTCTTGACATATTTGTTTGCCAAGGGTGAAATTACTCATCAGAAGTCTAGACTAGGTACTAGCTTTCCGAAAATCTGTTTTACCCTGAGAGATGCCTAGCAGTGCACTGTCAAAAGTAGATGATCTAGTCTCAATTCAGTGTTTAACTACAAAAGTGACCCTTTAGCTCTCAGGTATTCATTTTCCTCAAGTTCCTTTTTTTTTTTTAATCATAGACTCAAACCTGCCCTGGTTTTCTGAAACACAATCTGGTATTGGGCATCCACTGTCCCAGATTAATGGATATCTCTGCAATTGAGAACTCTAAAAAATAATAGACATTATATTTATAGTGATGTATAACTTCATAAAAAATTTGTTACTAATTAGTTTTTGAAAGCACAGACAAATGGTGAAATAATGACTTAGATTGACAGAGTAAGAGACTAAATTTTTTACACTTTACAATTGAAAAGGTTGCTTAGATTTCCTGGGTTATACACATGAGCTGTACATCCCATATGCATGTTAAGCTAAGGACTCAATTTTTCAGTCTATATTACTGCAAGTAATTTCTTCTCACTCATGGAGAAAAAAAAATAATAGGTATATTTGTGAGAAAAGAAAGCATTTAGAAATAATTTGGTATAATATTCCAAGTAAAGCACAGTTGCACAGAAAATAATCATAAAAATAAGTCAAGAAAGCAAGTAAGTAACTTTTCCTTTAATCTTTAATTTAATTTTTTCTTCATTTCTGTTACCTGCAGCAATGTCACTCAGTACTCTTCCTGTTTTATGAAGATTGGTTTTGACTCTCCCATCACTCAGATATAAGAGGAAACCACCTGAAGACTGGTGCAGTTTACTGGATAATAGAAGTCCTTCCTTGTTCCAAGTGCGAAACTGAAAACTGACAAATACTTCATCTTGCCCTGATGTGCCTTGCAGTGCCAGGAAACTGCTGGAGCTCAGAAATGTCACAGGAACCACCTGTGGCTCTAAACATGAGAAGGACATATTGCCCTAGAAATAAATAAAACAAATATGGCATTAGGAAGAATCTTGAGAATTTCTCCATGGAAACTGCAGTTTAAAAACATGGTACATAGTACTTGGTTATATTAGTCTAAAAATCAAACATGAACATCATCAGTCTGAGAAATGTTAACATAGCTGTCTGACCAGAGTAGACTCATCTGCTGGCACAGAGCGGCAAGGACCTTTGAGGGAATAGCGTACGATCCTAAATTATGAGGCTGATTTAATGCTACTTCAGGAGTTAGAAAGATCTGCTTTGTTCCTAGTTTGGCTCAGTCTCAGTAAGCACTAGGGACTTCACAAATTCTTCAATGACAAATAAATGCCGTGCTGCTGACTGCACGTAAACACACACATGGGTCTAAATGCTTGGATGCAGAGAGGAATGTTGAACTGTCACTGATTGTTTCAGACAGTGTTAAATTTAAGAAATAAAAAAATCCAAATTGATGCAATTGAAGATGTGTACTCCAGTATTTGTTTTCACAAACAGAAAAATTCCACATATAAACTCTTGATACTTACACATGCACAACACATACTTCTTAAGTTACCAGGGAATGTGTTTTCAAGCAGGCCCATATGGACTAGATGATGAGTTGGATTTATGCACCTAGTGTTTGTTTTGTGCTTACTTTCTTCTGAAATAACTGTTTCTTAGATAAACTAGTGGCTGAATTCATTGAGAAACTCTGAAAGTAACCTGCACCTGTACTTGTACTAAGTGATGCAGATAAGAAATCTGGAATGGGAATAATAAATTTTTTGCATCTGGTGTCAGAGTTAGTTAACGCCTTATGGGGCTTGATAGTAGTAAACTGTGCACTCTGATCTAATGATTTGCTGACACCATTTGAACTATAACTAATTTGTTTTGGAGAAAGGATAACTAAAGAATAATGTTTTTGGAATTTTAAAGTACACCTAGTTTCTGTTCAACACTAAGAGGTTTTGAACTTTTCAGCATACATAAAACTTTGACCACACATTAAGTAGCTTTAAAATCAATATAAGAAAAATATTCACTTGTCCTTGGTGTGGCAAAGTATTAAAGTTTATGGGTTTTCATTTTCTTCAAGGAAAATAGATGAATAAGTAAAAGCTTTGTCATATGAACTCAGCTGTACAGAAATGAATAGTCAGCTAAACTGACGCGTAGTGAAAAAGTACTCATCAAATTATAAAAGCCTTGTTAAATGCTAAAAGCTGGCCATTTGCAGATTCCTTCACTAAAGTGCCTATTTAACAGGGATTCTATGGTAACAGAGATTCTTTCTACATTATTTACATTATGAAATGTCTCCTAAATAGTTTTAAAAGTAGCACAACAATTTAAAACATTTGATATGGAAGTAATGAAATTTTCTGTTACAGATAATTTTATAGATCCCCATCCACTAGTCCGCCCAGAGTCTACTATAATTGCCCATTCCCCAATATTCAAGGGCATCATGGACAGAACACTATGCAGAGGTAGAAGCTTAGATAATTTTGGAATATTTCAAGTGAATTTCACATGAAAAGAAATGCCTCTCATCCATTTCTTCTATGACAGAGACCAAATTTGATTCTTTGTATTCTGAACAGAATTCCAAGTTAAAATATTTGATCATGAAAGCATTTAATATATTTTTAATTATTCTGAGCTGATTTCTACAACACCTCTGCATTTTCTGCTACAAAATAAGTACATGTTACAAACAGAGATGACCCTTGTTGTACTAGGGAAAAAAAAACCGAAAACAACAGCAAAGGATTTAGTAAAATTTCTAGAAAGACTTTTGTAAAACAGAAGACATTTGTTTTGTTATTGGAAGTGTTTCTCTAAAAGGTAGGAATTTGGATTATATGACTCCTGGCCATGTCACAATAAATGCACTGAACCCACCAACTTAAACTAAAGGTCTTCAGAAAAAAGATCAGTATAAATTGAAAAACAGAACTGATCTATCAAAATTATAACGCTCTGGACAAAATGGAACAGTGTCCTCAGCAATAACGAACCGTTAAAACATATTACTGGTGTTCTTATTAGTCAGGCACATATTCTTATTACTGTGCGACAAAGCCAGATTTGATGGCTTCTGATGCATCTTGTTACTCATTGACTTTTGTCACCCAATTAGCACACAACACTGCGATGTCAGACATAGCTGAATATCAGCTAAAGACCTCAAGAGTAAAATGCATCCCGCCTTTTCTACTAGGATGAGTCTATTCATCGTAAAATGAGAAGCAGCCCAACTTGGTAATCACTTTATTCTTCTTTCATTACCTAGCATAGATTTTACTAGAAATGTGTGCTAACTGGTTGGATTTGAAAGTGGTTGTGATCTTTTTCTCTGTTTTAGTTATTTTCTTAACTATAAATTAACTTAACTTTCTTAACTATAAATCTCTTACCACAATGTAGATCTGAGATTTATGCCTTCTGGCCAGGTCAATAATGTTCACTCCATTATAATAAATATTTTCAAAACACCCATGAAAGTTCCTGCGTGATAATGTCCCTGATTTTCCAGGCAGTGGGATCCCTCCAAAGCTGAGCTTAGAAAGAGAAGAGAAATCAATAATACTATTAAGTCATTTTCTAAGGAAATAATTTGACTGTACTGTAAGAGCAGAGGTCAAAGACTAGCCTATGATGAATTCTTGTGTATTTCACTGTATCACATCTACATATTATAAGAATAGGCTAACAAAAAATTAGGCTATATAAAGTCAAATGTATGCAGCAAATCTTTCTGACATTTTGGTTTTTTTTTTTTCTTCTTCTGATGTATCTGTGTCTTGAATCAGTTTTCAGGGTCCATTACAGCTGTGAAGCCAAGGAGAAGAGGAACAAGGCCAAGTACAAGGAGACTATGCAAAACGGTGTAAAAAGGAGAAGACAATTAGCAACAATTTCTTTAGAAACTTGAGCCTAACTTCTCCACTCTGTGCACACCATAACTACTATAATAGAAAACAAGAGTGAATCAAATTACATTATTCTAGGACAGATTTGAAACAAACTAAAGGAGGCACATTTTCCCTTTCAAAATGCTTAGGCTGTGCAGTTCCTTTGTATGGTGCTGTAAAATTACTTAGTTTCAGAAAGAGATTGGAAGATTTAACAAAAACAAAAACCCATTGAGAGCTATTAAATTCAAGAATATCATTCTGTCTAAATACATCCCTGCCCTAAGGCAAAAGCTGCTAGAAAGCAGTAAATTATTTTAGAAAAGCATTGCCACAAGGGTGACCTTAGTTCTGCTCTGGTCTATGTTTTAACTCTTTTACACCATCAGAAATAGGATTACACTATAAGTGAACATTTGAGCTCAAATATTTCAAAGCTATTCTAGAAAACATTGTAAAAAGGGTCAGTACAAACTATTAACCTTTTAATTTTTAAATTTGTTTTAAACAGTTTCAACCAGCTGATTTTCCCTCTCACCATTTTTTTTAAATTAGTGTGATCCTCCAAACTTGATATTATGATTTACATTCAGAAATTCTGAGCAGATATTTTTGAAATGGAATAATGCAGACACAGAACAGCATGACATCTCACTCTAAAATGCTTAAAAATTAGAATGAGTACAAAGAAGTCTGCAGGTTCTTGACATTCTGCTCTATCACTCATTGTCTTATACAACAGTATAGGGCAAACATAAAGCAGTCAGTCATCACATTACAACTGTGAAATAGTGGTATTTTTAACCACAGGCAGGAAAATTTCATAGCACATCTACATCTACTACTTTTCATGAATCTACTATTTGTGCAAGAAAGATTTTTTTCACAGTATAATTTTCAGATCTAACAGGGATTTAAATCTTGATATAAATATTTCTACAATGGTTTTTATGCTGACCTTGCAATTTTCATCAAGCTTTATGTTCATAACATTAATATTCATTAAATAATAGCATGGAGTTGAGTCTCATTCATTATGTTTACAATATTGTTTATCACATTTGCAGCTCTATTAAAACAAAGGTATTAAAATAATGAATTCTGAGATGAAAAAGATGGTCTTTTGAATATACTGAGTTGAGTCTAGTGGAAGGTTTGTACTCCAAGAACACCTCTTTTTCTTTGATTCATTCCCTTAACAGACAGAAAATCCCCAAGGTCTTAAGGACTACAAACTTCTGTATGTTCTGTTTCCTTTGCCTGTTTCAGTGCATTTGCATAACAAAAGTAATAAGTGTAATAAAGGAAAGGTAATTTTCACACCTCATAATCAAGGTCCAAATAACTGAATTCTCCTTTTGCATGAAAATGATGAGTGTGTTTATCCACTGTAAAGTTTACTTGATTGTTAAAATGCTCAATGAGAACAGAATGCCAGTGTTGATCATCCAAAAGGCTGCCCAGCGTAATATTAATTTGGGCATTAGAAGGATGAGTTTTAGTATCACCTTGAAAGAAGAAAAATAGAAACTATTAATTTCATTCAAAAAATATAATTATTCAAAAATATACTGCTAGTTTATCATATTTTATACATTAAAATCCACTTAACAGTTTAAAAGAAGTTTTAGTCAAGTAATGCCTAGTAACTATATTAGACTTTACGAGACTATAGCTGTTACCTAAATTAATGAGTAGGGACAGCTTCCCTTTAGTTAATTCCAGGGTGATGTGGTCTCCATTTTGTCCTTCTCTGTGGAGGAGAATTCCATCACTTTGCATTGTCTTAAACTTCAGAGAAATCACATCTTTCAGTGCATTAATGAGTTTTTTATTTAATGTGTAAATTAGACAACTTTTCCCATCAAAGCCAACCACCTCAGACCCTAGAAGTAAAGAAATGAAAGATAATGTACAATGCTATGTCTAAAAGAAACAGTTGCATGTTACTTCAATATGGTATGAAGTTCCATCACTAACATCTCTAGATTACTTGTCTACAGTAAATCGTACTTTATTTTTTCCCCGTATATTAGGACTGTTGTGTTTTAATGATGGTGGTATAGCTAGATAATAAAACCACGTCAGAAGACATTTAGCCTCTATTCAAATCTAACAATGTTCACATATGCTGGTCTTCCTTTCCTTGGATCTATAAAATACTTTGAACATTTCTAGTTTTACTTGTATTCTTAGGCTGAAAATCACTATTAATTTATGTGCAATTCATTCCAATGAACAAAATAAAGAAAAAAAAAAAAGAAAAAAAAAAAAAAGCCAAGGCTGCTGTTGACCTTCAGGAAGGGAAAGAAATAGGGCTAACTGATTTTATCCCAATAGTATAAAAGAATATCCATCAAAATAAGTACAGAGTGAACAAGACACACACCAAGGAACTAGTAACACTATAAAAAGCTCATAGAGTATTCACAATTCATATGTAATGAAGAAAAAAGTAATTACCCTTGAAAAATACCTTTTTGAAGTGAATGAAGATGTAAAGGATACTCAATAAAATATGAAGTTGTTTTTCAACTGGTTGACTTCTTGCAAGGCAAGGGAAACCCACTATCTATTTACTAACTTTATATAATTTCACTAAAAATATTTCTCCATATTTTCAGCATGGAAATGGAATGAATTCAAATCAATTTTAGGTTAGTAATTTATATTCCATTTTCACAAAGCTCTTGTCAATGAATGCAGTTATGTTTTTAAATATAGTTTCTTGATTTTCTTTATATCTTGATAATGGAGAATTTATCAAACGTACAATGAATAAATATGATGATCTACCTAAACATGAACCCTAGATTAACCATTTCCTTCATTTTGTCACTAAATGAATATGGACAGCAAAAGTGTTAATTAATGTTGAATTAAAATAATGAATGTAATTTAGAATAGCTTCAATAAAGACTTCAATAAGACCACTTATACATTTATATACATCTACCAAACTAGCTAACTAGAGACATTCTTATTAGACAATGATAACTCTAAGACTGGGAACATACTGTTCTTATTAGTTATTGGGACAAGAGAATAAACATTAACATGGCGCTCCAAAATCCCTCACACTATTCTGCAGCACTAGTTCCTAAGAAGCAATATCTGCTTTGTCTAAATTTGGAAAATAAACAAAATTAAATTTTTCCCCTGCCCTCACCCAATGAGTTAATGAAGATTGCAACAGGGTTGCAGATGGCAATCAAAATCCTTGTAATATTTCTCACACAGGTCTTGTCTTCACCATTCATGCATTACCCCTGGAAATATATTTAAAGAGTTGTGAGAAAGACAGCTTGAGTGTCCTGCAGGGTTATAAGGATAAGTAGAATATGGGCACATATCCAGAGTACCATAAGATTTTCCTCTCTTATTTACCAACTACTTGCAACTTCCTGGACTTCAAAATCCTCTACATGGATTTTCTCTACATAAATAAGAAAAATAAAACAGGTGGACTTGTTTTATGAACATTCATCTTTTGTTTCCACGATTGGCAATGTCTCTTCCTTAAATTAATGTGATATAAATCCTTAGTGCACTATGAAAATATCTTTGGAAATCACAAAATGCCCCTGAGAAACTGGAAATTCTGGAAGCCTCACATACCACAGAACCAAGAAACTAGTGATCCTGAGCAAAAGTTTTAGTTGAAATGACTTATATATATATATATATCTTTATATCAATTGAAACCAATGCTAATGTTCTATAAAGAAAAAAAACTTAAACCAATGCAAACCAACTGGTCATTATTTCAGCTATGAAGAGGATAAGAAGTCCTTTCTTTAACTGATGTAATTGTAATGTGGACATAAAGCATTTCAGCCAGATAGAAAATGCTGAAAAAGCCTCAATATAATTAGAAGTGATAGAAAACAAGAAGGTTTGAACAGTATCTGCAGTGCTTTTTGTTAGGTATCATAACATACATAACTGACAATTTTTAATGTGCAGTATATATTTATTTTCCAGTTACTTATATTCTACAACTTTATACATTTGTAATTTCCAGATTTAAACCTATCTTTCTGCCCAACACACCAAAAAAAACCCCACCTTTTTGGTTTTTTTTGATTTCTATTTTTAGACTGCTGGTTTTGAGAGGATAAAATACAAGAGTACTGCAATGAAGAGGGGAAAATGTAAGCTAAACACATTCCCAATATCCCTTTTTTTTAGTGTCACGATATAGTTTACCTTAACTGTGTTTTACATGGCTTAATTGCCACAATCTGGCATTTCAGGAACAAGACACAGAAAATGTCAGTAGAGATTCATTGTTTCTTTAGTACACACTAAATAGAAAGAATTATCAGGCAGAGGCGTCAGACAGATTTTGGGCTGAGGCTCAGCACAGAGTATTTGCAGTGTAGTCATGTCACAAGCAGGTGTTTTTTTTGGTTCACCTGAAGGCAGGTTGAACACCAGAAGGTAGAAAACAAACTATTTACTTTTCTTTTTCTTTCTTTCTTTCTTTCTTTCTTTCTTTCTTTCTTTCTTTCTTCTTTCTTTTCTTTCTTTCTTTTTCTTTCTCTTCCTTCCGCCACTTCCGCCACTTCCGCCACTTCTGCCACTTCCGTCCGCCACTCCCGCCACTTCTTTCCTTTTCCTTTCTCTCTTTTCTTTCTTTCTTTTCTTTTTTTTTCCTTCCTCCCTTCCTTCCTTCCTGTCTGTCTGCCTCCCTCCCTCCCTCCTTTCCTTTCTTTAAATGACTGTAGAACATGAGTAAAAAAACTAAGGAACATTGCAGAAACAGCAGAATGAGGAGGGAGAAGAATCCAAAATAAAAAAAAAAAAAAAACAAAACCAAAACAAAAACAAAAACAAACAAAAAAAAAACAAACAAAAAAAAAAACAAAAAAAAAAAAAAAAAACAAAAAAAAAAAAACAAAAAAAAAAAAACAAAAAAAAAAAAAAAAAAAAAAAACAAGGAAGGGGAACTATTTAAATATTTAATGTAAGTCCTTAACTGAGTACCCTTATTTGGCCTTTCTACTCAATAAATGCTGAGGCAAAAATGGAAGGGCTTGTCTGGATGCACATTTTACAGGCATCTAAAATGTGACAGTCGAGTTAAAAAGCTTATAGGAGAAAACAAGCTGCATGTAAAACATGGAAGACAGCAGATTTCAGGCCTGTCAAAATTCACCCTGTAAGTACAACTTGATTAATATAGTAATGACTTTTTTAGAACATAGAGACATAGATTTTTCACATCACTTTATGGAGTAGAGAGATCTACATCCTGTATTCTCACAAGTTTAGTTTTAGTTGTGTAATTTCTAACAGGTAAGACTGAAGAATGAAATTAGTGCATTTGCACTTGAATACAGAACACAGTTCACATACTTGATGGTAAATGAAAATAGTGTTGTTTACTCTTAAAGTCTAATACCCAATGAGAGCTCCCTGAAGGAAAGGATGAGAAAATGGGATATGTAAAATATGTGAATCAAAGCTAAAGTAGATATTATTGGCATTTCTGCTTTTCTTCTTTTTCTGGTCCCGCTTTGAAAAGTACAGTCATTCAAAAAGAGCCAGGCATAATTACTGTAACAATAACTCCATGTCCTCATTGTGCCTGACAAATGGAGAAAAAGACTGGAGAGAAAGAATTAAGCTTTTACGTTTTAAAATAATTTTTAAAACTGCAAATCTATAATCATCTGGTTTGTATTCAATGGCAACCACTGAATTTACCTAGTAAAGGCACTTGGCAATCAGTAAAAAAATTAATCTTCCTCAAAAATAGTTAATGGCTACACAAAAATATTTTAACTCCATAACTGCTTATTCTAAATGTTTGGGGTTTTTTTTCAGTTGCATGGACACTTTTCTTTATTTGTCATTTAGACTCATAGTTTTCTACTGGTGGGCAGCAAGCATGACACAGAAGAGAGCCATAATATGGATCTTGCAAGAAAAAATTATGATAGGGAATATAAATAATTAAAATCTGTCTTTTAGGCATGGTCAAAAGAGAGATGTTCAGTTTGAAAATATTTGAGAGCAAAACTGAGTAAGGATTTAAATGTTATCACATGCACAAAGTGAAGGATTGTGAAGAACCAAAGTTGATAACTACCAATGAATTTTAAAGTGAAGCTTAAGGAGAAGAAAGACTATTCTGCCATCATGTACCACAGAAATCAGGTCTCAAATAGAAGACTCAGATGAGATTATAGCTTTGAATGATAAATTCATCTATCCTCCATTTTTAAACTTTGGTTGTTCTAGAATTTAAAAGAGTTGAGGGTAAGTTGAATCACGGTCATACTTTTCAGTTACTCGGTTTTCAAGGCCATTTTCTCAGATTGTTCTGGGAATCATAAGTTGTGTTCCCAGTTCTCAAGGCAGTTGTTACTGAGGAATTTTGTGTGAGCCTTTCAGGCTCTACTCCTGGCATGAGATGTCTGTTTTCTGGGATGAAGAAGTTTACCTGATTTCTGAGGTGACCTAATCGCCTCATCCAGGTTTAAATGTTCAATATCCTTAGTTCACTAACTTTTACCAATTTTAAAAAGTCAGGTTTAAGGCAGAAAGCCCAGAGATATGTTTTCCTACATACACTTGAAGTCAGATAAAAATGCATGGCAATAGAAAACAGGTATATGGAGACCATCCAAAAGAAATCAACCATACAAAATATAACTTAAATAAAGAAGTTGAAAAAAAAAAAAAACCAACCCAAAACAAAACAACAAAGAACAACATATAAAAGCATGCACAAAAAGCAGTTAAAGAGATTGCTTAAAATAAATTCTGTTTCCATAATGGAGAAAAGATGTGAAGAACAAAAAAGCAGTAAAAACTTACATAGAGGAATTAAAAAAAAAAAAATCCATGGATGAAAAACTGCAACAGGAAGATGTCAGGAGTATTTACACTGTCCAGCAGATCAATAAAACCACAACACTTACACAATCTGCTTCCAAAGGCTTATGTCAGTTATTAAGGGCAGAAAAGCTATTAAAAATATATAAAATATAAATATATAAAAAACTTGGACGTGTCCTTGAATTTTTTTATTTGTGGATCTCTCTAGTTTTACTCTTACTGGCTCAGGATCAAGACCACATAGATTTAAAACTGTAAACATTTAGCATATTTTGGCCTTCAGATAAATAGTATACCATGTTAAGATGCAATTTTTAGGACTATGACCAAAAAAAAAAAAAAGAGTTTGCATAACATCAGTTATTGGATTTTGTCATTCCAATACAGAAAGGACTGGAAAATAAGCATCACATATTGATAGTTGATGTACAAACAGTGTAGTAGGCACATAAACTTATTAAATCAGTCTTATTTGAGATTCATTTTAGTCTTAGGAATCTACTTTAAAATGCTATTTAGGCAGCAAAAGACATTGATTAAGATTCATTTCATTTAGCTAACTCAGAAATAAACTTACTATATGTGCATCCATACACTTCAATGCGCATTCCAATCCTGCCATTTGGATTCCAATCCAAAGGCACAAAACGGAGAAATCTTGCTTTAATAGAATGCTGAAGCTTATAGTACACGACACTGTCTGCATTTGTGTTTCCAGAAAAGGCCTAGAAGAAAATGAAAAAGAAATCAGCCACATCCACATTGAATACAGAAATATAAGGAAGTATCACTGATCTTTTCATTTTATATATTTTACTTCCATTTCATCTGGCAAACAGTCAAGCACATTAATAAAATGCAATTGTCAGTGAATTCCACAGGAACATCTGATGATTCAAAATTGATGATTCTTTTGGATAAGGAGTTAACTCATCTGTGTATTTAGGGCTGATGCCCCACGCAGCGAAGTATTTAACAGCTTCTAAAATTTCAGTGAACAAACCCTGCAACCTCAAACATTCCTGTCAAAAAACATGTCGAATATCCTCCTACTTCAATGCATGGCTCTAACACTTTAGCATAAGAAAACAGCGTGATGTCTACAAATTCCTTCTATTGAAAGACTAAATGGATTTTATTGCAAACTTGTGCTTCAAATGCATAGCATGCTGTATTTAAAATGGTCTTATACTGATAGGTTAGGGTAATAAAACACTTGTTTCCAACTAAAGAATCCAAATGATTGTAAAAGGGATGTGTTTCAGTGCCCTGTTAAAAGAGAAGAATCATTAATTTATTTTTTTCACAAGGGGAAAGAAAAAAATGTAAAATTTTTAGCAGTATTTAACTGATAAAACTACCTTCCCTTTTTCTTACATAAAGAAACCAGAAATACATAAAAATGTAAAGAAGAAATTTAAAAAAAATGTAGCAATAAACTATACCATTCTAAAAACTCATTATATGGTTGTAAATTCTATGTTTTAAAGATTGCTGGATTGGACCATGGAACAGTAATTGTGTTCTACTGTAAAGAGAGGACTGTCTGAAACATTTTCTGATTTCTCTGGGTTGTGTGGTGTTTTTTTGTCATTACCTGTTTATGGTATGTGAAGCACAAAGAGTTTGTTCAGACATTTTGAATCCAAATATCTGATGGCTCTCTGAAATATTTAGATGAGCAGTATTTAAAAGATTACACCTTTCTGGCTGTATGAACAGTGCTGTTGCCATAGCTATAAGCCACAGATGTTGCATCTAGAGAAGTACATAGCAACCAATATCTTTAGGTATGCAGCTTCTCTTTCTGTAAGTTTCAGAAACACAGATGAGCTTCACTGCATTCATTATTTATCATTCTATACACAGATCTTTGCTCCTTCTCTCTCCTCTACTAGTAAAATTTCAATAAATTCTAATCACTTAACTTTCAATAGGAAAAAAAAAATAAATAAAAAGACCCCAAACCAACCAATCAACCAATCAAAATGAAAACCAGAACAGTCAGTGAATTGGCCTATTTAAGCTAACTCTTAGGCTAGCAATAAGCAATGAGAGTTGGTGACTTCGAATGTCCACTTTCAGCTTCATGCTTTGTAATTCCACTAACACAGCAAATAAAGGTGGAAATATAACAAAAATCAGAGAAAACACACTATTTGGAGGGTGAGACCCTTTCAGACCTCTTGTCTCTTCAAATCCTATTTGTAGTCTGTAACAAATATAACTGCCCATGAAAGTGCCAATTAGTTTGTTGACTGAACCAGAACCAGGCCCCAGAAGTTTAAGTACTGTGAGCAAATGAAGTGTTCAGTTAAGATTTAAATGTTTGCAAAATTGCTTTTGGAGAGCAGCAACCTCATAAAAATTAATTTAAGTTTTGAAAACAGACTGTATATGGCTTGATGGGTTTTTTTTACTGTAGGGCATATTTAGACTGTGTTTTTTTAATTTACAATTTGGGTTTTGGCTTCAACAATAACCTAAAAATACTTCAGACTACTCCTTTAACACCATTCAGAACTGCTAGTTTAGAAATCACTATTCTTTTTCTGTAATTTTACAAGGCTTTTATCTGAGAAAACCACATTTTACAGTGTATCAATTGTGTTAAGTATTAAATGGGTCTTTATTGCTTGTTTTAAGCAGTCTAAACATTAAATAAGTATTTTGATTTTCTTTTCAGTCTAAGTCTGCTTCAAAAAAAAGAGAGGACAAAATCAGACTTCTTTTTCTCCAGGTTACAGTACTAAAGGTGTACTTGAAACCTATGAAAGTAGCCTGTAAGCTTTTTAGAGGAGAATTATATTCAACATTTCAGACAGTTCTGTCTTTACAGCAAAACACAATTACTGTTTCATGGTCCAATTCATCAGTCTTTAAAACATAAAATTTATAACCATATAATGAGCTTCTTTTATCCTACCCCTCTTTAGACTGTTCAGACCACTTCACTCTTATTCCAAATCACGTATAGGGAACGTGCCATTACTTTATGCAGAGTCCTCACAACCTACACAGATATCTAATGGTTAAAAAGATGTCATGTGGCCCTCTCTTAATAGGAATAACACACCCAATAATTGCACCTAATAAACATTGTTTGCGTAAATATTAAAAGGGTTATACATTCAAGTTAATATAACTGTTTGTTGACTCTTGGTGTATTTACAGGTACTATATTATACTGCTTTCTGATAGTTTGAAAACACACCATCTTCCTCAAAGAATGCAGTTTTTGAAACACTGAAATACTATATTGCAGTTTAGCTGTAAACAGTGACAGGGCCACATAGCAGCAAAGATATCTAGGTAGATAACTCTCCACAACATATTTTATTCCATGAATTAAAAGTATTCTGGGCTGTACTGAAGCCTGAACTGAGACCCTGAACTGCTCTCAAACTTGGTTTAACCGTCCTACTCGATTTCTAACCTAGTAACTTTATCTCAAGCTACTTTAACCCTGATGTGAGGACAGAATTATTTAGTTCATTATGGTGTCAAAAATCACAGATGTGCTGTGGATTGGTAAAGCAGAGTCCTGTTCATAGAAGGGCATTGGCAAGCTCAGAATGATTGTGAAGGTGAGCTTGCATCAAGACAAGGTAAAAAAGTTGGTTGGTTTCTCTGTGCATCTTCTATGTAGAGGGCACCCACATGTGGGTATCAACCAGGGATAATATAGACATCCTGTCCAAAACTTTCTCACCAATCAAAAATTCCCCTAGAAATGAAACTGTGTAGGACCTACAATTCAGATAATCTAGAGGACATGATCCTTATTTACAGGTATAACTTTACTGTATAATACACTAAATATACACTGTAAAAAATAATACTAAATACTATGCACAAAACTTTTATGTATGTTGTGTACCCATTGCAGTAAATATATTTATTACAAACATTACTTAAAAAATATACATATATAAATAAATATAAGTATACTTAGCTGCAAAGCTCCAGTGACTAACACAAGTACTGGTACAGGACCAAACCTGAATAGCTTTGTTGGAAGAGAAGTTGTGGTACTAGTGTACCTCAGTTTGGGTCTAATTTCATCGTGTGGTTTTTAAATTCTAGTACCAACACCAGAAAAAACAGCTGAAAAATTCAGCATGAAGTAACTTGGAACTGTCTGTATAAATTACTGCATTAAAAAAATGCTGCAGGATTAACTCAGCTCTCCCATTCTTCCCAATACTTCTAAATTACATCCAAGTTCACATTACGGTAAAATAAAGGAGTACCTATTCCAGATAACTTAATACACAGTACAAGTGCCCATCAATTGACAGGTTTTCTGAACAAGAATCCAAACACTCGGACTCATCCTTCTCTTCCTATTACCACTGTAGTGAGTTATTGAAGTTACTCCCCAAAGTCAACAACTATGAGCCTTTCAGTAAAAGTGAAAAAAATGTAAAAGTCCTTCACTCTGACCAGAGAGCACTGTACCAGATAATTGTCTCCTTTCTTAGATGTCCACACTGCAATTATGGCTAGGACAAAATGATCACAGAGGTTAAATTAACACATTTTTAAGACTTCATTGGTTATAAATGATATATGCAAAACCTGGCTGATATGTTTCATATGAAATACTAACAGTGGTATTATAGTGAGAAGCCCTGTGCCATAAGTTATTTACTGTATGTTTCACTAGATCTTGAATTGTTTGAAGATACAGTTGAAATATAGTAGTGTTACCTTAAATTGATCAAAACACACAGCAGTTACACATGCTCATAAATCTGAGTGTTCATAATGTCTTTTGTAAAGAAAGGACAGTATGTATTAATGACAACCTGATTAATATAGACCAGATAGACAGAAAAAAAAAAAAAAAAACCCTTGGCAGAAAACCATAATAAATTGTTGTTCCAGTCAATGTTCACTGCTTTTACCACCTAAATCCCCACTCCTGTACTTACAGCTTCCCAACACTGTCACTCAGAGACAGGATAGTGGGGTAAATTGTATCTATACTCTTTCAGTCTATCTCTTTCTCTTATTTCCTTACATTTGTTGAGTGTTTTATTCACTGTCATGGTTCTTCCCCTTTTCTTTTGTCTTTCACTGTGTGAGTGGAATATTAGCATAACTTCATGTAAGTCCCAGAACAGCTCCACAATTAAGAGATGAAGAGAGGATGAGAACACGCTTGCCAGTTAATTTATCAAAGGTGACAACTGATATTTTTAAATGGACTTTAGATATTACTTCTGCCCTTCTGTTTTGTTAGGGGTTTATTTTTGGAGGGGGTTCCTTTTTTTTTTTTTTTTTTTTTGGGGATTTTGTCATTTTTGAGAAGAAAATGGAAACAATTTGCTTTCATATTAATATAGAAGAGGCAGATTTCAATATCTAAAATTAAGCTAATGGAAAAAGGTTGTCTTTTTTTTCTTGTTACAGTAGTAGCAGTTGGATAATAAAAGTGTATGAATTGAGGGCCCTTGAACAGCTACTGTTAGTCAGAAGAGGTTTATCAACAGCTAGCCATGCTCATTTGGAAATGTGCTTAATAAACGCTGTTTTCTGTCTCTTTCTTTATTCCTTTCATGTTCAATATAGCTGAAATTAAAAGGTACTTAATTTTCCAGATGTCATGGTATGGGGATTAATAAATAAATAAAAAATTTTAAAAAACCCCAAAAAACAAAAAACAAACAAACTACTTTTTTTGTAAGCCACCAGCAACAACAGGTGTTTTGAATTCTTCCATCTACCTTATGTCCTTTCATCACTCAGATTTAGTAAAAAATTTTAGGTGAAGTAACTTGTCACCATCAGAGGGAGCTCGTGTATTGACACAACTAGGCGAAACATTCTCCCTTTAAAAATTATCATAACAATTCTTCCTTATAAAATCCCAATATATAATATGAATCTACTACGTTTTATTTGTTAATACCTAATCACATGGACCTGTGATTAGGTATTAATAAATAAAACGTAGTAGATTCATATATTCCTGAAAATTGAAAATTGAAAATATGAATGTGTTTCATAATAGTATTACTCTACACAATCTTTAACAACCCTTGAAGATTAGCTAATTCTCTATCTCAAATGCATATGCTTTTTATAGTATGGATTTGTAGTCAATGAAGTTAAGACTCTGATATTCCAAAGGAAGGTGTGACGATTTTGGAAGGTAACAACCAAAGAAGTTTTGGTAGTTTCATTTTCACTTTTTTTTCTCCCTTTTTTTTTAATACAACCATTTGAAAAAATCTGTAATATATGAATACATTGAATTTTGAATCTGGGCTAAAGTGCAACTGTCTTGTCTACTTTCAAATCAATTCGAAGTTTAATCACTACTCTTCTGGGTAAACAAATGTGTTTACTAGTGGTCTTTAATCTGGAGTACAAAATTGAATTTATACACTTAGAAATAATTAACTCCCTAAGTGTTATGAAATATTTTTAAAGGACAACAACATATTTAGCCTGTTTATTACACCTATTTGCTTGTAAAAATTTGAAAAAAAAAAATTGTGCAGGTGGTACAGTTTTCATTGCATGACATTTAGATAGGAATCACAATTAGCTATTGTATTTCTGTAATACATGACACAACCTTGAGACTACCAGAAAGGTAATCCAGGCAATTTGTAACTAACTATACCTTTCTAATTAACTAACTATACCTTTCGTGCAACAGCTATGTATGAAATCCACTGAAATGTCAAAACAGTATGTAGGAATTCTGTTTGCTCAAAGCAATATAAGAAAAGAAAACCCAAACAAACACTTTATTAATATTATAGTATAAATTTTCATTTCATAAAATTTCACACCTTGCTTTGAAACGAAATTGTTATTAGAAAGAAAGAAACTTTATTAACTATGCAACACAGAAATGGCACAGCAAATACTCTCATGTTCTGAGGATCATAAACAATAAAATAGTTCAATAATAAGCTTTCCTACTAAATTATTTCTGTAGCTTTTCATATATGATGTCTCATGATTTCTACCTTTAGAGAAATTTCTGTGAACGATTTCTTTTTCAACTCATCATTATGGATTTAGACTAGTGTATAATATCAAGCTATCAGGACAATCTGTTTCTTAGGTTCCTGCAACATTAGTCAAATATCTCATGCATTTAACCTTAGTGGCAAAATTTCACTTTTCTTTTCACATAGGGCTTGCCATTCTGATAATTAGAAAACCTTCCAAAAGCAACCAACTTCTATATTTTTCACTTTGCTCTGAAAAAAGATACTATGAAATGAAAAGCTAAAGAAACTCAGTGAGATTAAATGTTTTGGATATGATGTGAACAGTAAGGCTCTAAGAACATTCTGTACACTAGTTCTAATTCTTTGCAAAAGTGTTCAGCAAATGTATATTAAGGTTGCATTCATTAGTTATTGGGAACTAGTAAAAATATGTGGGAAATATTTCCTATTAAGAACATTTATAATACGAAAGTAGAGCTTCAGTTTTTCAGAAACATCATCATTCATGGTGGAGCCTACTGCTCTAGTAGGCATCTGATACCTCAGAAATGTAATGCAGAGAGCAGAGACTGCGCTGTAAACATACTACTAGATCACTTAGGAATATTTACTAGAGTGCTCTCTTTGAGCCCAGGGGATGTGTCTTAAAAGCCACACTGAATTGCAAGAAAACAGTGTTCCTAGTTTTTTGTCGTATGGAGAATTAGTTTCTGACACAGACTTCAGGTATTTGGATAATCTAAGCAACAAACTAATTGTAGTTCATTATTTCCAGTACTGCTGTGAATTTAAATAGAAATTAGAGACTAGCAAATAACAGTGACCAGCAAATATGGCATGCAATGAGAGAACACATGATGGACAGCCAACAGAATGGACATACCTTCAACCCTCAGCAAATTAGGAGGGAAAGAACTGACTGATATGATAGTGCCCATCAGCTACAGGAAAGGGCAAGCAGAGTGGCATGGGTGCCTACACAGAAGAAAGGAATAAAGAAAGATTTTGCAGAAGCAGCATTAAGTTAATCTTCATATAGAGATTGGAGAAGACAATTTTAGGTGACAAAGTCTCTTTCCAGGTACAAATTTGAATAACTCCATGACTCACAGGGAAAATGTGACACATGGTTTGCAGCCTGAAGACACATCAGTGATGGTCACTAGCTTTCTTTCAGATAGGGCTATCTGGTGGAAAGTAAAAGGAAAACACCTGTACCAATGCAGTATTAACAGTAATTCTGATACATCACTTTCTATGTGAAACCAAAAATGATCGGACTCCTTTACTCTTATCCCATCTCCTCCACAGCATATTTTACTTCATCTTCTCATTTCACTAAGGTAAAAAAAGGAAAAAAAAAATGTATCAGGAACTGACAACGTTTTTACTTCAGCTGTCCCAACTCCTGTATCCCAAGTTTAAAAACACAAATCCAAGTTACGCTAATACTGATTTACCTTGGAGATAGGCAGAGTCCCTAGTGCTTAGTTCAGAATCGCTGGTGTTACTGCATATATCACTGAGATCTAGTTCCATGCTAAGCCTCTTGTAGCATGAGAGAAATACACAACCCAGAAGAACCCAGAAGTATATATCTTAATGATACAACAGGGTGAACACAGCACTGAATTTCAAATTTTAAAGGTCTTTTAAGGTTTTTCAACTCTCATAGTCAGAAATCAGACTTTACATGGAATAAATGGGAGTAAGTTTCATTTAGTGCACATGACATCATGAACCATAACTCTGCTTCTTCAGAGGAGATGACTGAATATATGGGAGTAATGCTGGTTATTTGTCATGCTAATCTCTTTAGTTTATGTAAACAGAGCAAACATTTGGTTGTATCTCTATGTGTACATCTACCACTATGGGTTAAAGGTAAAATACAGACCAAAGAAAGTGGGTGGAAGCTCACATAGATTATGAAGTCCACACTCCAAGACATCAACCAAGACCAGTGCAAGACAATCAACCACTTCGTTCCAAAATTAACTGCTTTCTGGATAAAATGGCATATAACAGGGATAGGAAGGATGTTTCTTAATATTAGAAAGAATTCATCTTAAATGAAAGAATCAACAAACTTTGCTTTTCACTTGATATTCCTAGAAGAGGCTCTCATGCCAGCAACAAGCTTGAGAGACAAAAATGAAGCCACACAACTCTCATGAAGTAAAAGTGTTGCCA
Source organism: Onychostruthus taczanowskii (assembly GCF_017590055.1). Lineage (NCBI taxonomy): Eukaryota > Metazoa > Chordata > Aves > Passeriformes > Passeridae > Onychostruthus > Onychostruthus taczanowskii. The sequence continues at coordinate 151,197 of NW_024498884.1, forward strand.
GTTTCTAATATCATTATTTCCAGAATACTGAATTCATGTCTAACACTTATGAAATGCTTGAAGGATGAGAGACAGTGAAAGTCATTTGTGCATGGCACTGGAAATTATGATCAAATGACTACAGATATATGGGTGGTCATTTCTCAAACTAAATTCTTTGCTCAAGAGTAGACTGGAAATTAATTCTTATTCAATTAGCATTGAAACTCTAAAGAGACCATGTGGGAATAGCTTTTCTAAGAGAAAAAATAACACTCCAGTGTGGAATGAAGATATCCTAAGTCCATTTTTTTAAACCAAAATTGTGGATGGATAGTCCATCATGGTTTTCTGTACAGTAGGAAAATAAAATAACTAAATAATAAGATGATTTTCTTTTTTTTAATGTAGACATTGCTTGTGGAATCTGGAGCTCCATAAAATGTGATTTTCTTTTACAAGAATCTTGAATACAAGAATGCTAGTTCTTTGACTAAATGGGATGTAATTTCAAACAAACTTTTAGATTATTTTTGATGTACAGAAACTTGCAGTAATCTGTAGGAAAGAGTGTGATAGATTAATGTTTACTGCTTTAGGTTTTTTGTAATATTTCAACCTAAAGGATCTTGCTTACATTGTAACATCTTTAACTGCCTTTGGTGCACACTGGTGCTGCAGAATGCTTATAAATCAAGCTATTTCAAGTGGATATTTTTAGTTTGCGAGTCATCACTACCTATTTGGTGCATCTGGAAATAAGCAAAGTGCAGGACAGAAGAAAAAGGAAAATTATCCTCTTATACCTTGAGAAAACAATGCATCTGAACAGATGAACTGAATCTGAAATGCATTTGAAAAACATTCAAACTGAGATCTAACTGAGAACCTGAAGAAATTCAAAGGTATATCTAAATTTGAACTCTAGTAGTGGGTTTGTCTTTAATTTTTTACTTTTTTATTTAACATCCTGTAGGAGTTCTTGGGGGAAAAAAAAAGAAATTATCATGTGACTCTTGTAACACTAAAATCTGTCTCAGTGCTATTCCCCCAGTTGAATTAAGGACAGGTAAATTTGCAGAGATTCATATTAGTAAAATTATTCATACTCTACTTTACAAATACAGATTGCATCAGACAAAAGCAATTCTACTGAGAACTCTTTTCTCCTTCATTTGCAACCAACATTTAAGTGTGCACAGTTCACAATTCATTGTTAAGGGCAGCAAGGACTTCATGCATTTTAGATATAAAAAGGAAAAAGAAATAATAACAACACTGCTGATATCTGACCAGAGGAGCACTCCAGTGAAGCCAGTTTAAAAAACATTTTGTCACCACATTGGAGAAGAGCTTATTCCTTCCCCTTGATAAGTGTATTTCAGCATGTGTATGCTACAATAGAAACTCAATTCTATTTCCTAAGAAAAGCCAAAATCTGGAAACAAATAAACTAAGATAAAGATCAAGCACGAAGTTGCCTGATCACAATTCAACGAGAGTGATTTCCTTGGAGAACCCAGAGAGCAAAGGCTAAAAACAAATTTCTAGATAGTAATGAAATATAATTAACTGAACAATTACAGAGTAATTCACCAGTGCCTTTTACAACTAGTAGGGGCAGATGAATATTTGGGGAAAGGAAGGTGGTGAAACACTTCATCAGTTTATATGGTCTCTCCATCTGATATTGAGTGATCCAGTCAAAGAAGGAAGTGCCTACAGAAGTCAACACACTCATTCTCAAGACCGTTCTCAAGTTTCTAAATCTTGAGATCGAATTTGTTTTAAAAGCTGGCAAGTTCATACTTCATGATAGCTACATAGGTATTTTTTTAACCTATATTAAAAGCTATGAATTAAATCACTCTGTTATATGATCTGTACCTTGTAACAGCCACCTTCTCTTTGAAACAAGGAATTGTTTGCTCCCAAAACCCTTTGTCGTCATTGAATAAATCAATGATCAGGCTAATTATAAAAGCAGACTGCTTCTGTTAGGCAAATTATCACCTTTGCATCAGAAATAATGTCAAAATGACACAGGAGAAGGACATGACAATTCAATATGGTATCATTTGTAAGTATTTTTAGATCTGTCAGAAAATGGACGTCATTCTTCAACTGTCTAATAATATTTGAAATTATCTTTATATAACACAGAGTGAGTAAAAGTTTTCTAATACTTTCAAAATGAAAATGTCATTCACTTTGTATTTAAAATATTAATAAATGTCACATGTTGTAATCTCATTTTTTCAAACCACAGAGTAAGAAGCTTTGTAAGTATTTATAAAGAGTATCACAATGTTTTGTAAATGTATTTAAAATACAAAAAATTTTTCACAAACATTTGAAATAAATACACATTTTAAAAACCCATCAACAAGAAACACACAATGCAATCATGATTATCACAAACATTAATTTGTTATGCATTACATAATCTCTTTGTGTAATTCTTAAAAAAAAAATATCATTATTTTGATACTTTTGCAACTTTAAACTACTTATGATAGATTAAAACATGGGTTTTCTTAAGATATGTGACCACTACTAAATTTTTTTATTCTAAAATATTAATAACTGAAACTCAAAACTAGGAAAAAAATTTAAAAAACCCAACCAAAACCATCCCTTCAGACTTTTCAGACTCTGCTTTCAGTACATGTGCTCAGTTACTTTCTTATTAATTCTGTGTGAAATTTTATCTGTCATATTACATCTGTGTGAAGTCTGTCCTAAGGGGACTCTTATGAGGACAGCAGTCACTAGGAATGCACAAAACTTCACCTCTGTCATACTTAAAAAGGCATGTGGTCATGCTGATTGCCAGTCTGCCTGGTCTTTACTTGTTAGCTGATAAAGAACAAGATTTAAATTACCATCTCTCATACAGAGATGGCAATTCCAGAAGTTGGTAGTCTGCATAGTGATCAGCTAATAACATACACAGGACTGTAGACCAAGAGTCATGCTCATCTAGCCAAAGAGGTAGAATACATTGAAAATAAATTCAGGAGAAAATGGTTCTGCCACAGATAATAAGTTCTAGGACCATAATTAGGATCTAGAATGATTGAAGCTGATAAATTAATGTGAAACACAAACTCACAGGCATTATTCTGCAGTTTTTTGCTCTTTACAGATGAAGACTATGAAAGTTGGTTTCAAAACGTTAACTGACTGTGACTTTATGTGATGTATTTTTTACATTGTTGGCATGACTGGATATTTTGACAGTGATAAATAATTAAAAAAAAGACCATCTATTTCAGACTGAATTTACAAATTTACCTGTATTCTAACAGAGAAAAAGAGAAATCCAACAGCGAAGTAATTAACCATGATACCCACTTGTGTACCTGGCTTTCCCTCCTGTAACCCTTCTAGATAAAAATAATTACTCATCCACCATGTTAGATAGATAAATCAAGTATTTCTATTTGACATTTGCTTCTAAAGTCCCAGGTGGCTCCAACAGCTTTTAGCTGCTAAAGATCAAGACGGAAAATTCTGCCACAGAGGTCTGTCCCAATCTACACCTATCTACACATGTACATTTGTGCAACACAGCAGAGACTCTGGAGTACCACAAAAAATGGCAACATTATTCTAACAAATGAAAGTATGTAGTTGTTAATAATTGAAAATATCCATTGCCTTGTAAAGGATGTTGTAACTGATTCCAGTCTAGTTTCCTCTTACCACTCAGTTCAGAATGCTGAATGCTTGACTCTATGTTTGGGGATGAAATGCCCACTTAGACCTACTATGCAGAAGATTCAGAACAACTTTAATCAATAATTATTAAAAAAGAAAAAAAATCATACAATCTTACTTAATTTTCTAATAATCTTTCAAGACTTCTGTAGCTTTTCTTCTTGTCCAACAGAAGTAAGCTGCTGCTGTGTTGTCTACTATATGTTTACTTTAGAAAAACAAAACCAAATAAAGGCTTTTTTAGCAATGTTTCTTCTAGGAATAGACCCTTCTATATCAAGCAAAGAGCTACTGCCACCTGAATTCGCAGACACAGAGGACAAGTCTGCTACCTAACTTTTAAATCTTCCTTTTCTTCAAGCTCTTTTTTTGACCAAGACCTCCTAAAAAGTCTCTTTGCAGCTTATATCCTTCATGTTTTCTGCACCTTAACAGATTAAGGACAAACTTTCAGAAATTGCATGTCTCATCAAATTCTGTTCTAGGACTATTCCATGGTTTTAGAGCATAGTTTTTATCATGCTCTCAAAGGAGTAAATTACCTCCCCCAACTTGTTCTGAGGTCCTTGACAGATGTCACTGACTGCAATAAAAAGAGAACCATCAATTTCTATTTTGTCCCTGTCACAACTTCCTAATCACTAAGCCAAACCTACAACCAGCATTATAAATCTGAAGATTACCTTGAACACATAGATTTCTGTAGTTTTCTCTAATTGTGGCCCAAGAAAGAGATATCCAGTTCCAGTTCAGCAAAACTAAATTAACAGAAAAACTCATCAGAGCTGTGCAACCAATGTAATAGATCTCAAATCTTTGAGCTGCTCACGCAGAGATCCTTGCTGGGTACTCTAAATCATATGAATACACCTTCAGCTTGGATGACAATCAGTGTCTCACACTGGGAAGCACTGCAGTTGTACAACCAGCTGCCCTTTTCTGGCCACATCAGGTTGCTTTCATGGCGTGCTACTCTTTGCAACCCTTGCAATACATCCACTGTCATGCTGCCAGAGATTTTCTCCCTTGTCACGTGAGCTTTGTCATCGTCCTGCTCATCTTCACCTTCGTAAGAAGGCTTGAGTATGGGACCTAGAAGCTACACACATACCCAGACAAAAAACTTGTCCTACACATGTAAATTGTACTTCAAATATGACCTTCAAGTCCTACTATTATTTATATTATTGAAAATATAGGGAAGTGTTGGAAAAGATACAGGCTGTTATGAACGGAATTTCAATTCATTCCACCAAAAATTTGTTAGAATTCACTCACTGCTCCAGAAAATCCTAAAATAGGACTGTGTTAGAGACATTCCTTCCATGTTAAAACTAACCTCCCCAGGATGATCAAAACCAAGTCTGAAAACTAATCATAGGCTTCAACTATGGCAGAAAACATGGTAAGTATAAGACTTTTCTGATGGTATATTCACCACGGAGTGTGAAAAAGGAAAAAACACCAGAAAAAAACTTACTTGCTAAACTCAGAATATTTATTATTCTAATACATCTCTAAGAAAACACTTTTGCTCAGCTATAATACTGCTTCATAAAATTCCACTGATATTACCTAAACTGACTGCATTTTTAACAAAGCAAAGATCTGATCTCATACAAAGAAAAGACCAAGACAGCATTTTAAAATAATTCCACTGAGGAGAGTATTTTCAATTGAAATAATAAGGTTTAATTTTTTTATTAGAGAAATTAGGAAAAAAATAGAAAGAAAAACATGTCAGATGAAAGAACAAAGAATGTGGAAAATGTGCCGTAACAAACCAATAATGCAAGTTAGAATAATTGCAGTGTGCTTTATTTAGACTGAGGAATGCATGCATGATGAATCAACCACTCAAGCCCTCCTTAAGTAAAATCTGTTTGTCAGAAAATTAGCTATGGATACTTAATCCAATTAAGAACTTAGCTCTTTCTTACTGTTTCACTTCATCAAACTAGAATCTGGCAGTCTTAACTTATTTCCCATCTTCCTGTTTTCAGAAAGTTAGTTTGTGCCTTTAGAGTTTTGTTTTTTCTGTTGTTTTTTTGTTCTTCTTTTTCTCCTTTGGGTTTTTTATAAGTCTGTTTGTTTATTATTTTAAAAGTCAGTTTACAACAACTACTACATGTATTTTTATTATTTCTGAAAGAAAGCTATAAACAAACTAAAAATAGTTCAATATTAAGCAATTAATACACTGCAAGTGCATTTGAAGTTTGTATTTTTATTTATTTATTAAGAATTTATTTTAAATAGGTTACCTTAGGATGCAAAAGAATGGAAACTAAGGGAAAGTCAAAAATACTCATGTTGCATATTGTTCCTGGGAATTTTAAATGTATTTAAAATCATGAGATAGCTTAACCTTCAGTAAGGAAAGATATGATTGCTATTCTTTTTCTGTACATTAAATCTTTTTTTATATGAATTTGAGGACTTGATTTAACCATTCTTAAGAAAAAAATTTAATCACATTAGTGGATTCAACTTCTTATCATTAAGAGATAAATTTATCATTAAATCAAAGTACAGCAGTGTTTTTCATTAATAAAGTTCTCCTAGTTTCAACAACAACAAAAACAAATATTATTTTTGCCATGCAATTTATTTATATTATGTACACTATATTCACATATACCTTTATGTATTTTTCTGCACCTCAGACCACACAGATTTTGCAGAAACTACCACTAAAGAGCTCAGATTTTCCTGCTGGCATTCATGACAATACCTTTCAAACTTTAAACTTCTCCTGTCTACACGCCAGAGGCAAGGTACTTCTTGTTTCTAAGGCTCACCATCACAAATAGAATTGGAGTGGTTACAGTTGTTCAAAAGATTAGATCCTGCACTAAAATAATTCTGACAGAGGATTTTTTTCAAGTTTTTGGTTTTAATGTTAGCTTTTTGTTATATGGAAGCTAGTAACTGCACGGACCACCTGGATCTAACAAAAATACACCTCTTTCTTTTAAAGACTATGATCTTCTCACCTTACTAAATAAAAACTGGTACAGGTTCTTTACTATTCCAGACTAATTTCTATTCTATGTTAGATATTTTTCTACTTAGGATTTTTTGGCTTGAATAACATTTGTTTTCTCAGATAGCATAGTGGAATGAAAATGTCATTTCAACTCCACACAGCACTAATTAACCAAACTGTAATGCAGACTCCATATGAACAACAAAATCTGTCTTCAAACAAATTATAATAGCATTATGATAAATATTGTCTAAACAGATAAGGACCACAGAAAATACCACAGTGTGATTATCCATTATTCAAACATCCCAAACTTAATATCAAGGATGTGTTTCCCATATGATACAAACCATTGGTAGAATTAATTCTTAGAAAGAACAAGTGAAATTTTCTGCATTTGGGAGTATTATAAAACATAGAATGTTTATTTCATCACTGCGAGCATCCCTAGTTATTTGCACTTACAAGATTTTTTAGGAAATACATAAACTATGATATGAAATATGCTTATTTTAGTGACAATATTCACCGTTACATTTTTCCCTAAAGATACTCCTGTAATGAATGGAGGCTTTTTTTTAAGGCAGTATCTATAAGGAATAATCAGACATGCTGCAGTGTAAGATCTGTCCCTTATCTGGTCCTCAAAGGACCAGTTTAAGCAGCCTACTCAGAAAAAAACATCCCCAAAGGGATGAGTTTTGTTGAGTTATAAGCAGGGTATGTTATTTTTGCTCTGGTCTACTGGTAGAGGCAATGAAGAACTGACCTTCTTTTTCTTTATGACACTGTGCTTACAGATTTCTGCCACATTCACACCCAATATTCTTTTTACAGGCCAAAGAATCCCAGTCTATTCAGTCACTTCTTCCACACCAGATGTCTGCTTTTTAATATTTTAAAACATAATTTTCTGAATCTTTTCCAGTTCGGCTATATTATTTTGCAATGAATGATCAGATCTGCCCTGAAAATATGAACAAGACACACACATTCACAGTGGAATAACAAGATTTTCTGTCTCATTTGCTACAAATTTCTTAATAATTCTAACACTCTATTTCCATCTTTGTTCCAGAAGACTAAGCTGATAATTATAAATGTTTTAGAGTTTTCAGGTGTCATTTTAGAAGCAGCATCCCACAGTTCCTCATTTAACATGAAAGAATGGCGGGGTTTTTTGGGGGTGTAATTTGGGTTTTGCCATGTACATTTTCTTAGCAATTAAGCCAGAATATTTATATTTCTACTTAATTACAGTACTTTATGTGTAAATATTAGAAAGCCTCATAAATGCTCAAGGCCAAAAGCTGTCATAACTTCATGTGGGAATAGGTTTTTTCCTTTAACTTTTCCTTTTTTTTTTTTCCACTTTTTTTTTTTTTTTTTTTTTAATTAAAGATGGCAAGAAGAACTTTTGGACCATATAATTTAAAATGGCAAGGTCATAGACAAGACTGTGAGACAAACCAATATGTTAACTGTTTAATATGTTTTGAGTTATGCACTTGTTATTGCAACACATTTTTCTTACCTCTGGTAAAGAGATGCCTTCAGTTAAATATCAATATTGTATGTTTGCTTCAATGAAAATGTGAATTTTCTCTGACATACAAAGTTACACTATTGTTTGGTCTAATTAAAAAACAAACCAAACAAAACCTTCATAGTTTTCAGGAACACACTTTCAACATTACACACACAACTTCAAACAGTATATTGAGTTGACATCTCTATGCCTATGTGAGAAAGAGACAGGAAATAGTGAACATTAAAGAAAATCTGTAGAGCTTTGTAATTTTCACTAATGGAATCTTTTCAAATATGTGCATATTTTATGGATATTTGAATATGAACCTGTGATAATTCAGCATTGGCTATGTAGATGAGGATAGGAATTTTATGAGAGCTCAACAATTTGTAAATGTTACAATCATCCTGCTTCTACAAAAATGAAATAAAACATTAATCATTTTTCTTTGCTTCCATATCGTGTGAAGAGCCTTCCCTTTTGCAAAACAGAAGTATGGACACACACAAAATAAAAAGAGGAGAAGGTGAATTGCTAACCTAAACTTCATGAATACTTCAACAGACTACTATTTCATTTAATCATAGGGTAATGTGAGTTGGAAAGGTAATATATTCCAAATTCTTTCTAAGATGAAGGTCAGCTACTAGGCCAGACAAGGTTTCTCAGGGGTTTCCCAGTACCTGTCTTAATATTTTGCTGTGCATCCTTGCATCTGTCACATGAACCCATTTCTAGGAAAATCCTATTTTCTCCCCTTTTCTCATTTTTACAACAGGTTAGAAAAGAAATGAGACAGAGCAAAAAAAGCAGAGTGCCTAATTAAGCACTCATTCTGTTTATATCAGATTATTAATGGTTTGATTCTTCTGAGATGCAAAGTATATCATATCTTGATGAAGTCACTGATATGAGACACTACCTCTGGTGATATTCCTCCAGACACCACCCAAAGTAGATCAGAGGTTAACAGAGCAATTTCACTTCATATTGCAGAAAATATGCTGGAAGAGAGATGAAATATCATGGATATCACATGATGTGAATAATTATATGCAGGTGGTTGCAGGCGGTGTTTTGTTTTTGGTTTTGTTTTTTTTTTGTTTTTTTTTTTTTTTAATGACATGATGCTGACTGTTACAAACTAAACAGCTTGGGCGTACCATGAGGATTCCATTTCATTTGCCAGACTCCTGGAAATAAAAATGGGTTATTAATCCAATTTTACTTGAACTTTATTATCTTCAATTCCCAAATGCCATTTACAAACAGGGAAGACAAAATGAGAGAGAATTTGATTCTATTTGCTTATGTATTAACATACAGATAGCATAGAACATCAAGAAATTATATTATCTTTCTAATTTTTAAGACTTAAAATATATATAATTAAAAATGCATAAAATATATTAACTATTCACCAATTTTTCCCTTATATATATGTTTATTTTATCACTTCAACTTCCACAGTACAGGTTCTAGCTTTTAACACTGTGCCACTGCACTCTCAGAAAATGCAAATGACTGAGCTACTGTACATAATTTATGACACAATAAGTATCTTGTAAGCCTCTAAAGCTTCACTGCATCTGAAGTATTTGCACCTCAGGAGAATGGAGACACATTTCCCTTAAATGGTATTCCCTAAATAGTGTGAAAAAAATACCAGCATAACCACTGATAATTAAGGATGACCTGTTTGTTTTCATTACTTTAGCTATCCAAAAGTTAATGTCTTGTATGTAAACTGACAGAACTTTGCTTTTAACCTGTTACTACCTGAATTGCCTAAGACCAAATAAAATAATGGAAGAATATAATGAAATTTAACTCACTTAATTCTTCAATTATATCTGCTTTTACTGGTTTCATCTTACTGGTGCTCTCCTTGATATCAAATCAACAAGGAGAAGCTGAAAATTATCATTTCATTTAGGGAAGAAAAGTTATTGAGGACAATGCAAATCTTCTTCCTCACTATGGAGTCAAGTTTTGTTACATCAACACTGAAGCAAGAATCATTATCCTCTTTTGCAATGTAGTGAATTTGTATTGGCTAAGTAAAAGAAACACTGCAAAAACTAAGTAACATCCAACACAATTACACATTTTGCTTGATTGTTTGGGTTTACCCTTCAGAACCAAAAGGTCACAAATCAGCATAATATGATACTAACAATGTCAGGTGACATTTTTAATAATGCAAATTAACTGGGAACTTAATCAGGATGAAAAAAAACTATGGAAACTTTACATCAAGATCCTGATAAGCCTTTTCAAGATCTTACCTTCATTTTCTATTGTTCCCATAATATAAGCCTATGTAAGGCTAGAATCTCCTGTGTCCAGAGGAGGATCATAAAGATACTTGTCCTGTGAAGTCAGGCTGACAGAGCTGGGCTGCTCAGCCTGAAGAAGATAAAAGACTTCAGGGAGGCTTAGAGCAGCCTTCCAGTAAAAAGGGGCCTACAGACAAGATGGAGACAGACTACTTACAGGGGCAGTGACAGAACAAGACAGACCCCCTTTAAACTGAAAGATGATAGATTAAGATTAGGAATTTATTAGGAATTCATTTTTTACTGTGAGGATGGAGAGGCACTGAAACAGGTTGCTCAAGAAGCTGTGGATGCCCCATCCCTGGGAGTGTTCAAGGCCAGTTTGCATGGGCAGCGTGGTCTAGTGGAAGGTGAATGTGCCCATGGCAGGGGTGTTGGAACTGGATGATTTTTACAGTCCCTTACAACATAAACCATTATGTGATTCTGTATGTATATAAATAATATATTTTATAATATGCTGAAATACGGTTTTACACTCTATAAAATATCGTATTATATGTAGAAAAAGGTATATGAATGTATAAAATATCTACAATGCCATGTTGCCAGTAGAAATGCTAATGATTGCTTTTAACAGTCTTCATCACCTCACTCCAGAGTTTTATCTCACAATGTCAGGTCAATACTTTTCAAGACCTTGTTAAAAAAACCCTTAAAATCACAGGTTTCTCACCTATATCCACATTAAAAAGTAAAATTCAATGAAATAATTTTAAGCTTTCTTTTAATTTGTTTTTGTCAAGAATGTTGCTGAAGTATAATTCTATTTTTTTTTTCAGAATCTCTGAATATTCTTTTAGTCATCATAAAAAATTAAGAAATGGTAATAGCACCATTTTAAATTTCTCAGGCACATGTTGTGACTCCTGGGGATAGTGTTGGGCAGAGCCAGGAATTGGACTTAATGATTCTTAAGGATCCATTCCAACTCATTCTGTGATTCTGTGAAATTTCTTTAATGACATTTATTTTCTGAATGTCTAATTTCTAAAGAAGAGGAAATATTAACTTCCATATCTTTTGCCAGTCTGTAGACATTGAATACAACATGTAAAACTATCCAGACTTCCACTACAAAACAAGCAGCAAAACTTCACTGCTATCAAACTGGGTTTTGGTGGTTGCTTCACTGTTGTTTTGGCTGGTTTGCTTTGTGGTCTTTTTGGGTTTGGGTTTGCTGGTCTGTTTGTTTCTAATGTTGACTCCATTCATGTCAGCTCAAGCAGGTTCTTAAGAAGTATCAAATCTCATCATGCTCAAAAATGTCCTAAGAGGCAACTTTCTAAAATTTTATTACCATGAACTTGACACATGGTTAATTTACTTACTGAATAACTTGGTGCTAAATTTTCATTTCCCTACCTCAGAGAGAAACCCATCAGTGAAGAATTAAGGGAATAAATTCGGGGTTTTTTTCACCAGGTGCTACTGCAAATAAAAAGAAGGTTTCTGGGAGTAAATGCAGATAAAATACAATCTGAGCAACATGAATAGATGAGTCTACAGGTTCCTTTGGGAAATATTTTGAAGAGGCATTATGTCAAAATTATTTGACATTATGAAATACAAACAGACTGTACAGGAAATCTGAAAAGTATTAATTCCTCAGATATATTGCTGGATTTTCCAGTATGCGTGATATTTCTGGGGAATATGCAGGAGGAAGATAGTTATGGAGAAGATAAAGATAAGAAGAGAAAGACACCTGAATTGCAAAAATGATCATATAACAGGAATGGCAGAGGTAGGAATGCATAAGGGGATATTTTAAATCTAAAAAGTAATGACAATCTATGATAATTTGTAATTAGTATATTTGATAACTTATTCAAAATAATCTTTAAAAATACATGAATATATATTTCTTTTATTTGAACATATGAACATATGAACATATTTCTTTTATTTAAGACAGCACTGAGATAATGCTAAGAGCTCCATTTCTAACGTTTATTTCTTTCATTATTGACTCAAAAGTTTTCAATGTCAGCTATATTTCCAGCATATCTCAGAACTGTTTTGGTGGTCAACAACCTTCACCATGGAAAGATGACTGAATGAAGTTTAAAAAAGTAGTTTTTCTGAAGGACTGGAATATGTGGAGAAAAGCAACAGTGCAAGCTGTTCTAATGAATTTCAGGCAGAAAACCACATTGTCTGTAATGAAATTCAGACAGGATAGTATTGAAAAAATATCAAGGGATGTAACTCTAATGAAAAATATAATAATTTTTTTTAAAAAATATCATTTATCTTTTGCAAAATGAGAATTTCAGGAATCTATTGAAAAAATCAATCTAATACTGGCAAGTAAGGTAATATAAATTTTTTACATTAGGGTGGTTTAAAAATGTTTAAGTAGATGAGGATTTTTTAAATGCAAAAACTGTTAATTTTCATGGTGGAGTATTTTTTGGTTTTGTAGTTTTTGTGAGTACATGTGTTTACATGACTGTGGTTCAAAGTGATCAATAAACCACAACAGCAATAATAATAGTATACCTACTCTAGCTAGATCTTCTGTCGATTTTGGCATTTGAACTTTTCATGAGAACAATATTCCATAAAGATAAAGTGGGTTAAAATAAGCTAAATTGTAATTATGAGGAAAACTGAACATATGAAACCTTTAATCTTCACACTAAGAATGACAAGTGCCTTCTACATAAGAATTTAAAATGTGCTGTAGGATGAGCAGACACCATACCATTGTTTCATATTATTGTTGAATATTATTTTTGAGGTTTGGGTAGAAATGAAGATTCTCAGCCATCCTACTAGAAAGGACAGAATTCTGATTTAGTTCCTCTTATGATGTAAATCTTGCCATTACCAATATCAGAAAGATTAATCATCTCTTTCAAGAGCAGTGAGTTTAGCAGTACAAATTAAGTACAGACCAACATTCTTTAAAAAATTGAATTAAAGAAACCTTTTCAATTGATCATTCAATTAAGTTACTTCTCTGTACTAAGACATATTCACAATATGCCACAACAATTTGTTTACTATTCACAAGTAATGCTGGTCCTATGGAACTGTAGTGCTAACTTCTCTGAATTACTTGAAGGTAGAATATGAAGAAAATTCAAGCCTGTAGATATCAACTGCACCTTATCGATTACTATTCTGTTCTTGCAACTCCATATATTTCATAGACGTTTACATTGGAAAACAAAAATTAAAAAATTAGACTTCCAAGGAAATGGTGGTTGACATTTCCCTTAAAGACATTTATATAGATTACAAACTTGATTTTAATGCTGTTGAATCAGACACAATCTTTTTCACTTGAATGTAAACTGTCCCTGAAGAATCAGTTATCTCAGAATTATTTTGTTATGGCAAAAGGAATTAAACTAAAGTACTTACAAATGCTTTAGCTTTTCACATTTGCAATGACACAGAAATATTGGTATTTTTCCAGTGCAAAAGGAAGTTTCTATTATTGGATAATACATATGGCTTTACAAACGTGTGACATCTGTTCTGATGCTGAGTGCTACAAATCCTGAAGCAGCAGTTCTAAAAGCACACTTTTAGGTAGCAAAGTTACTTTTTTTTTCCTATCAGAAATAAACAGGGTTGTCTGAAAATCTTTCTCCAATCCCACACTCAGAGTAAGAGAGTTGTGAGCTCTTTAATGGAATCTTATTCAAGGCTTGCACTGTGAACATCTGTTTTCAACAAAATAACATTAAAGTACAAATAATTTTCCCTAGGACACAGACTATAGTGTAGCATATGATCTGAGAAAATAAACAAGAGGTATCAGAGGTTTCCCTATAGAATTCTAGGGAGAAACTGATCCTATGATATAAAGCACAAACAAAATCAAAGGCAGGACACAAAGAGCAAACACAGTATAAAATACAGGGCAGAGCAGTTTCCATCTTGACTGCAGTTGAAGAATAGTTGTTGCTACACAGTATATCAATTTTATTGTAGAACTCTCTCAGCTTCTAGCACATCTCTGAGGAATATCTTGAAGTACTACTCAAGTACATTAACAAAAATGAACTATAACTTGATAAAAGTGGCTTTTAGAGATTTAAAATTATTTCCATACCATTTAAGTCATTGTCATGGTTGTAACTGTCAGGAGCCCAATTAACTAATATACTGAAGTCATCCCTCTTTGGAACAGCTGACCAAGATAGAGATATTACACCTGTGTATGATTTGAAACACTGAAGTGAGTAAGAAATGGGAAAAGCAGCTTTTCTTTTCTAGACGACAGTTTAAATTCATTTCAACTCAGCAGTGATTGAATAACACAGACAGAAATTGCGTGCTGATCTGTGGAAGATTTTGTTGATCTTAATCCATTTTCTAATGGAAAGGTTCAGCATCCTGTCATTCTGTAAACCACAAATCTGGAATTAGTTTTTGTGTTTTGAGCCTTACCAGCTTCCGTGTAAGACTGGAAAAGGTAACACAGTGTCCTTCAGTGGAAGTGACAGTTTTAGGTTAGGAACGAGGAGCTCTGCTAGAATAAAGGTTGCTTCTCTACTTAGTCTGTGGTTTGTTTTAATGAAGTCACTAAAAACTGATTTATTTTCTCTGCCTGAATACATGTTCTATTACAAATATATCATCTTACACCACTTATAGGATATTGCTAATTGCATTGTTAAAGTTATCAATTTTCAAAGAAATTGGTGAACTTAAAAATCTAGTGCAGGGCACACATCTTCTGTAGATTTCTATTTTTGTTTTCATACAATTGGTGTAAAATGGGAATAATGTAATATTTCTTTTTTCAATATTGGTTTTCTTTGTTTTATGTAAATATGAAATAGACAAATAAAAAAAAAAGCATTCAAACATACTGGTAGCTTTTTTTTTTCTTCTTTTTTTTTTAAATACATTAATGGTACATTTACTTGTTTTTTTCCTTCTCAGTTATTGAAGTTCAGTTGACTTGAATCTACAAATAAAAGTACCTCACCTTGGATACTTCTCTTCCATTTAAAAATGAACATAATACAAACTGTAAAAACTTTATTTTTTTTTCCACATTGTCCCTTTTTGTTTTAATCTAAACATCTTTAAGATAAATTTATCAGCTCAGGTCAGAATTTTGCCATTTTTCCATTCTACACAAGCAGATTTTTCAGGTTAAAAATTGTATTGTGCTTTACTAGTCAATTGAAAACCACACCCTACTCTACACATCATAATGACTGTCTTGGGAATACTCACAACCTCTTCACTACCCCTTACTGTTCCTTATGGAAATTGTATCCTAAGAACCCCTTCCACTGCAACCTTGGACACCTTTTTTTTAATTTTCTTTTAGAATGTTTATATATTCCATTCTTCTTGTCAGAAAGCAGCAGTTAAATATTATTAAGCATATTACCTATTTCAGCAAATAAAAAGGTCTTTTTAGCTAATACCAAGAACATTTTTGACATTGTGATCCTAGAAGACTTTTAATATAGAGTGATCACCTCATGTTTTTCCTCATTATCAAAGGCTCTGAACTAAACATCTTTATCATTCCACAGACACTATTTTTTTCATTCTGCTCTTAATTTTTTTTTTTCTCATTATTTTCAGGATTTTGTAAAATTGGTCTTGATTTAGAAGACAGCAGGAGTAGAAATATATAACACCCCACAGGATCAGTAACCCAGTACTGTTATAAAAAGTAATAAATACGGCTTAAATGCTAACCTGATCAAAAGAAATTTAAGTGGCCCATAAAGTTCTTGAACAGTGGAATGCTGTTTATAGCAAAACTTTCCATATGCCCTTCTCATATATAATACCTTTTTCTTTCCATTAATGTCTTTTGAGAATTAAAATGGGTTTACTAAAAAGAGTTTTACTGCAGTTCCTTTTTAAATAGCACTCTGCAGGATGGTATATTTATGCACTAATTTGGTACGCCTGAAAATTTATTGTCAGGAATTAAGTCAAATAATTTAAATCACCTTCCAGGAGCATAACAGTAATATAATGGTAATTTCTTCCCTCCCCCTCCTGAATTCTGTATTACGAGGCCTTAAATATGCTAAGAAAGTAGTGGACTGATTTGTGGAAAGTGCTCAGAAGAGGTTTACGTCTTCAAGTACATGAATGTAGCTGAGATGGAAATATTTTCTAATGAGAGACTTTATTTTTCTCTCTTTCATAATGGGATAGGACAAAGCCTTTTCGTTTCACTGTGAAATCTAAAATACTGCCACGATACACAAATATTTGCTTTTAATGAAATCACATAACATTATATCCACAATTTTTTGAATATCCATTAATTGAGTCTGTTTTAAAAAGTGATGTGAATTCAAGATGTGATCCTAAAAGTTGTGCACATTTATCTGAGAATGAGATGTTATGTTGGGGCTGATTAGGGCTGATCATGATTATATTAAACTGTAATAAACTCAACGACATTGAAACCAATACTCACAATAAATCTCTAATTTCAACAGACCAGCCTCACTGCCCATTGCTTTTTGCTTTGAGACATCATTCAGTGAAATAAAAAATGGATGCAAGTAATCCAAAAGGCTAATAGTTTGTTCCCAGAAGGATGGCAAATTCTGTGCATGAATTCCCAGAAATCCATTCTATCAGACAATCAAGCAGCTGAGCTCACTGGAGTGACAGGGAAAACAGAACTAGGTGAGGGTTGCAGCAGTCCTACCTGTCTTGCCCCAGCATTGCCTGACTTTTGCTTTCTTACTGTAAAAATAACAAAGACACCAGGTAAAAAAATTACTGCCAAACAAGCTCATTAACAACAATATGCTGAAATTTATATCTATGATTTATCTTGTATTAATTTTCTTTTCCTTCTTCTTTCATTTTTTTCTTAATTTAGTAACTCAATGAAAATATCTGAATTATTTAAAGATTCAAAAATGCTTAGAATAATTTCTGATGGTAAAATATATACTCCTTGCAAGAATGGAAAAAATTGCCATGAAATGAAATCTTTTTCTAGGAATGGAATTTAAACGCTGAAAAGCTGAAACTATTTCTAGGAATGAAAGCTATTGTTTCTCGTTTTTTAAATACAGAGCTGGACATGTGTAACAGCTGTTCTAGGGACGACATAATTTACTTTCTTATTTAGTAGTTATAAGATCTCTTTTCTGCTATTCTGAAAAGGTTAGACTTCTTTTTAGCAATGTTCCTTTGAGAAGAAAAAAGACTCCATATAAGGTAACTAGTTCCTTGTTGATTTCAAATTTCATCATATTTCTTAGTAACCTGGATTTTTTCCTTAATATTTCACATATTGAATTTTATTTAAAACATATTAAAAAAATTGACTGAGGCTGAATGTATATGAGATTATGAGATTCAGTATATTTATCTAGACTGAGATGCATTCAAATGTCAGCACTACTTTTATGGAGAAATCGTTCCATACCAAAGATATTTTATGCTCTTCACAGAAAGTAACAATTTTCTTTCTTGGCAATGTTTAATGCAACTAGAAGAGCAAATTTACAGTTTGAGAGTAAATGAAATTCCCACCATGCCTCAAGAAGAGCATACATTTTAGACAAAATACTTAATTAGACAAAATAATTTTTTTTCTGGAACTTAATTACATATTCATCATATAAATGGCATTGCATATACCTAGGCAAATACTATCTGCATGTTAATCAAATTTTATCCTTTGTTCAATTGTTACCAAAATGTAATGTCTGCAATCAGTTTTGTTCTTCCATGTGAGATTTTGTATCATAGGAAAAATAGAGGACTAGCAGGTCAAATTTACTAAAGAAGAAGGTAGAGAAATTCATGGAGTTTTATATTACTTGAGTGAGTGTGCTTGACCCACATTTCCTGAGAAACAAAGAAAGATAAAATTCATACTAAAAGAAATAGGGTTTTTTTCTTTCTTTTGTCTGTGTTCACCCTGGTAATAATATCAATAATAGAGGGATGAAAATGCCTTTTAAGTTTCAATTCTTATTTTTACTAGGGATATACATAGCAAAAATGTGACTTCTTTTTCACTTTACACCCTGATTACACCCTGATGAAATCCCACTACTGATTATTTACATTATACCATCTCCTTAAAATGACTTTGGCACCAACAGAAGGACTACCACATTAATTTCAAGGTGAGATATTGTAACAGCAATGAAATAAATATTTTCACACCATGAAAACACATTGACAAAATCCTAATTTGTAATTGCATTGAATCTTGGGCTTAAATGATATATACTGACACACAGTAATAAAAAAGTTTTAATTTAATTTTAATCATAAACCATTAGTGAAGCTTCATGTTAAATAAAAGCCCAAATCAAGATCTACAATAACAAACAAATACAAAATTTCAAAATACTTCAGAAACTAAGCAAAATCCTGATAAGCCCTTTATAAAATAGTAAAAGAATACCCCCCTGTTCAAGATTCTTATAACAGGAGGCTAATCAAGAAACTCATAGAAAACAAAAGATATTATCCAGAGCTAAATAGTATTCCACAGTATTGATCAATAAACTCTGCAGTCTGAAATAACATATGGCTACAAGAGCAATGATGAGATTTTTTTATGACTGTTTCATAATACTAAGTATGACTTCCACCCCTCTTATACTATTTTTTCTATAGTTCAACCCACTGACTGAAAAAAAGGGAAATTAAATATTAAAGTATCTTTTTTTAGAATAGGAAAAAAAAAAAGATTTTTTTCTATTTATTCCCTGCAATATTAATGATCCCTTAATGCTCATTGCACACCCTAATGACTAGGTTGTATATAGAGTACAGAGAAAAAATAAACTGGAAATGTTACGTGATTTCTTACGACATTAAGCACAGAAAGATATCCTCCAAAGAAACTCAACCTCCATGAAAGTATATAGCATATATATATTTACATATATGTAAAATATAATGTATGTCAGTTAAAGAACAGCTCTTGATTTGCTATTTATCATTTATTGACTTTTGCACTCCTTCAATAGCATCTTAGGTCTCAAAAAAATCATGCAGTTCCATTTATTTTATTGGAAGTCTGAAACATGTCTAATTTTCCCGTTGAAACTGTCACATCCAGTCAAAACTGTGTCTTTTTTTAGAATGACACAAAATAATTTCGAAATGTATACTTTTCACACATGAGGTTCTTCCCCACATTTCTATTAGAAGCAGTTCTCAATCAGTCAGTAGCATGAAAGAAGAAATCCTTTCCATCTAATTGAATACACATGGCTAAATACCATGTCACAGCTCCATACATTCTGGATTAAACTACTTCTATCTCAAGCAAGCCAATCCCCCTGAACAACCAAAAGAACCATGAAAGGCTACCCAGTCTAGTTCTGAATACCACTTAAAATACACAACTTTTCTGACTATGGTAAGGAATAGAAAGAAAATTGAAGAATAAAAGTGTTTTACAGTGAAGTTTACCCGCAATAAATATCTTCTTAATAGATGTGTCATACCATCCTCCCTGAGGGATATTTGCAGAGCCACCCACACCCCATTTCTGTTTCTGCTTTTCCCTAAGGAATTGCCTGTTGAGTTCAAAACCACTATGGTCTTTTCTAAGGCTAGGATTGTAACTCTGCCATTATTCAGACAATATTCTTAAATGTAAGCGGACAACCAACTACAAAGACAAGTACTGGAGTTAAATGGGATATCTATGTGATTGATGACAAGCACAAAGATGGATGATAATTCTTGTACATGGTGTGTAACAACTTCTTTTTTGTATTTTTTTTTCATAACTCCAAGGTATTATTATTGTCTATGTAGAAGAAAGCAAAAGAGAAAAAGAAATTTATCCAGAGTCAAAATTACCTTTATATTTAAGATCTGAAATATCTGGATACATTAATATTCACAGAAGGAAATGCAATACTAACTGCCATGACTGTCAAAACTTAGAAAATTCAAAAATATGTAAATTAAGGAAGATTAACCAATTTTTCAGATTCTTCTTGAGAATGTAAAATACTTTAGTGTACTTTCTCTGGGTTTTCTTTATTTCTGTGAGAGTGAAAGAGTGAGAAAGAGAAAACAAAAGGGAGGGAGTCAAGCAGAGGGAGTGGGACAAGGTAAAGAGGAGGGAGAGGTATTTAATTTATTGGAAAAGAGAAGCAGTTTAGAAAATTCATTTGAATTTAGAAATATTAACATTGTGTAGCCTTCTTATCAGTCTATGTGTTATATTTTCAAGGAGCATGGAAGTGGATTTTAGTCTTGAGCATCCAGTTGACTCTACCAAGGATCCTAAAATTTTCTAGTAACCCATCACATTTGCATATATATAGCAAAAGTATATTCCAATTACTGACTGAATTTTGAGGGGAAAAAAAGATAATAAGAACTTTTTATGGTACCAAGGAAACAAATTGCACCTATAATGGGAAGAAGTGCTGACATAACATATAATGAAAGACAAAAACCCAAAAAGTAGCTCTCAAACTTGTGCTAAGATCTATGTATCTTACTGTTCACTTACATCCTGTGAACAAGTGTCATCATTCAAGAATGTTGCATAAGTAAGTGGGGTATTCAGGGCCTTTATGCAATCAGTACCAGCACTCTAATGATTTGGAGAAACTCCATGCAGAAATGAGGTGTTCTTGCTTTCAAAAAGCACATTTGCTGTTTGAGATACAGACTGTCAAAGGAATTTAGCAGGTAATATAAATTTGTCAAAAAAACCACAAATACAGAAAAAAAAAGTAAAAAACAAATCAAGAGCAAATATTTTGAACTATCTCTAAAAGAAGAGGTGAACATGTTTCTGCTGAAAAGTATGGGAAAAAAAAGTTTTCTGAGTCATGTTCATGTGCTGCAGTTTCTCATTTTTATGTTCTGTACTTACAACAAATTAAACTCTAGCTTTACAAGGAAAATCGAGGAAACACTGTTTGATTATGATACCTAACACAGCCAATTCAATTGTATAACAGTAAAAATCTTGGCTTACACCATGTAAAAATTGTCTTTTTGAGGATTTTCTGCTTAATATCTGAGAAACCTGGTATACATATTAGATAATTTATTGTATCTGATTACAGTATTTGATATTTGCTGCCATTAAGAGGAAAACATTCCTTCTGCAATTTTTCCTATTACTAACAGTTCTGTAATTTTAATTTCCATGCTGTATTTTTATGTAATGAATAATTTTCTCTATTAATATTTTTTGTGTTTCAGTTATTATAGTATTTATCAGTTCCATCAGTAATATTATAAAAGAGAAAACACCAAACTACATTGATAGTGCATTAACATATAGATTAAAGACAATTTAATCTTTTCAAAATGTGCATAATGTGCATTTATTCACAGCTACATACATTCAGCTAAATTTAGGACAACTACAAAGCTAAAGCAAACAAGTACCTGTGAGGTGTTTCATGGAACTTTTCATTATAAACTGTGTCTGAAAACCACTAGGTTTCTAACCTGAGCACAGTCATTATTACACCAATTTTGTAAACACTAATATGTAACAGTTTGTAAAAACTACAATTAAAAATTCAGTTTTTGCTATCTTTAGGTTTTGCTTTTTGCAAAGTTATATTCATGAGTAGTTCAATACTTCCTTGAATTCAGGCTGTGCAGGCAGGTAAGATTTATTTTCCTAAATACCCTTGTATAATACATAACTTAAAATTTGTATAATTCAAACTGCAGAGCGTAACACTTTAAATACTTCCTCTCCCATCCCAAAGCAATAGTATTTTTGTAGGTATAAAATTAGATATTGTCTTTTTATAAACACTAGGTTGGACAAGAGAAATAATTATAATTTGGCAGGATCTACTATCTGCAAAGGCCTATATTACTTAATTTTCTTCAGGCTTTCTCTTTTGTACACAGTAATTTCAAGGAGAAATACAAATATAAAAACCTCTGTTGCTACAGTATATTTTTGTATATTAGCACAGGATCAAAGTGCGTATTAGGCTGATGTGGATGAAGCACTTATTGATACATGTCTGACTGTGCTAGAATTGACTCATTTATTAGTCTCAGCTTGCAGACACCTAGGCAATCATGCACAGTTTCCTGACTTGAGTTTATATATTGATTTCAAGCGAGCAATATTATTAACACTAGGACCCCATGAGTCAGAAATCACAAGAAAGAATGTCATGTCATTTCCATGTCAATAATCCAAATCATTTGATGATTATGTTTAATCATCAAATATGTTTAAATCTCTCTTTGAAAGAGAAGTCTTTGTTTAATTCGTTTTGTTAATTATGAGAAAGGAAACTACTCTCAAAGAGGGTACGCAGCAGAGTGCATACAAAACCACCTAAAGAAATTACATCACACCCAAGTTAGGATCCCACAGAAACTCTACAAGAAGTGCATAGGTCTGAATAAGATCATAAAAAACCCAATAGAAATAAAACTATTAGATGGCGAATTAATCAATTCCTGGAAATATGATAATAAAAAACCCAAAGAACTAGAAAAACCCAAAGAAAAATATTTCCTGCTCTGTGAAAGAATAGATCAACAGATGTCCAAATAAAATGCTTAATTGTGCAGTCTAGATACAAATAAGCATAGCTGAAGATTTTATCACTTTGATAAAATTCTGACTGTGTACCAATTTGTACCCTGGTGCACGTAAATATGAATTTCTTCCCATATTTTCCAATTATTTTGAATGGTTTCTGTAATTGCAGGGTGTTAATGGTTCCATATCCCAGTAAACCTAAGTAAATTCCTAGTGCGAAGCATGTATCATAGGCCAAACATATTTTTCCTGGTTCTATAAAAATAAATAAAAAGAAAGTGTATCAGTGTTTAAGTCCCAAAGGCATCTAAGAGAATGAGGAAAATAGTACTGAACTGGATGGTGTTTGCATTAGATTGATCCTACCAGGGGATAAAAAAAGCCATCAAGGTCCTCCAAAGAATAAGCCCTCCGCCGCTCCTGATTGTTCCATCCTTCTTACTGCCTTAATATCCAGTGTTAACTAGTTTTTTTCATAAGCTACTCTATTGTTAGGATTTTTTGGTTTGGGCTGGGCACCTTTTCATTTTTGTAGGGGATACGTATGTGTATGTATGTGTGTGTGTGTGTGTGTGTGTGTGTGTGTGTGTGTGTGTGTGTGTGTGTGTGTGTATGTGTGTGTGTGTGTGTGTGTGTATAACAAAATTAATTAACACCTAAATTTTTTTGGTCTCCAAATATTAATTACACTATATTAAGTAAATATTGTATCAAGACTAACTTTCAAAGAAGGGTCGATCTAACACATACCATCCATCTGATTTTCTTCTTTCACAAGTCAGAGAAAAAATTCTTTAGTTAGTTTCTTGAATTAATTGGAATTAAGATCTTTTGTTTCTTTCCTGTGAGGGCCACCAAGGACTGGAACAGGCTATCCAAAGAAGTTGAGGAGTCTCCTTCTGTGGAGATATTCAAAAGCCATCTAGACACAATCTTCAATAATGTTTTCCAGGGGACTCTGCTCAAAAAGGGATGCTGGACTAGATGGGCTCCAGTGGACCGCTCCAAATTTAATAATTCTGAGATTCTGAATTCAGTGATTAATGAGTTGTGAAAACACAAGAAAGGTTAAAAGAAACCTTTTTTTAATTTATCAATGCTCTTTTATATAGAGCTGAAATTTGCAGTGTATTACAGAAAAGAAATATATACAATGAAAGAAATCAATTTTGATGACAGATTAGTTTAATTGAGTGTGCTTTCCTATATGTGATAAGGAATTTGAAAATGAGTATGGCTTTGTAATCCATCTCCTGTTCATTTTATCTGACTATGCTTTGCCCATTAGGGAGCAAAAATACCATACTTACATTCACTAGAATAGAAAAACCATACAAAATTTACACACTTCCTTCACATTTTTTAGAACGTAGAAATAAAAAAAACCTGAAACAATACAACAAACAAAAAAATCCCCAACCAACCTAAAAAACCAAAAAGAAAAACAATAAACAAACAAAAAAACCCTAAAGAAACAAAACAGGAAAAAACGCCTCCCAAAACACATACAAACAAACAAAAACACTTATTGTGCACAATGTCAGTCCAGTAAGGTAGGAGGAGATATAGACATAAACAGGAAAGACCTTTCTTGATGAATTAATAGATCCACAGAAGAGAAACTGATGGAGACAAGGAGCAGATTTTAACATGCTGTCAGTGGAGAATCAGAAACCATGAGAATTTTTCTACAGCCTGTTTGCTGAATGCAGCAATGCTTTGTCACTGGCATTCGAATTTTAACATTTTGCTGAAACTACCCTTTAGGACAAAGAAACAACAAGTACCTCTGGCCAAGTACTTTCCATTGTCTTTAATATTAGAAGAATAGCACTGGATTTGGAGCAGACAATTTGGCTTTGGGCAGACATTTGGTAAACCAAGAAATGCAACTGTCAAAAGCATCATTCTTTCCACTTAAAGTGAATTTTTATTTCCCAGTGTAAAAAACGATACCTCTGACCTGTCAATTCCACTTGACACCTTGATGGTGTTGGTGTTCTCCACTGAACCAGTGCTTGCCATCATGTATGTGGACTGTGCAGAGACTTGCATCAAAGAAGCATGTGGCTTTACATATGGTCTTGTATATGTCCACCTGCCATGCTATTTTCACATCATGTTAACTGTGAAACTAACCCTAGGTGCAATTCAATCACGCAGTACAGATTAACATAAACAGAGTGGAATTAGCATTCTTTGATTAAAAATGCATTGAAAAGGTAAGGAAAAATGCAATTTGCCTGTCTCTCATACTATAAAAGTTGAAGAACCAAAAGAAGATATGTGAGGAACAGAGGAAAACATTTACATGCAGCAGGATGCAAAAAATCTATAAATATGATCAAGACAATACAGTCATTCAAGAAAAAATGTAAGTAATTTGTAGTCTCAAAGAAAGAAATAAAATTTGGTTAAAGTTAAGTGAAGAAAAAAATCAAATTCACATACAGAAATTATTTACTAAATGACACACATAAAAAGAAAATTTGTTATTGTGGTCAAACACACTTAAGAAACAAATAAAGAAAGTGGTTTAGAGGCTTGAGTCTACTAGGTCTAAGGTGTTTTTGGAATTTCAGAATGGAAATCATAGTTCAAGTTTATTTCTAGCCTATGGAAAGCTTCTTCATCACTATGAGTTAAAAAACAAAACAAAACAAACCCAACAATTTTCATAGGAGTATAATGGTAAGAGATTTCAGGGGGTCATGTACTTTTCTTCATGCAATTTGTAGTATGATTACACTGATATAGACTTACATTCCAGAGCTTGAACAATTATGTGTGTGTGTATGTACATGTGTGTGTATATATATATATATATATATATATATAAAATATGTGTTGTAGTTTAGGTAGTGTTCCTGAAAAGAAACAGAAATTATCCAAAGTTCTTTCTCTATTTCAGTTAAAATTAAATTAGTTTAACTCTGATGGAAAAGAAAGCTCCGTGCAAATTCTTACAGTTAAATAAATATCAGGAATCCAAAAACTTTGACCTCCTACCGAATTTGAAGATCTAGGCATAATAAAATGTCTATATATTTTAACCTTGGAAATATAAGACAAAACAGAACACCTCATCTTCAGCAGAGATGACAAAACAATAAACTTGGTCCATTTTATCTCCTGTTATGCGTAACAGCTCACAGTCTATTAATAAATCTGACATCTCAAATGGCTTCAATGCAAAATATTTTCAAAATTAAAAAAAAGGAAGCATAATATGCTTTCCTCAGAATTGCCAGTTTCTGTTCAACTCTGATATTTCTTAAGAAGATGAAAAGTAGAATGCAAATCTTTTAAAGCATACCTTTATTTACCAAAGTCATAATCTTACTTCTGCCTAGATGCTGATAAAAAAATTAACTTCTTTTTTTAAACTACATGAGCAAGCTTTTTAATTCAACATATTTTTTTTTTTAAATAATAGCAAAGAAATGTTTCCTAACAGTGAGAAAGAAATTTGTGGTTACTATGAATGAACTGAAAGGTTATAGCTAAACAAATTTCAAGCTATGACAGTTCTCCTAGTAATTTTAAGATGCCTTAAACATCTGTCTTACTGTTAATAGACTGATCTCATGCCATCAGTTTCATGTGGTGATCACTTGTTTTTGAAAAGAACCAAAAAAGCCTACATTAACTATCCATGGATTTTTCTAAGTGTTTTTGAGGTTTTGTCCATTATTCACAAACAGACTGACCCATATAGAGACCTGAGGAAAAGGCATACACCCACCTACATTTTTTAAGAAGACACAAAAGATCAGTACAGAATTCTTCATGTGCACATTTTTCCATATAACATAGGGGTTTTTACCTTCTTTTGATAGTTAAGGATGTAAGACCAATATAGATGGTTCATAAAAAACAGCACTCTATACTGTTGAAGATAACACACGGACACAAATCACAGGCTCTTTTTTAGGCTGAACAATAGGCAGGAAATAGAGCTGTTTTTCTTACGTCAAAACTTATCTTCTGCACATATGCCTGTCCCTTGTTCCCTCTCACTATTGAAAGATATCATTGTCCATGAGACTGTTGCTTCAAAACAAGGACTGAATTAATGAAGCCTGGACAGATTTCCATAACTATTGTTTTCCAGTAATCTGTTTCAAAAAACTACTTCCATTTACATTTGAGAAAAAAATTCCTTCTAACAATTTTTCTGGCATAATAATATTGCCATTATCACATGCCACACTCAAAAATGTTAACTGATACTGAAATCAGCTTTTAACAAGAAAATGTTGTTGCCAATACTTTCTTTATTCTAGAATTTTACAATAATAAATTTAAGTTTTCAAGATAGCATAATTTTATTTCAAAAGGCAAACTACTACAAAGCAGAAGCAAAGAACTATTAATACGGAACGAAACTAGTATGGCTTTCTAAAATGAATTTTTGGGAACACATACTGATGCTGTTTCCCAGAAATGTTATGACAGGAGGTACAGTCTTACAAAGACCATTTGTTCTGGGGATACTTAGGCCCCTGCACTGGAAGGCAGGAATGAGGAGAAGAATGAAGGGCCCAGAATTAAAGGGGAAAGAGTGACCTGCTACACTACTTAGTCACATACAGCTCTCTACCAAGCCAGATGGAATTCAGCCATAGATACTGAGGGAGATGGTAGAAGTGCTTACTGAGAGACTTCCAAGCACTGGCCAGCAGTCCTGGTTAATCAGAGAGGTCTTGGGTGATTCAAAGTTAAATGTGAGCCCCACCAACAAGAAGGTCCAGTAAGAAGATACAGGTTTATTCTTTCCCTAATGTAAAAACATTATTTGCACAGGCGTAATGACTCAAGACATCTCAAACAACTACTTATTCTTAGGGTTTAATGATATCATGGTAAGTGACACAATAGAGACATAAGATGTATAGAGATCTCTAGTTTTAGACAGAAGCAACATTTTTTCCAGTTAACATTCTCAATTTTTGTCATGTTAGGAAGAGATAATTTATTATAAGCTATGTGTTGGAGGTTAGAATTCTTCCTTTTGTTTTCTTTCTGTTAGGGAATTTTCTCCCATTTTGTTGCTAAGAGACATTAACAACTGGGTAGTTAGAGAAAAGAAGTTGCCCTGGGAAGGATGCAGCTGGCTTCTCTCTTATCAGAGGGTTTCTCTCGGAAGGGCAGGGGTACTGTGAGAACTGGTTTGGGAAAAAGGGGGCTGGGGCAGCTCCTAGCTCCCTTGCTCTCTCAGCTTTGGAGAAAGATGGTCAGAGCTGCTGCTTATGGAGAATTAGGGGGGGAGGTGTGAGAAGGGGGAGGAATTCACTGCAGCTGCCAGAGCCCAGGCTGGTCCTGCTTCTTCTGCCCTGGGGTGAGCCTCTGCTCGTGAGAGCAGCCACTGAGCTGAGACCTTATTAATGCCCAACCTCACTAAAAAAAGGTTTTCACTATCAGCTCCACTGCCTCAGGAGAAAACCCCAGGATCTCCAGCCCTTTCCCCTCCCAGGGAGCCTCGGGTCTCCAGAGCTGGGCCGCAGCCCTGCCATTCCTTCACCACTGCTCTGGGTTTTTGCTACGCTATAGTTCTGCACGCCCTGCCTGCTGGGACACCCTGTGGTTCCAGCTACAGCCTGCCCTGATGTCCCAGCCGCTGCTCTGAGCTTCCTGCTGGGGCCCACTTTTGTCAGCCGTGAGGGAGCCGGGCGCCACTGCACCCGCCCGGCCCACCAGGAGCCAGCAGCGCCCCTGCCAGCTGCGGCCGGAACCACACCAATAGGGAAAGTGCTTCAAGAGCACTTTGCAAGAAGTGACTTCCATGGAATTTCTGCTCTCGTTTGCTGTTGCTGCCACTGCTGTTTGTTTGCCTTGCTATACACAAGAGTAAAGAACTGTTATTCTGTTTCTCATATTTTTGCCTGAAAGCCCCATAAATTCAGAGTTATAATAATTTGGTGGGAAGGGCATCATATTCCCCATTCCAAGGGAAGTTCCTGTCTTCCTTGGCAGACACCTGTCTTTCAACCAAGACACCGTGTTAAAATATATGACATGCCTATACTACTTCACAGGTATCTTCAGGAATGGTGATATTTTCTGGGAAACGCTGTTATTCTGTTCCAGATTCAAGATTTGAATTGTTCGGCATTCCACTAAGTCTAATTTAAGGGTGTTGTAACAGGAGAAACAAAGAGACACAATGGTAGATGAAGACACTGTTTCAGACCCTGGTAAGATTAGATATGAATTTTTGCTTCACTAGTTTGCTAATTTCAGTTTTTTACTGCTCTGCTGTTGATAATAAGATTGTGGGACAACTGAGTTTATGATGGCAATTTTTTCAGTCTGAGAAACATTGAGGATAAAACTGCTGGCCTGAATCTGAAACTCTTTCAACTCTCACCACCCACTCCGTGCCAGAATGTGATGGAGATTGATGGACAGCCAGAAGGAGAAACCAGAATGCTTGCAATTTTCAGCAATGCAAAAAAGCAAAGGGAAAGCTTTTGCTGTTGAGATCACCACAAATCCCTCTTTCTACAACTCAAACTGCCTTGAGTGGAACATTGAACCTGCTCAAATTTGAAAGAAACCTTTGCTAACTCCATAACCTAAAATAGAGAAGGAAACTATGCAGAAAGAAAAATCTCTGACATATAACAGGAAAAAGGAATCCTCAAAAAACAACAATAAAAATTGACCACTTCCTTTGCTCATCTCCCAGTACCCTAAAATAACAACTTTCCATAAGAGAGTCTAATTAGTGAAGACATCATAAGACCAATCTAATCATAAATTCATGTGTTTAAATCAAGCTGCATAGTTTTACAGATTAATTTAAAACTCCAGATATGCAACTCCTCATCTCTTATCTGCGACATAGTTAAGCCTGCTTTTATAAAAACCAATATAAAATTAAGATATGAAGAAGAGTTTAAATGGGTGAATTTTCTAGTAGAATATCCCAAATTTTCTCACAGTAGATTTGCATGAGCGTGATAGCCCTCTAAAACCTAGACTCAGCCTTAGAAAAGCAAAACCTGAAGAAAATGTGTATTCAACTGAATGTATACAAAATGTATCAGTATCAAGCAGTAAAATCCTGCCCAACTTGTTGATTTTGCTAGGTGCAAAGCATGAAAACCCCCTACTTTAAATCTCAGTCTTTCCCTTGCATTAAATAAAGCCCATCTTTGGGTCTCTCATTTTAAAATTCAAATTACTTCAGAGTCTTAACCTGGTCATTACACTGCAGCAAGCACATTCTCATGAAGTCATCACATAAACTCACCACTTAATTAGCCTATACACAATCAATTCATTAATCGTGACAAAAAATTTGCCTGGACCATTTTCCTTAAGAAGACATTGGTAGTGGCTTAGACTACCATGGTTTAATAGTATTCTTCTTGTGTCTTAATGGTATTCTTCTGTAGCTTTATACATGCTTCTGCATGCTTTTGGGGATTTGTTGGCCCAAGGGGGAGAAAAAAAAGGTAACTCTTTTCACAAATATACAAAGAATTTGAAGCACAGTAAGTTTTCACTTTTTCTCACTTCTCAAAATAAGCTATTGTGTATTTTCCTAGGGACCAGAGGTAAAGTCTGACCTTTGTACTCATCTTTTTATCCCCACCAATAGCAACAAACACTAAGACCGAACAGGTATTAAAACATAATTAGCAACAACTGAGGATGTGTTGAATGCTAAAACTCTTTTCGATATATCTGATAAATTTTGCATTTCACTGATCAAAATTTTCAAGGCTATTTGTCATCACATATTTGAATTGTGAGAGACTGAAATGTTATGGTTAATGGCTCTTAAGAGGAATAAATGCCCAAATATTTCTGACTGCAGCTGAATAATTCATTCTAAGTTTTGAAAGATGGGAGTTGTTTGAAAGAGTAATATAGGGTATGTTTGACTATGATAAACAGATTCATAAAAGTAACTGATAGAGCTGTTAAAACTTGCCATGCCAAGGCTAATATAGATAGATGTGTCTCTTTGAGGCAAAATAATCAGTTAAGTCAGCAAAATCATGCATAAAAGCTAAAAAATACTTTTCCACTCTTTTTGTATTTTCCAATCAGTAGACTTCTAGAGAATAGAGCCTAAGTTAATAGATCACAAATTTGAAAAAAAATCCCATGCTGACTCCAGTTTGTATCTATGACTAGGCACTAACACCACCTAGTTTTTAATATTCCATTAAGAACATAGAAGCCCTTAACTAAGGGATTAGCACAAGTATCTACAGTTACCTGATGGAGATTCGGGATATTATGCAGTTAAGTTACTATCCTTTTTACCCAAATATTCCTGTCAGTAACTCTAATAAATAATAACAATGTTGTGATTATAGGACAAAGTTGCACAGCCAGCTAGTTAAAAAAAATATGATTATTGTAAATGCCATGGAGACCCATAAGAAATTCTCTGATGTCTTTTACAACATAGAGGGTGATAGCAAGACCAACAAATATATAGAATACATGACCTGTCTACTAACCCAAATAAAACTTTATCTAAACTGGTAAAAATAAAATTCAGATTTTTTTATTGAAAATTATGGAAGTTACTGAAGTCTACCCAAAAAAGTCTCTATGCTCAATACCTGCCAAATATGTGAACATCACACAAGGAAATCTGCTGAAAAACTTACAGATAAATTAACAGATATAAGAAATAAAACCTTTTGATAAAGGACATACTTTTGTTTAAAATAAGTTAAATGCTGTAAATTAGAATATTTCATGAAATTTTCTGATACTTTGACTCAGATCTGAAGATCAAAAAACCATGAATTCTAGCTAGCATATCCACAGATAACTATATAGAAAAGTAGAGGGAGGGTCTCTTTGAGGAACATTAAACCAGTTCTTTTCAGTGATATTTTAATTAGGTCCACTTAACCTTGAAAAAATAAGGCAATTTAAAAAGTGGGAAATAATAAGGTATTCACTGAATTTTCAAAGTATAGATCTGATCACACAGAAATCTCTGCTAGATATGAATAGCACTGCTATAGCTGCTGAATCACTTATTTAAAACACACTGAAATATTCCTGACACAATTTAAATCTAGCAAGTGTTGCTCTGATTTTTTAAGATTTTCTAGGCCTTCTGATGTTTGTATTCTTGTATCAAACTTTCTCACACACTTTCTGTAAACAACTTATTGTTTTGCATTCTTTTATAGAGGAGGAGAAACTTGATGGACTGTTGGTTTGTCCAGTGTCCATGGAGAAGTGACACTTTAACCCTCCAATTCACTGTCACCTTTGGAAATCTATAAATGTTAGAGTCAGAAAATAAACTTCCCTTTTTCCTGCCTTGAGAGTAACAGCGTGTCTGCATCATGTTGTCTCATGTCCTGTAGTGACAAGCAAATTTCATACAAGGGAAGAAATATGCAAAAAAAATTCATTCAAAACTACTTACCGATGACCTTTAAAACAAGTGGTAGCAAATGGCATTGTCTGGTAGCAGAAAATGTAGATTTAAATGGATTAAATGCCTATTCCTAAAACCTATTCCTTATTCAGCATAAAAATGCAAGATCATAAGATTTAAGTACATACCCAGTAGAGGAATAACATTCCTTTCCATTTATAGAAAATATAGAAAGAAGAAAGTACACAGTATTGATATACAAATTACTATCTAGTTTGTCCTTACATGATTCAAGTTTCCAGTAATTAATCAAAAATATATAAAGCACAAGCTTGTAAAACTTTAGTAAATTCTATGCCATGACCAATACTATGAAGATATGATGATCACATGGAATCTTAGCTACAAAAAATATGCACAGTCAAGTTTTTACGAAGATACTGCTCAGGTCGGTATCAATTGAAGGTGAAGTTGATAAAATAAGACATTTACACTAAAAGGGATATGAATATGTTACTTCAAAAAGCAACAAAAATTGTATTCATGATCTCAAAAAAATTATCTTTTTGTGTATCTGTCTGTCTTAAACATAGAGATTTCATTTTTAGAGTGTGCCGGAAGGTCACAAGGAAGGCTAAGGTCTGTTTGGCATTAAATCTGGAAAGGGATTTCAAGGACATTGGTAGTAAAAGGAAGAAATGTGCATCTGATGCAGAATGATGCAGGTGTCCTACAAAGGACACAGAGAAGGAGGGAATACTGAATGCCTTTTTGAGTTTAGTCTTTACTGCTAAAGGCAGGCCTCAGGCACCCCAGACCTCTGTAAGCAAGAGCACCAAAACAGCTTGCCCAGAGAGGCTGTGGACACTCCTTCTCTGGGGACATCCAAAATCCACCTAGATGTGATTCTGTGCAACCTGTTCTAGCTGATTCTGCTTTAGCAGTGATGTTGGACTAGATGATCTCCAGAGGTCCTGTCTCACCCAAACCACTCTGTGATTCACTCTATATTTAAAATGTATTTGCCCATTAAGAAAACTACTTTGGAAATAGATTTCAATTTTTTTCCCCAAAAGTCTCTGCATTCTAAAAGTGTTCAGAAGATAATTCTTACCCATTATTTAAAACCTTAACTACACGGACACATTGTGAGGCAGAGGTTATCAAGTTTTCCAGTGAATGCATAGACATGTGTTTATGAAACAGAACAGCTATAAAAGTAGCCTGAAAACTGTCATTCAGTCATATAAGAGAAGATGATAACTAGCCATGGTATGTGTTTCACAGAAACTCAGACACAGAGAAAGAGCAGTAACAAATGAAAATTGGATTGAAAATACTGAAATACTATTGACAAAAATCGGATTCCTAAAAGTTAAAACAGGAAATTGTGCATCTAAGTGTATGTTGGAGATGCCAAGTTTAAGAAACACTTATATCTCCAAACTTCTTTTCCTATTTTTAGGACTTCAGTTTCAATTTGTAAAAAAGTTTGTAAAGGAAATTTAAGTGTCTAAAATGGAAATATGAAAATTATTCAAATGTTACTACGTTGTAGACATGATAAATTGTTAAAATAACTTGTAAACTATTAAAATGTCATGACCATGGCAACACCAGGGTTAAGATATTGTATAATCAAAATAATTTGAGGTTTTTTCTGAAGTTCAACGACCAAAGTTTTTATAAAAAATATGTTCTTTCACCTTGTTAACTTTAAACTTCAGGAATTATACTAGGCATAAAACAAATCCATGTATGACAGAGACATTCTTCAAATTAGGTCTGAAGTCCATTTCTGAAAGTATCTTTGCTCTGTTTAAGGAGAGTGGCTGGAATAAACAAGAGAGGTCTGCTACTACTTAGTTGCTCAATAAGCTTTGAGCAAACTGAACACATTCTGTTCTGATTATCAAGATGAAATGATTTCTTCAAAGGCAGCTTGATTTCTTCAAGCACACAATCTGTCTGTTGCAGAAAATAGGGACAATATTTTCCCAGCCATAGCACAATTTTCCTCATCCATCACAAGTCATTTTCAGGCAAGCATATGGGTTCAAGCACAAGCTTCTCATATTAGAATGAAAATGATAGGGATCAGTGCAATATCACTCTAGAGCAGCCAGCACCTGAAAGGAGAGACAAAGAACTATTTTTTTTTTTTTTTTTTTTTTTTTTTTTAGTTCTAATGATTTCTACGGCATTTTCCACATACATATGAATATTACAATGTTATTAAGATAACCAATAGGTAAAGGCAACATAAAATAATTCATCATATATCACAATGAATTATTTTAATGGAAAAATGGTGCACTAGCATCAATATATTTAGCATTATTTTTAACTTACAAAAACAACTCAAGATAATAGCACTGTCATTTACAGGATTTCTGCATTTTAGAAGTGCAAAGTCATTTATAGCACAAACTCACCAACAAAATATGCAGAAAAGGCAGAAGCAAAGAAGTGGATGATTGTCGTTTCTCTTGTAGCACCCATATATAGAAAGTTGTAGCTGCTTTGCTATTGCTTATGATGCAGGTGGAAACTGTCTGGAAAATATTCCTGATCAAGTTCAGTCCCAGAAACCAGTTCTGGTACACAGTTAATAGTTTGCAAAGCAGAAATCTTTAAAATAAAAAAGTATCATCCCAACACATTTACATTTGATTCTCAAAGCTGCTACTAATTTAATGACAGCAACATTAATGCACACATTTAAAATAACCTGTGAATGTCTAAATCTAGAGAGTATTTACTTCCGCATGCTGTGGGATTTGCATATTTTCAAGGCATCTTGCAGTCCTTGATTAAATACATGTTTTTTAAATGTGTGTGTGTGTAGCTTTTTTTATCCATGGTTTGCCATAATATACATACTGTCAATATAAATTTTACTTGTTCTGGCATTAACAATTCCTTTAATGTTTACCCACAAAAACTATATAAGTTTTATTAAAGGCACTACATTTTTTGCTGATGTTTCTATCTTTTTTTCCTTCCTTTTACCTTATCTTAAATATTCTGGGACAGGTTAACCTTGATGCATGCATTCATCTTTTCACCTAATATAAGATATTTTATGCAGTACATTAATCATTGTGACTGCAAAATTAGCCTTATTAGATTGCCATTTAAGTGTCTAAAAATAGCACTGCGGTCAGAGTGCTTTGAAAACAGAAGCAGATAGAGAAATGTTTAAGCTCATAAGGTAAGTTCAGAAATTTTATGTTTTAAATATCTTAAATAAATATTAAAATGTCCTCGTAAGTGGAAGTTTATACACGCAAATTATTTCACAAAGGCATTTGCCCAGTAGTTCTCTGTCTGTGTTATGCCACCTGATTCCTTGTATTTCTGACTTTCTTCATACTTAGTTTTTCGTATTTCCCTTGAAGTTCATTTTATACCTCGAGTTAAGAATATTCTCCTCCTTTGTTTTTTCCTGCATCCGCCTGCATCTTTTGCCAGTCAAGAAAAACCATCAAATGCCACCTTAGTCAGTTCACAGACAACACCAAGCTGGGCAGATGTGTTGATATTCTGGAGGGTAGAAAGCTCTAGAGAGGGATCAAGATGGTCTGGATTGATGGGCTGGGGCCAGTTGTATGAAGAGATCTCAAAGTCAAACACCCCTGCCACGGGCAGGGATACCTTCCATGAGATGCGCTTTCTGTCACACATTTCCTCTTTAAGGGGGATGACTCCTCACACTCTTCTGTACTTCAGCATGTGTCCTTACCACGGACTGCAGTCCTTCAGCTACTCAATGGTCCAGTGTGGGTCTCCCATGGGGGTCATTACTACATGCTCTACTTTAATTCATACATAAAGAGGTTCTCTCTTTCCTGTGACTAGCACAAGAAGTGTCAGGCAGTCTGAAGTCACAATACTTCAAAATTGTACCTATGGTAAATGTAGTGATAGAGTACCCGTTGAAATTATCTATGGCTTGGCTTGCAGAAGGAATCAACAGAAAAACCTTCTGGGTTCAAAAAGTAATTAGCAGCAGTCCAAAAAAGTAGCACATGTAAAAGCAGTAGTCTTTTGATACTAAAGCGAAGCAAATTATGATGAAGAATGATGACTCTACTCTCTAAGGAAGAGGATCATAGCAAACATGAATCACTGAGTCTAAGGAAGAGTCACCAGCTTTATCAAAACAGTGCATTCTTTAAACTTACAATGTGATTATCACAGAATACTTGTGATACCGTATTTCTTAACCTGCAACTTTGATAATTGTGAGTTATTTTGCACCATGGGAAATCTCCAATAAAAAAAAAAAAGCCCCAACTCCTTTAAAAAGGAAGTTGTGAACATGTGTAGCAATTCATATGCAATTAATTCTTCACCATCCATAAAATTATGGTACATACCATTAGAATAGTAACTGTTACAGAGAAAATACTTCTGTGTAAATTCACAGGGCTGAGAATATTATGATAAAGCGAACTTACAGTTTTAACTTTGGCCAAGTTTAATTAAACAACCAGTAGATCTCAGAACCTAAATGTATGTACAAAAATAAACACACATAAACAAATTTGTCTTCTAAAAGCGAATTTACAAAATGGTCATAATTTCCCCAGATTTTAGCTATTTTTGTCTATTAGTTTTCATTTCTGTCTGGAAATAATTGTTAAAGGGAAGATTCAAAACAAATAAAACTGAAAACTCAGATCCAGGTGTGGAATGGATAAATCACTATTCTCACTGGAAAAAAATCCACAAAGCTGAAGGCTGAATATATGTGTATTTCCATAGGTGTGTCAGAGAATAAATAGTCAACATTAAATCAAAGAGGAATTGCATTTCTTTTGTTCCTCAAAACTCCTGCTAATGAATAACATCGGGCTTTTCTCCATGAGTTAGATGACTCATGTTTTCAGTGAAATTGTCAGCCATGGGAAACTTGTTATTCAAATTGTGAATTGCTACACTTCTTCCCCCTCTTAACTCCTTCCTTTTAATGTCTTTGTCTTATTACTCTCCTTTTAAAAGAAGAGCCATTAGTAATGTCAGGAGAGAGTACACAGCACAAAATCTCTTGTGATAAAAAAGTATGAATTTAGTTAAACACAAAAATTATACTAGTTGAAAGGGTCAGTATACATAGCCCCAAATAGACAAATATAATTACAATAGGAGATTTTTCACAACCAAAATACAGGTGATATTATCTAGAATTATGAGGAAGAATGCAAATACAAATCAAGAAGACAAATGAATAGCAATTCTTCTAATAAAGGTAGTATTTAAAGACATAAGATTTCCTAGTACTTCTTGAACGAAATTTAACATATATTCTTATCATGTTTTACTGTATACCTCCTGAGGTCTGACAGAAGTGAAAAGAATCATCATTTCCAGAGAAAAAAAAAATGATAATTTAATATACAAAGAGATTTGAGGCCTCTGCTGATTTTAAAGGTAAAAAAAAAAAAAAAAAAAAAAAAAAAAAAAAAAAAGCAAAAGATTGGGCTTCGGAGTTTGAACTTACTGCACATGAAACTACATCCTAAGGAAGAGGAACACAATAAAAAGATTGAAGAATATAAAAGGATACAACATGTGTTGTTCAAATACTTCTATATTTATGGTAAAATTAAAGAAAATATAATATTGAGCTGAATTTATTTCTTTCCAAGATTCAACTAATCATTACCAAAGGGAATTATTTCTGTGCAAAAACATGTTTCTTACCACTAATAACAACTATTTCACTTGGGAATTATCTTGACCAGAACTGTACCAATTACTAAAAGAGATATAAATATTGATACTAGTAAGGTCTGACTGAAAAAATCTTATATATCAAGAGCAGTGCAGAAAACACTTACAGTTCACTTTAAAAAGACAGTGACAGTAATGTCACTGAGGACAGAAATCAAAATGTATGGTTGAAATAAGAAAAACTCTATTGTAGAACATATAGCTAAAAATACTTAACAGTACTTTATCTATAGCAACAGGAGTCCTAGGAATTAAATATAATGGAGTTAGTCTTTCAAACACTCCTCTAGTAATTAAATTATTTTAAGCAATAAATAAAATCCACATAAAATACAAACTTCCTACAGTTATGAGAGGGCAAGTAAGGCATACATTTACAGAAAAACTAGAACACTGAGAGCAAAATATATTGCAGGAGTAAAGACTACAGTCTCCATGATGTATTCTAAACCAATTCCCAATATACAGAAAAGTGAAAACAAATATTTAATAATTAGCAGCAGGGAAGGGACAGAGGATAATCTCACCTAACAACAGAATTTTTAAATCCAAATTCAGCACAAACACACAATGAACTGTTTTATAGGCAGGGGAAGGTGAAACATGGTTCATTTCAACCTAAGCAAGGCACCTATAGTCAGAGGAGCCAGCCTGGAAAAAACTACCCACTCCACAGACTATTAAGAGAGTTTTGATAACTAAATAATTCACAGATGTGTAGATAATATTCTTTCACCTCAGGTATAAAAATTTTACAGAGGATGAAAAAGCTGTTACAGCTGCACAGTGACACGAGTATCAAAACCTTAAGATAAGCCATAAGGAAACAAAGACAATTCAAAACTTACATCTGAAAAGAAAAATAGAAAGTAGGAAGCAGTGAATTTGCATACAAGAGAATTATCTCTACTTAAGTCTACAAAAAGTGGTTATGAAGTAAAAATTCTTTTTTCTAGTGACGATTTCAACACAGCACCCTCAGAATTGGACAACTTCCATCATTCTAATACAGAGAAGTATTAAGAAAACCCTAAAAGTGACTTCCGGTCAGTAGCCTTGTAACAGGCCAATGACTCAGTTAAACATAGGACAGAAATAACACAGTAACACAGTAGACTTTATAAAATAATGTTGGAGGTTCTTGCCTTAATGAACTTGAACATGTCATTTAAGAAGTTAGCATAAAGAGAAAACAGTCAGAGAAAATCTAAAAAATAAATAGGGATTTAAGAGTTTCAGTTTGAGACTAGATTTGTGTATCAGTTTAGAAAAGAGAAAATATATTCCCCTAGAAGCAGAACTCCTAAATAAAGATACATAAAAAAGATCAATAGAATGCCCTGAATCTGATGGTTTTCATCCTTGAATTATTCATTACTGCCTGCAAGCCATACCTTCAATCTGCATTGCAATCATTAATATAATCATTTTTTATTAAATTCGAGATGGTGGAATTGAAGCTTCACTTTTTAGCTCCTATAGATCTAACAACCCCCTTTATCCAACGTCTACATCAGCATTTAGCTATTTTTCTTAACTTTCATTTGATATTTTCCTGGTGGCAATATTCAAGAAATAACAATCTGCATCACTGTTTGCAATGCCAATATTGGATTTCAAAAGAGCCGTCACGGAAGAGATCAAGCTGCCCCACCTCTCAGATATGTTTTGTCAGTCTGTCTTAAGATGAGCAAAGACAATATTGTAGCAGCTTATGCTCATTTAACATTTGGAAAATTGATTGATTTTCTTACTCCCCACAGCCATATGGATTAGAAACTCATTTATTTCTCTTTGTTATGAAAACACAATTTGAAGCAGAAGTATGTAGCAAATTTTAAAAGCAGGATAATTATGCAACAAGTAAAACACTGCATAATCTCATTATACCATAGATGGGTTTTGACAGTAAGAGTGACAAGAACAATTTGAATTAAAAGTCAACAAAATCAAAATGCATAAAATGAAATACATTTTAACATAATGTTTAACTGCAGCAAGAAATATGTGAAGTCTAAGGCTTAGAAAAATTTAGAAATTAATCAGCTCTATGCATGGAGAACAGAATCCACTTGACAGGATACAATAACATAACACAAGTTTAAATATTCTTCTTCTAGTCCAAGCTGCCAATTACTGGGGATCAAGGAAAGATGCAACCCTTTTCTGAAACTATATAATCCACTTTTTCATGTAGACTGGGGACATAATCTCTCAAGTTTTGTACCCTTTGCTCTCATTTATATTTATGCAAAAGGGAAATTATGATCTTATTAATGGCTTATTAATTATCATTAATATTTATAAAGGTAGTCAGAGATAAGCAGGTTACAGCATCAGAAACTAGACTCTGAATTTGATGACCAAAACTTAAATATTGCTTAATTTATTTATTTTGTAAAAATAGACTGGGATTTGCTTGTTAAGATTTTAATTTCTTTGGTTGTTTCATTTTATTCTTACAATATGTTTAAATGTTTTTATGCATAAAAAAAATGCACAAAAATAAAGCAAGTGTTTTGTTTTGTTTTGTTTTTTAACCTTAACTAAAAGCCAAGTTTCATGCACTGGGATCAATACTTTCGGGAAAAGAAGTTTACTATACATAGCAAGACAAAAGAGATTTTGTAGTACATTTTTAATCCTCAGAATAATTCCTTGTGTCTTAATGGAGTACTTCTATGGCTAGGTTTTTGATGCTTATTTGCTTTTTACTGTCTTTCATCTTTTCAAGAGCTAAATTGCTTTGTATATTTAATTATCTAAACATTTTTAGTGTAGTTCTTTATATTTTACAGCTTTGCTTAGATTTGCAACAACGCACAGTAAGTTGCCTTTAAGTCTCTGCAGAACCAGAATTTTCATTATTGAAAGAACATACCCAAATGCTTTCTTCTTGACGATATTGCTTCCAATTCTGTCCACTGTCACTGAACATCAGAAGGTAGCTTGTTACCCAGTCTGAGCTCCCATAACCACCTTGAGTAGAAACAGCAGTGATCTCAGTTCTTTCACCAAGATCAATCTGAAGCCATTGATATTTATTGGATACAAGTGGAGACCAGCCACCAGCACCTTAAAAAGAAAGAAAAATAGTGAAAAGTATTCCTAAAAATAAGCAAGTTAGCACGAAGCTTGTATATACAAAAATAAATTAGTTCATTTGAGCAACGTTATCTAATTAAAATGTCCATCTCCAACATAGGGTTTTCAAACTAGATTATTGTTAGGAGTTCTTTCCAAGTCAAATGATTTAAAGATTCTCTGATTCTAATTCAAGATATAGTTGAATCAAAAGTATTTTGATATTATTTAGCAAGTATTCTGAAAATGTATACTAGATTGCTAGATATTGTAACCACATATAACTATTCTAAATTATTAGGAATTGATTCACACCCTTTTCTCTGTCTTGAAGTTCTACAATAAATTTTACAGAGTAATTTTTACCAACCAGACTCTTCAAGTAAAAAAATCTGAATTTTGTCATTTTATTTTATGCATCTAAATTTCATTTTATGTAGATTAGAAAATCTCCAGAGGTCCTGTCTAACCTAAAAGATTCTGCATGATTCTGTTCTCTGAGTCCTGGATGTACAAATTTGTATATGAAACAATAAAGCATAGTTAGATGACCAATTTAGATGGCACATGCTCTTTAAAATGACTAAAACACGTTTAAGCAAATGATAAAAGAGTATGAGATATACACATGCAGTTTCAAGTTCAGGCATACCTGTCTGCAAAGAAAAAAATTTGCCCAAAGTGTAGAGCTACACCTCCAATATTTTAACTAACCAGAAAGATATTAAAAGGAAGAAATTAAATCAATTCAGTGCTCCTTTGTCTTCCTTTGTTTGCTTTTTTTCTTCAGATCATGCTAGTTTTCCTGTAAAGTTGGGTGGAAAAGGTCAAAGGTAGGTATCAAACAATCTCATAAGAAAAACCACTGGTTTACGGAACTACATTGCAAAATATGCAAGTATTCAGACACAGCATCTGCTGAGTTTTATCAGAGAATGATGTGGTAAAAATTAAAAAAATATCTATTAAAGAACAGATTTAGATCTAACTCTGAAAAACACAATATAAGAGGCACATTGAAAAGTTCTTAAAGCATGCATACCCAGAACCAGAACAGACATATCTAGTTTCCACAACAATCAGTTAGCTACAATCCAATTTTATGTTTGTATGGGCTTCAAG
Source organism: Onychostruthus taczanowskii (assembly GCF_017590055.1). Lineage (NCBI taxonomy): Eukaryota > Metazoa > Chordata > Aves > Passeriformes > Passeridae > Onychostruthus > Onychostruthus taczanowskii. The sequence goes on from NW_024498884.1 coordinate 193,560, forward strand.
ATGTAGAAAAATTTATAGCTAAATACTACATATTGCTTAATTCTGTTTAGAGTCATAAGCCGAGTTCTTAACATTACCTCCTCTAAGAAAGAAAAAGAAAAAAGCATTTTTACTTAGGGATGCAAAACTGTCACTTAAATATAAAATGGTGGGAAATTATGTAGGTATTCATAAATTGCAAAAAAAGTGATGTCTGTTGTACAGAAAGAACTGAGAGAAAAACATAAAGTCCCATATATGTAACATACCCTTTGTCCACACATTTAAGAGGTAATTAAAATATAATATAATTAAAACTATGGAGTTAAATACTGTGTATATTTTTTTCTCTCTTTATCTAAATCAGTATTTTGAATTTTATGTAAATATGTGATTTCAGTGGCTGCACCACAATTACTCTCAAGCAGATTCCAAAGCTTTTCCTTATGACCACATAAATTCATCTTTCAAATTCATCTTTCATCTGCACTGTCTGTGCAGAACAGTGTTGTGGCATCAAACAAGAAAACTCTGTGAACAGTTGTCATGGGAGTTAAACAAGGGTCCTTGCACCCACAGGTAGAGTGGTCCAAATTCACATCATATACTGTATCTGTGACACATGCCACATAAGTCTTATCTGCCACCTTAACTTCCAAAACCTCCGTTCATGCATGAACACATATAGTCACAACATTCCGCTGCACTGTGTTATCCAAAGCCTTCTTAGAATTAGATGTCACCATGCTAAGTTTGGTGACATTTTTGAACTGTCCACTTGAAAAGCAGGGTTGAATTGTAGTCAACAGGAGTAGTCTGGCAGACTGTGCTGAGTATGTTACTTGTAAATTCCTTCCGAGGCAAAACATGTTCACTTGGTGACTGCAGAACTTTATTCAGAATGAAGTAATGGAAATTAGAAGGATATTAAAAAAGTGCCTGAAAAGCAGTCTGTTATGGCAGTACTACTTGGCACTAGCCTGAGGTAAGCACTCCTGTCTTTAGTACTGTTTTCCAGAAGTTTTTGCAAGGCATGCCACCATGTAGTCTATACCCCCTCACCATGCTGCACTACATCCAGAAAAGAAAGGGACATAGATACACAGCGTTCTAATGTCAGGGCTGTTTGATTTGAGGCATTATAGTAAAGATACAGTCCCAGAAGTCATTTATTAGCCCTGTACAATACAACGTAAGACCCATAAAGAATAACCACTGAGCCAGGATGATATCTCCAACAGCCTCTATTAAGCCACAGTCTGGACCACCAGGAAGAAGCTGCAATGTTTCCTGAAAAAACACTACACTAGTTCACACAATGCTTTCATCTGTCAAAGGCTCTTCATGAGCTCTTTTTGTCTGACTGTCCAGCAGCCAGGTGTTCTCCCAGCATCTGACTGAAACATCTGAAACATCACAGATATGAAATGTTTGCCCAGTCCTGCAGGAAACCCTAGCAGAGCATGTTAGCTTCTGACTCAGCATTCTTTACAGTGTGTCCTGTCCTTGCAGCAAGATTAATGTGGGTACCAAACCGCAGTCGCTTTTGGCTGTAGAATACATTTGGGCACGGTGATGCACAGAAGTTAGCTGCATAACAGATGTCAAAAGGATCTTGTTTGTCAGAATTCAGGCTGTATGGTGTGAGTGTTCCTGGGAAGATCTGGAGAGGTCTTAAACAGCTTCTCACAGGAATGCAGATACCATCTATATTAAACAAGGCTGTGCCAAAATGAAAGAACACACAGGGATAGACTAAGATTTACAGGAACATAATTTTGTCATCTCTCAACTTCCTGAATTATTGACTTTGAATTTTCTCCTTATTTCTCTTCTCTCTTCTTTTGTCAGTGCCTTTTATATAAAGCATATGTTTTCTTCAATTACGTGTGAATCTACGTTCTACAGTGACTGATGAAACATCTTTTGTTGCAAACTAACAGCAAATCAGAAAAATAATTTTCAAAGGATAGAAAACCTGTACGTAGAGTTCCTTTATTTGAACTTTATCTCAGGGGGCTTTTAACCCTTTTTAATTTCTATGGTCTTATGCAACATACCAAAAATCTACATTCAAGTTGCCCAAGCATGCAGAATTCATCCTTTATTTCTGTTAAAAACCCCAAGCATTACACAGCTTCTTTTTATGAAGAACATGCTGACTTCAAGTTGAACACACAGGTAATACATAAAATCTTTTCATTTTACTTATAATTCCTATTACATTGTTTTAAATACCAGTGCTTGTAAAATGTTTGTACACGTGATGTAATTTTTTAAAGTACATTAGTTTACTGAATACATTTAGCAATACTTTTTCTGAAGTACTAACTCCTTAACTCATGAATCGTTGCCTTTCAATTCTCTTTTACTAAGAACTTGCCAGTTTTACTTGATGGCTCATAGTAAATGAAGGATCTATGGTAACTGGGAGAATTAAATCAAAGTTCAGAGTTTCCATCAGTCACTTATACATACTAATTGATAAACAGCCTCCTTCATTTTCTGTGATATTCATCAATAAATTGATTATTAAATGATTGGAAAGATTCCTAAGTTTTTGATGTTTTTAATGCATTAAAATTGACTAATTTGTGCTAGATTTAAAATTTAAGCAATCATGCATCTTTCATATTTCAAATTTTGCCTGTGAAATTCCATTATTCTTGATTTCTGTTTCTACAATGTTATAACATTTATTTTCAAGTCATTTAAGTGAAATATATTGGAGTTTCCTCACACATTCACTCCAAGCAATGCACAGTGCTCTTCTGTGGGAGTTATACAAGGTGGCACCATTCATCAGTTCAGTCAGCAATTTCTTCATCACTACAACTGCCAAACTATAAACAAGAGTGCAGCTTGAAATCTGTTCTGAATTTATGCACTAAATTCAAGCAGAAGACTTGCTTTCCTTCAAATACCTCTAGATATTCTATTTCTAGAATTCAAATTTTATGCTCTTCATATGTAGTTTAAATTTTATTATCTACCTTTCTTGCTTTTGGAGGTTAAAAAACCTCTGCTCTCTCCCATGACCATCAATATAAACAAATCACAACACTGAATGAGTATTATTTCATTACCCTGGTTCCTGTCTGCAATGATAGGTGTTTAAAGAGCTTTTGCTTTCATATTTCGTTAGCTTCACTGGGATGAAAATATCATTGTCACTAACATTGAAAATAGAAAAAAAAAAAAAACCTCAGCAAAATTAGCAAATACCTACAAGAGAACAAAACTCAAAATGACTGAAGATATGGTCAAAAATCTCACACCTAGGGCCGAAAATATCTGAGTATGTAAACCACAAAACAGTTCACGCTCATACATGCCATAACATCTGCTTCTTCACATGCAGTTCATTAGATAATTTAGCCAGCACCAGCACTTACATGGCTCTTGAATTTCATTAATTTTTTTAATATTTAATTGCAATAATTGCAAGAAATTTATTAGCAAAAGTTAAGGTTTAAAACTAACACATATCAGAAAGGATGCTTTCCTTTGATTAATCAAACTGTGTATTTCCCATATGGATCATTTAACAGAAGCTGATTTTAATTTCAAGCCAATAAAGTTGCAGCAGGGATGAATTTGCCTGCATTTAGTACAAAGCAGATTTTCTGCACGCAAGCAATTGACAACTGAGTCTTCTAACGTTTTAGTGAGATGAAAAATGAACTGCTTTACAGCATTCAAAACCTCTAAAATACAAAAATATGACACTATTTAATTTCTTAAGCTGAATGGTATCCTCTTTCACAATCTGAGAATTAAAATCTAGGTGTACACCTATATAAACAGTCCAAGGGTTTTGTTCTTTAAGTTTATTGACAGATAATAGAAGTGGAGAGTGGGGGGCAATATCTGATAAATGATGTTGATGCATTGCTAGCAAGTGACAACCCTCTTGGCCCCTTAAGAAGGTGTGTAGAGTAACAGCACTGCTGTGATAAACCCCTAGTCCTTTCATTTTAGTTCTCCTATGTTTGAAAGAGGCAATTCAAGATATAGAACTCCAACAGTTAGAAATTCCCATTTATAGCCTAGCAAAATGCAAGGAAAGGAATTATCAAGAAGAATCTAAATAGCCAAAGATGCCAAAGAGCATAAATCACAACTTGGCTCATTTTTCAGAAAGGCTGTGGGAAAGTAATCACAGCAATGCTGTTCTAAGCCATATTTCAGTGATAAAAGACAAAGACAAAAGCCTCAAAATTTCAAACCAGGGATAAACTGAAGCAAGTAAACCTGAGAAGAGATGAGGGACTTTGGGCTATAAATAAGAAATATAGGACACAGATTTTTTTTTTCCACAAACACTGAAGAAGCCTGAGAGGGATAGCTAGATCAGAATCTAGTTCTGCAGTCACTGCTTCACACATAAAATTACTGCATAGTAATTTTCAACCACACTTTTGATAGCTGTTCATCTTTTGCCTTTGATATGTAGCATGATGCTCTGCCTAAGTGAAGATAAAACAGCCTGAACTTTACCATATCTGCCAAACTTACTGATTATATATGGAGAGGAGGGGCTTTTTTGCTGTTAAAGAACACTGAGGTTTTTTTTGCTGTTAAAGAACACTAAAGACACATCAATCCCAAAGCTAAATATTCTGAGGATACGAAGAACAACATTCCCCTACAGAAACTCATACCAGTGAGGATGCAGCATACAGACATCCTTATAAAGGAACCAGCAAGTGATAATAGTCATAATTTATCTAAAGGCTGCTGAGATGACACTGCTGGCTTCAAACATAAGAACAACTGCCGACCACTTTATACCATGAAAGCCCATAGTATAAGTCCCTCTTGTTACAGCAGGGACTTGCAACACACTCCCTTCTAGGAGTGCATGTGGAGATTCCTCCCTTGAGTGGGGACAACCCCTCAAGGCTACTCCTGGAGTCTGAATGAAAGAGCTGTCCAGGGTCATTGGTATGGTTGAGTAACATAAATCTCCTGTTAATAATTATTTTTCTAGTCTTAATATAATTACTTCAATATTGCTGAAAAAAAGTAGTAGATATAAATAAACTGTGCAGGTAGTAACTCTGATTAAAGTTTTTTGTATAATCATTATCATCATCAATTTCAAAAAACAACATACTTTATTCATAAAAATATGTTTGGTTTGCTGTCCTTAATCATGTTGGAGAAAGTTACAAAAAGGCTGAATTACACCTACATAAACCATTAGACATAAACTTTTGACTAAGTCTGGGACTAGGATGGATCCTGCCTCACCTAGACTCCTCTCTAAGAAGGAGTTTACTTGACTTAAGAAAGTAAAGTGTTTCTTTCTGAACTTTGTGACTTCTCAGGAGAATCTCCATTACAAACTTTATCTGAAACTTCCATTCTATTGTTTTCTATGAGATTATTATCAGGACTAAAAAGACTTTCTCATAGTCACATATTTTCTATATTTAAAACTATCATACAAAACAACCAATCTTAGCACCTGAAAAACAAAAAGAGCATTCAGTGCAGGAAATGCAGCTTTTCAAAAAGAGTTGTTATTGCCTGATGAAAGACCCATGTCTAACGGGTCTCAATATGCACAGCCTTGGAAACAGAATCACCAAATATTCCAAATGGAAAAGACTCACAAGGATCATTGAGTCCACCTCTTAAGTGAATGGCCCATAAATGGATCAAACCTGGATCCTTGCTGTTATTAGCACCATACTCTAACCAACTGGTGTTTTCATCTCCACAGTCTCTTTTCCTTCTGATTTTAAGATTTGCAAGATAGGATGATAGAGGACATTCAACCAAAGTGTAAGATCACAGAAATACCTCTTTAAAGATTACTAGAACAGGGGGCTTTGAATAGTTGGGGAATCTTAATACTTCTAGTACACAGTTACTTTCTGCATGAAACAGACATTACTGATATGAAGGAGACTAAAAGCAGGTGTTACCTGTCATTTTACCAGTGTATAAAAAGACTCCATGGCTGTCCTTCAGGACAGAGTCACGGTTTTGTATCCTTCCATAACTGGATTTAGGAAATCATTCAATGTCTGCACAATTGTCCTCTTTTAGAATGGTTTAAATAATGTAAGTTGGATCCACGAAACCAAATATTAGCAGAAGCTGTCATAGCTACTAAGATGAATTTACGAAAATTAAGAAATACTCGCACATAATCCAGCTTCATGTATAGCTTCTTAGCTGTTTTCTGGTCTTGCCTTCCGGTGTTGCAAAACTGATAGATATGAGTTAAGCTCAATATATAAAAAAAAAGTACAGAAACAGAACGGAATCTTGGATATATTTCAAGTACTCAAAAACAAAATCTCCCCTTCAAAGAACTCTCCTGGATTATGTTCTCTTTTTGGAAAACAGTACTTATCTCTGTATATTACAACAAAATGAAATTGATGCACTATATAAATTCTGAAGGTCTTCAGTACTACCCTTCTTTCTGAACATATAAGCCATCATTTTCTGGATTGTTAGGGAAGCTCTTGGCCAGATTTGAGAAAATACTGTGAGAGAATAACTATGAGACATATTTTTGAGGGTCTGATATCAGAACTTCTCACTCATAGGAATATATCATGATGAGACATACTATTTATTTGAATAAAGACTGAAAAGTCCCATGAATGGCATCTGATTCTGAAATCTGTGTTACTTTTCCTGTTAAGAAATGAATGAAGAAATCTTCCCTCTTAAAATCTGAAGAATGAGATTAATCTACCTGAGTAATTTCCAGAAATAAGTACAGACAACACAAGTATGTTTTGGCTTATCCATGTGGGGAAGTTATGTTTTCTAAGGGGTATTTCACATGCAGAACTGCCTCAATAGAAATCAAATCTACTAAAAACATTTCACCTACTTTTGAGACAGAACAAAAAAGAACTATATTAATGCTTCAGTCAGAGAGAACTTTCTAAGGGAGGTGGGTGTAGCAGTTACTTCAGTGGCCTCAAAGGTAGAGTAAGCTTAATTTTGGAGGAAGATCTAACCTTATTTTAATACATTCTGGAACTGAATATCAAGTAAGAAAACATGTACAATCTTAGAAGAGAAGGAGCAATTGCGTTTATTTTTTTCAATTGTCAGAATATTTAATATTTAAGGAACTTAACTTTCAAAATTGTGACAGGTACTATAAAATGAATATTAGGTTTTAGTAATAATTTGTGACAAGTAGTAGTTACTATGTCAAGAGGAGTTTCAGAGGCATTATGAATTTGGATGAGCATAACACAAAGGCACTAGGAAAGGGTATTAATAGTGACAAAGTTTGATCTACTTTGAATCATTCAAACAGAAGAAGGTAGATAACTTTATTTCACTCCCCCTTCTGCATTTACAGTAAATTAGGTGAGTGAGCAAGTCAGTGAATCTCATTTTACGTTTCTTCAGAAAGCTCTGAAGACATTTCTCCTCAATTAATCATTATGTAAATATATCAAAGGAGATAGTTTGATAAACTGACATAGTTTAACAAAAGGAAAGCATGCTGGCAATGGTTCAAAGACCTATCAAAGCCACTATTTTGCTCAGATTTTTCATCACTAGCATACCACACAGTGCTATGAATCACTGCCCTATAGTAGGAAACATCTTTTGTGTGAACTGGAAAGCCCAAGTTTGAGTAAAGAACTTTTATATAGGTAAAGAAGCTGTAATTGTGTAGGATATAATCTGAGCCACTCTGAGCCACTTCTGAGCACTATACCAAAAAGGTGGTTCTTTCTTCCTCCAGCAGGGGAGAGGTACTAAAAAAAAGTCATTCCGAGAGATTTGTGCTGAAGAAAAGGACTTGTCTACCAAGTTTCTTAGAAAAAACTGTTTTCGAAATGTGCCAGTTCATTGCAAGACTTACATTATTCTTGGCTATTACCGTCCACTTTTACTTGACGATAAGCAAACTATCTTCCTTACTACAAACTAGGAATTTCATATAGAAGTTGTACACCTTTTTGGCACATATTCTGACAATATTCCAATACTGAATATAAAACAGGACTTAATCTGGCAGATTGTCTCCTCCTTAGGAGAGTGGACTCTTGCAATAGTGCTGTTCTCTTCTCTAGCCTCTGGTCATATCCATATTTAGGATGCTGTACTAGTAAATCCTATTCTGCATGAAGTACTTCCGATATTTAACCTTGTCTCTCTTATTCTCCATCAGTGAAGTGAGGATCACTTATATCTCATCACTGTACATTTTACCTGAGGCACTTATTTTGTTCATTTTGGTTCATTTTGTTCATAATGATGAACAGAAAATTTAATGGAGTAAACAAAAATAATGAAAGTTCATTGCCACCACCTTTCACTACACTACTGAGTTTAAGTGACACTCTCACTTAAATTTCTGTACTGATGTAATTTCTTGTACATACAGCATTATGTCTGGAAATATAAACTAATTGTGTGGAAATGGAAAATATGTATTTATTGTATAAATATTTGTTACAATGAAACAAAAAAAAACCCCATTGCTAGCTCAAATACACCATTCATCACAGTTTTATAAAGTTATATAACTTTTTTAAGCTAATAAATTTTACATATTCTTTACAGAGCAGCTGCTTTCACTGAGCCAACTATATTTGTTTCTCTTGCTCAGTGGTCTTGCCTAACATGTTACATTCCTGTCTTGCAATTTAAAGCTAGTAGTGATAATTAGCCATAGTTTTCACAGCTAAAAATATTTTTATATTGAGAAAGATTATTTACAGTTAAACATTAATTCACTTATAGACATTTTAGTACTCTTCTTTCTTAGTTGTTTTGCTTTCATTAATTCCAGGATGAAACAACTATGCAAACTCAAAATCTGAAACCAAATTGAACCAGTTTTTTTAGCATTTACTCCTGTTCACTTCAAGCTAGTGTGCCCGCCTAATATTTTACTGACTACAGCCACAGAATTCAAAGAAAATGAAAGCAAGCAAAACGCATTTTGCATTGATCAGTTGGTCTTAGTATATATGACACAAGAAGACTGAGTACTTTAAGTATTTGTCACTATGACAGCATTCTGATGAGGTTTTCCTGGGTAATTAAATTAAATTTCCTAATACCAGCTACAATCTCCAGATGCGAGTTACACCAAAACACACGTGTACCTAAGTTGTATTTTTCTGATCCAAACATGTTACTGAACAAGCTGGCTTGTACTGATAAATAAGAAACCCAGGCTGGTTTCATAAATCGGGCCCTGGACTGATAGGCAGGGACCTTCACCCATCAGGTTCCATCCTGAGCTGCAGGCATCTCCCTGGCCAGGAGCCGGGCTGTGTGAGGATCAGGCCAATGAGCTGTAGAGACATGGCAGTTTTGAACTCCCTGTATAAGAAGGCTCTCAACAATAAGACAGGCTGTTTGTCCCATGGAGCTTTGGTGTGTGTGTCATCCCTGTCTCCAACTGCTGACCCCACAGAACACATGGATTTTAATGTTATACAGACATTCACTTGTGATTGTTGTTCCTGTCTCCTCAAATATAAATCCACCACTTTAATAGGAAATAGTGACACTTATTAAGAACAGATTCATACACAGATATGAAATAACTTTTTTTTTTTTTTTTACTTCACTGCAAAAAAATCCTGGTAGGTGAGTATTTCAGCTATTACTGTATTTTCCTTGAAGATTTGCCTACTGCTTTGAAGAATGTTGCACAGCAGTATCAGTGAACTGTAAAAGGATCAGCAACAAGTTAAAAAATACTATCCATCAAAATCTTAAACCCTCTGACATTTATCACCCAGTTCTAATATATAACTAGAGGTATCATCTCCAGTTTTATTTAGCAAAGTGATATGTTTGTATACTTTACAACAAAATGAGGAGGACAGTACCTTTGAGCAGACGAACACTTTTGTGCTTGTCATTTTTATCACTACTTTAATCTCAATCCTCAATAATCCACTTTGGTACTTCTGGAAAATCTATTTCAGCCTTCAAAATGCTGATTCACTGTCTCTGCCACATGTTTCAGTACACATTACGCTTTCAGTACAGCAAAGCAAACAGAAAAAATATTGACACCCCTGGTTTCCAAGCAAAAATACTCTAAGTATACATATTTAAAACAGAAAAGCTCTATTTTATTTCCTTTATTGTGAGTGGAAATTACTACAACTAGCATCAGACAGACACTGGCCAGCTGCAGCTGGTTATGAGCCCGCATATGTATCTGACATGCACAAAGATAATGTGATTTTAAAAAAAAAAAAACCAAGTGCAGTGTCAGCCTTTTTGTCATTAAAGTTTGTTTGTGCTTACGTGCACAAGAATATGAATATTCTGCAGTGGAATGACAGATACTCTATAAGTCAACTGAAATGTCTAGTCTGATTACATTTTGGCTTTATGTAAGGTACAATTAAAACAGTATGCATGTACATGTGCAGTTCTGCTTCTGTAATTTTTTGAGCAACTTGACCTGACAAGAACAAAAAAGAATGAGGTAAAAACTGGTACATGCATTATCCCCTACATATACAGTATTTTCCTAATTTGGTGCTCTAGTCATTACTCACACCATTTTGTTACAATACAAATAATTAACTTGTAAATATATGTCACATGACACTTAGCACTTCATTGATTGGTATCTATAGATGAGAGACTATGACAGATGCTCAGCTGGGAAGTTAGTATAACTTTCCCTAAATCCTGTATTTAGTTTCCAATAATATTTCCTATAACGACCTGAATAATAAAATGTTCCTAGAGAAATTTATTATGGAGCTTTTGGAAAGTCAAGATTTGACCAATCATTTACTTTCCATGGTCTAAGATTCCTATTCTTATAAAAAGAAGTTTAAAAAAAAAGATATACTGCTTCTCTTCAAATCCAAGTCAATTTCTGGTTTTGTGCATTTGTGTAACATCTGTGTTTTTCAGAGTTCATGCATTATGATCTCATTATTTCCCCACATAATTTGGAAAGAAGGGCTCACGAATAAGAAGAGATTTGAATATTTAGAGTTTGAGGTTTCAACCTTTTTATTCAGCATTAACTTCTGATTCAGTATTACTGGCATAAAGCCTGAGAGACAACAATGATGACTAGAAAAAGTAACAGGGAAAATAGAATTGTACTAGACTAATGGAATTTCATGATTAAGAAATATAATCACATCTGGCTTGAATATCAAGGACATAACATTTTTGTTGGCTAAATGTTTAAATTGTAGGTGGTACACTATTAATAATAGAGCTTTATTATTGTTCCAATTGTTATTATTGTTACAATATTGGAGGAAATAAATTATTAATTGAGTTACCTAACAATGAAGAAAAATTGCAGTTCCATTCACTTAAATTTTTGTTGTTTGGGAAACTTCATTTTTCAGCACTCTGGATCTTATTTTTTTTTCCCCAGAGTATTATGACAATATTAGTCCCCAGTTGTGATTTTCAAAAATGGCATTATAATGTTTATGGAACTAAATCAACCAATCTTGACAGATAAATGACTAATTCAGGGATTTATTTGCATCAGATTTAAGACAACTGGTGTATAACTAATGCACAACTAAGCTGTATTACTTCTAAAATTATGTTTAACTTAAAAGCTTTTCTCAGATTAAAAAAATGTTTATTTATGCATATTCAGGTCCCATCTTTAAAGGTCATCACAGCTTTTTACTTTTAATGACAGCCATTATGGACAGCTACTGGAATCAGACTACATAATATATGTAATGATAAATAAATCATAGTAGTAGCTGTGTAGAAAAGTTTCTACAGTTTGCAGAAAAGCAATATTACTGGTAAAAACCTTAATGGATTGAACAGTGCAACTTCTGCAGGTTACCATGATCCAGCTTTACTTTTTTCTTCATAAGTATTACATTACTTAAAATATTGCAGAGAATTTAAGTAACAGTCAAAATGAAAATTAATGTAATCCAGTGCAACCTACTAATTTTATATTGTTTTTTCTTGCCCTTAAGAATTCACTTTGTGAACTGAGACTTCTTTAGCATGATCCTGATGAACTGTAAGTTTATCTGTCATCAGGAATTACTAATCAAATTATTGTATTTTTAGGTAAAAAATCACTTACTTGCCAATTATTTTCAACTTCTCGCAACACACAGGTAGATAAAATGTTAATTAATAAAATTAAAAAACTCATTTAAGACAAAATAAAAGGCAAAAATATAGATAATAATAGGATGTGGCCAGACAATATTTTTCTTCCTTTAAATCTACGTTTAGACAATTATTTATTTCCAACTGCCAGCTAAGGTCCAACAGCATTATTGTTGTGGTTCTGCTCTTTATGGAAAAATGTTCATATAGCAGCGTAACTAACTCTATATCCTGAAACATTATCCTGGATTATAGGATATCAACGATTTGCTAGATAGATATTCAATTAAAAATCATATTGTTCTCTCTGCATTTGTTTTTAATGTGTAAAATGTTATGGAACTGCAAACTGCTTTGAGTTGAAGTTTTAGCTCTCTATATTGAAAACACTTTTAGAAGTAGATTATGATAGTAAACATCACAGATGTAGATATGTATACATACATACATCTATATATATGTATATTATATGTAGAAATATACATAAGCACATCATATATATATATATATGTGTGTGTGTGTGTATGTATGTATACACATGTATAATAGAAAAAGAGAAGCTGACTCAATCCATCCAAAAATCATGCATGTATATATATACACACATATACACACATATACACACACAGATACACAGATCCCTTAACATCCCTTAAATCCTAAAAGCATATTATTTATTTGATACAGCAATTTAAGGGGCTAAAAATTGTACGTTACTAACTGGATTGCAAGTGGATTTATGAATTCAAGAACTCGATTCCCTTTACTCCTGGGTAGTCCAAAGAGATTTAGTCAAGGATTGAAGCCAAATTGATTAAAATCTGTCCAAGAATAAAAACTCACTCTCTGCCTCTAAGAGGTGTGGATTTAGAGCTTTAAACTTCTAACTGAGACATTATGTATATTACACTTTTGCCTACATCACAACACTTTATTTTCTTGGGTTTGCAGGTTTCAGTCCTTATGAGGAAATTCTGTCTACTTATACAGGGGAATGAAGATGTAGTACAGTAAAGATTTCTTCACACTGAAAACTACTATTTATAGAATATTGATCTTTGTTATTAAAAAAGTAGGTGGTAGTGAAACTGTTAATAATTAAAGGTGGATATTTAATTACTTATGCATTAATATTTGAATCTTTTTTTTAGTTGTGCTTGTCATTTGTAGAAAGAAATAACTTTTATTCTATTACCAGTCTCTCCTTTTACTGGGCTACAACAAAATCAGAAGCTAAACAAAAGGAAATAATTTCCAATTGCTTTTGCCAGAATGTTAGTTTTACAGTTGTGCAATAATAATAATATTGACTGAGTGTAGAAGCTGTCAAATACTGCAGTTGGTTGAAAAGTTTATATTCTGCCTACCAATACTAAAACAGTTTCATATCTTAAGAGAAGACCAAAATAGAAGCCAAAACCTCACAAAAAGCCTATGACATGCTTTAAAAATTATGCCAACAAATGAAAAGGAATATAGATAACGTGTATAAAATTTGGATAGGAAGGTCAACATGATCTTAATTCTGATAATTAAATTTAACTGGAGTTCCCAGCAACAACATCATTTCGAACAGGAATAAACTTGCTGTCCTAGTCAAGACTAAAATGCTATAGTAATGCAGCAGACGACAGATTAAAAAAGGGTGTCAAAAAAGTCAATTTTTTCACAACGCTATTTGTTGGGAAGCAGGGTAATAAGCTTTCCCTTTTTTTGTCACCAGAGACAATTTATCCCACACCTCTCATCTCACATCTACTACAGGCAGTTACAAAATAACAAAGAAAAACCAAGCTGCCCAAGTTCTAACCATAAAATTTTTATATGCTTTGCATTTTAAAGTGTCATAGAGGAGCTTCTTGTCTGGATGGTAATTAGGATTTTCGTAAAGCTACTAACATGTAGGTACTTCAAAAATAAGACAAGCAAGAATGTTCTATTCCCTAACACTGTTAAAGGGAATCTGCAGTATCACAGACTTACCTGGGGGTGAAAGAGAGAAAATTAAATTGAATGCTTTTGCAAAATACACTAGTATAGAATGAATTTGTGTAATTTTTAAATGGTTACATCAAATATACAAATGTATGATACTCCATACCAAGATATTATACTCTTACCAAAAAGCAAATATCTGCTCTTAGGTAACAAAGCGTTGGTAATTCAGAGGTCAAAGTACAGCCTGTAGCAAAAACTTCAATGATGAAAAACCCCCCACAAATATTACGTTAGTTTTTTTTTTCTTTACTTAGTATCTGATAATCTACCGTATCAGCTACCAGGGAAATGAGAGATCTGATAGCTGAAATTCCACTTTCAACTCCTGTTCCTTTAGTAATTAAGCATCAACAAGTATACTGTATTTTACTGAATAGGATACTACACAAAAGGGCTTGGAATGGGCTGCAAATCAATCACAAACCTGCCCTCAGCTGATCATATTATGGGGGTCTTTTACAGTTAGATGTCAGCTCTGAATGTTGAGTGCTCAACCATAGCTTGCCAAGAGCTACATGTTCTTCCTCCCTTATTAAGTTACATGAAATTGAAAAGATATAGATCTGGATTTCAAATCCACTGATCTGTAAAAAAGGTACAAAGAATTACATTACAGGAAATCTTGGTAGTATGGTTTATTATTAAGGTTATCCATTATTTCCAGGTATTTCAAATTCAGTCAGACTTATAAGTAGACTGAAAACTTGCACCTTTCAGGTTTATTTCCCCTTTTTTTCTAGTTTTGTTTTTGTTTTTTCTTATCTGAGAAATGCCTTTAGCAGTCTAAGATTCATACAAGGATTTTGTTTGTTATTAGGTGATGAGTGTGTGCCAAGAATATGCTTTTTTCCTGCCTTTTTCTTATCAACAACTGCATTTGGCTGATAGATAAAACAGAAACAAATGATCAAGATATTATTGGATTATTAGTTAACCCTGAAAGGTCTGCCTGCATTACTCTACAGAAGTACTGGTGCTGCTGAGATTTATGGGCTAACACCAGGTACAAGAACAGAAATGAGGAAATTTATTTTGCAGTTTATTTCCATCTGCTTTCTTTCGCTGAAGAGAACATTCAACACAGGAGGATAAGAATTTGATCAAAAATGAGAAGTATAGATTGGTACAAAGAACACTGTGACTTAAAGTGGACTTCTGTTATAGCGGTTTAAAATAACTGCACCAGATTCATCATAAATACTGAATGTGTGAGTATATGAAGAAAGTATTTAAATAGACTGAATAAGGGAATGGCAGTGAATGACATGCAGAAAGAATAAATTGTGATCTTAGAAAGAACATGTTCCTTGAATGTTGGTTTCTTTTTAGTTTGTTTGTTTGTTTGTGGGTTTTTTTTGCCCATAAATATGAATGCTGTAAGATGAAGAAAAAACATGGTCAAACATGTCACACAAATGAAGGATATTGTCAACAGTCAACTTTTTGACATGGATGAGATCACTAAGATACTATTTGCTTTTGATTAGATAAGAAGTCAAAAGCTTATTGTTGCAGATGACATTCAATTTTCATAGGGATTTTGAGGTGGAAACTGTATTCTGATATCCGTTTTCATGTTTTGTGGGACATCCTGTATCTATAAGATCAGTTCTTACCTGTGACAGTCAGTCAGGAGCACTTCATATCTGGTTTGAATTTTTGGTAGTTCAACTGTGAAATTGAGTCCAGGCAGTCTGGAACCTGGACTAAAGGCCAGAAGGACATTTGTAACCACATAAGCCAAAACTGCCCCAGCAAGCACAAAGCCATAAAAATAATTGTGCCTTTGTCTCTTCTGATCTTAGAAATTGTGAAAAGGTTAGGGAAATGAGTGTAAAAAGCACATAAAAGGACCTGAGAGCTACTGCAAGTGGAATACAGCCAGAAACTGTACTGGGAATATGGTTTCCCTCAAGAAAAATTTTGACATTTAGAAAATTCTTCTTGTTTTTTATTATGTATGTCCTCCCAGGATGAGGCTCCAGCTGCTTCAGATCCTGGCACTAGGTCAAACAGTACAGCAGCATTCATACTGCCGCTTCTGGTGTTATAATTCTGTGTGCCAGAAATCCCATTTCAGTCTCAATTTCACCAAAATTTTCCTGGTTTCTTTGCAGTCCCCAGTCCCAGAAAATGATGAATACCTGAGGGAGAACAGCTTAAAAGTGGCTCACAAAATCCCACTCTAGCTGAAAATACTGCCTTTGAGACTACAGTGAGAGACATGATTGGTCACATAGATGAATCTGGAAACAAGTTTTTAAGAATTCTGGGAAACATGAACACAGACAACTTTTCTGGATTTGTTAGAGAAAAAATACCTTGCATGCTATTGAGAAATGAGAACAAAGTCATGGCAGGTTTTGTGCTTTATTATTTGAGTGTGAAGAATCCTATGCATGCATCTGCCCCCCTTAGCATCTCTACCCATACCAGTCTGATTATGTTAATCTTTGTTTCCATGTAAACATAGCAGAAAATTTTAAGGACTCAACAATGATCACGTAACTAATTTTATGTGACAAATAAAAAAAAAGGCTATTTGTTGCAGTTATAAAAAGAAGGTAAGGTGGCCTTTTTTGTTTGTTTTCTTTTGCTTTATCAGGAAGTAAGCTAAATTTTTTTTTAATATTTATATATATGTATATGTCTAGCAAAAGATTAAATGATAAGCTTTTTGGTATTTCTGTAGGCTAGAAAAATAATCAAGGCTTCTTAGTTATCCAAAAGGCAAAACAATCCCTTGAGGAAACACAGTAAACAATGTAATGACTTGTGAAAGCTATGATTTCAATGGATCATTTCCTTTTTGCCTGAACAGCTCTTTCATGACTACTCTTCTAAGCTTACCAATTTCAAGGTCGACTTTTTGCTAAATGTAGACAGCTGGCCTTCTGCATCATATTAGAATCTAGTCCTGTGAGTATATACAGATATTACTTATTATACAGTGATTTCCCTACAAAATGTATTTTGAAGTTATTACTGCTATTAGAGGGTGTGAAAAAGGTAATATAGAATGAAGTCTGTTTAAGCAAAAAAAAAAAATTCAATATATGAAAAAAACCCTTATATCTAAATGTGGCCACAGAGCTAGAGGATAAGTGCAAAAAGCAGAGTTACACAGAAAAAAACTTACCGAACTATTTATTTCAAATAAAATAATCCTGATCCATCATTAAAAACCAATAGCAAAACCAAACTCTGTTCTGGTTTATTGTATTTTAGATTAGGTATGAGGCACACATAGTTAATGATCAAAGAGCTTTTGCTCCTATTTCTACTGAATATTTGCTTCTTAGCAAAATGATAATGTGTGGATATGTTAAACTTTGCAAAACTATCAGAATACTTATATTTTAGTAATTCAGAATAGTTTACCTCTAATAGCTGTACCTTGAAAAACTGTAAAGCATTCACTTTTTAAGGAAATTGAAGATATTTTTTTGTACCAGATATATTCAGGAGCAATTATTTTATAAAAGGGAAGAGGTGTCCCTTTTGCCAACTAGTGTCCACTTTAGAATGCAGTACTCATTTTAGCAATGTAATGAGTCACACATTTAATATAAAAAAGAAAAAAAACCCACAAGGATATTCAGTTAACAAGGTGATTATTTGTGAGAACACACTGAAGATCTAGAGGTAAAACAAAATCATAGAAAAAGGAATAAACAAAGGAAAATCACATGCATTGTCCAGAATTCTTACAATGAAAGTAGTCAAGATGTCTACTTAAACTCTCTTGATTTATGAATCAAAACATGCTTATAAGATGCCTTGAACACTTTGAATATAAATATTGTTAAAATACAAAGAAAGACAAGAGAATGGTCCACCGAAAATCTTATTAAACATCTTTTGTGTAAAATGAGCTGGAATAAAAGGAGAAAAATCTCAATTATTTAAAAAAAAAAAAAAAAAATATTAATTTTTCCAGTTCTTTTTCATTCCCAATCAACCCTGATCTTATTTGATTTAAGGTACTTTACAATATTTAGGCACCTGAATTCAAAATTAAAACATCCTTTGCTGCAGTTCACATTTTGTGGTCAGCTCTTTTTTGTTTGTTTATTTTTGAGCTTAATTAAAAACATCAATGGCTTTATAAATGGGCTTAAATTGCAGACATCCTGTTTCAGAATTAAAGACATACAATAACCACAAACAAAGGGTTCTGCTTGCCAGATGTAAATCTATTAAGCCTCTCAACAATAGCAAAAGTGAAGATTCTACTTCATCCCTTCATTCTATATTTAGAAACCAGGTGCATTTCAACATGAGGAAGCTTAATCCCTTTTAAAATGTTAGAAGTTGAAATATCAAGGCTTTCTGTAAACTGATTTATCAGTGAGCTCTTGCCAGTGTGTTTTTGACAATTTACGTTTTAGAGTCAATAGGCGATTCTGATTTCCCATCAGAAAGATATTCATCTTTCTATAGCTCAAAGATCCAATATTAAAGAAGACTTCAGTTGCTTTATATCTAAAAATAAAGAGCAAAACTTTTACTCATCACTCAAAAAACAAGCAAACTACAATGCTGAAAAACATTTTGATAGAATATATTCATGCATGTTGTTAAAATTTTTTTTAAATTATTAAAATTATTCTAACATTTTCTTTTAAAAATTCAGAATTTTCAATTTAATTTCACAGTATTACGGAAATAAACAGCGATCATCTGACATGATGCTAAAAGCACAAAGTGTTCTGTATTGCATCTCTGTTAAAATTCCCACCTTTGTGTTTCTCTTCTTGTAGCTCACAACACTGCAAATCTCAGTTGTGTATATTCTTAAATCAATGCCTGATCAATTAATTATGTACTTAAAATGCCATCTACATTTCAAAATTATATTAGCTATACATGTAGTATCCTACTCGCACAACATATTCAGTAATATATCTATTTTGTTACATTTGAGAAATTTTAAGCGAGATAATTTCAATTTATCAATGAAAAAACAAATCATTAAATGGGAAGACCATTCCTGGCCCCTATTAAGCAAACATGTTTTTTCAGTCTTCAGAGTACTTTTTTTTTTAAATTGAACATTGCAGCAAAACACTAGCCTAGCAAAGATGCAAATGATTTTAACTCAGTCTTTCCCATTTTTCTGAACATTTCATTTCTATTTTTTTTTTTATAATTATTTTTCTCAAAATTCCAAGATAATGGACTCAAAATTCTGCTTTGAAATTCAGATCTTAAAAAGTCTTGTAGATCCCTATTGAACTCTCAGGTTAATTATATTTTGAGAAGCAATAATTAATTCTGAATACAATAAATTACCTGTCCTGAGACATACTGGTCAATGTAGGCAACAATTTAATAATTTGGATTTTACTTTGGGTTTTTATTTTGGTTTTTCCTTTAAACCAACTTCCTTAAACTGTACTATTTAAGGTTACATCTCTCTTTGTTTTTCTTTCGTCCCAAAACAGGGGAAATTAGCCTTTTGGCAATGATATTGTGAAATATACTTATAGCAATGTAGAATTACCACGTATTGAAAAACATTTTTTTTTTGTTCCTTTGCAGGTCATACTATTTATCAATGACCTCTTAATGTTGTCATGCAAATGGTGTACAGGGAGTAATCTATGAGCAAGACATCCTACAATCCATGCATGCTTCAGGCAGACAACAACCTTAGCATGAATTGATACACAGGTATCTGATAATAGCACCATTTCTATTCAAATTAATTCTCTACCCAAGGATTATAGAAGCTCTCAGCCACAAAGTATGATAAATTCATTACAAACACTCTGTTTCTGACCTCAGAGTATTAGTAGATCTGATTTTTGCAATGACTATAACTGCATACATGCAATTCTAACATGTTAAGACACTGGAAAATAAAACGCCCAAATCACCTTCTAGAAAAAGTCTGAACTGAAACATGTGCACAAATAAATATGGAACCCTTCATTTTGTTTCTAGACACAGTCATGATGAGCCTAATGCACAGCTGTATTTCAGTTCTCAAACAGAGAATGAAAGCCATCCTAACATGCAGAATAAATGACTGTATAAACTGGAGAAGTTTCTACCCCCAAAAACAAGCAACCCCATAAGCAACTCACTGGATAACAACAAAAAATGTAATGTTCTTATTCTTAAGACAAACAAAATAGCAGTAGTGCTGATAGTCTAGATAAGTTCACATACTATATAAAGCACAATGATTTTTTTATATCCTAAGATGCTAAAGACTGAGCACCTTAATTTACTGATGACCTTTTAGTTTCATTTAACATGGTTCATAATCTACAATTACCAATATGACACTAGGAAGAAATCACAACAACAGAAAGAATATAAAAGAAATTATTTAAATTTTAGAATCCTCATGACACTTTAATTTAGGTCCCTGGTATTTTAAAACTCAAGAAACTTACAAAATCATACAAAGGAGCTGGCATGCTATGTTCATAGAAATTTTAAAACCCATACGTGAAGATTGTTTGGAGGATCCATATGCTTATAAATTATTTAATAGCAGAGAATTACTAATAGAAATACCTTCAATCCTGCAAATGATATCAATATTATTTAAAATATTATTTTACGATAGATTATAACCTACTGATTCTTAAATGGTGCTATTACATAAACTAAAATTTGATAGAATTCTTTATTTTTATAAATAATAACAAAGGAAATGAAGAGGCAGGCAAAAAATCTCCAAAAATGGGTACTTCCATAAGGGACTTAAAAATATTTATAAAAATTTCTACTGAATTAATCCAAATCAGTTCTGCCCATGCTACCACGCTGTTGATAATCACACCACGAAATAAAAAAACCCAAAAACTAAAAGTACATTAGTGCTTCTATTTTTGCATAAACATCCTGCTGATGTAGTTATTTGACCTTTTTCTACTGCTTTAAGCCATTGGGAGGAGGTTTGGAAACAACTACCTTGAGAGTGAAGGAAATCATAAAGTTAAGTACACAAGGTTGCCTTGCAAGTTAATACAGCCAAAGCTGAAGCATCATAATTTTATGTGATATTTCTACCAGAAGCAATGAGTGGAATTAATTCCAACATGGAACAGGATGTTAGTGTGTTGTTTTATTCTTCTCTGGAGAGCTCAAACCTTTGTTATACATTCATTCAATTACTTACATAAAATAATTTGTTACAACCTCTCTGGTTAGCAGTTGAGGTACTACAACAGGGAAATTTATTGAAGAATGAAGGATAGCCTGAAGAAAATAGAGTAACAAGTAGATTTTTTGATTATTTTACACTCATTTTCATGACCTAGCACAAACTTCTTTGTCTAACTCTTTATATGCAACAGGTGATAAATAAAAATTATTCTTCTTGAACATAAATTATTCCTGTTTTGGAATATAAGACTGCTAGACAGAGTCTGCTGTTTTTCATCTGGCCCCAAGAGCAGTGAAATTTATTCAAAACAACTAAGTAATAGATTAATTATTAAATAGATTAAAATTCATTGCTAACTTCACTTAGCAATTGCTAAGTCCAGAGCAGGAGAAGTTTGTGACAGAAAATTTAAAAATGTGAATGAAAAAGGTATTATGTGTACAACAATACATTTTTCTAACAGTGCCATTATTGAATAGATCTGTGTGCTTCACTTATTATTATTATTATACCTATCTTTGAAAATAAAATGCTGTTGATGAACAGAAATCAAAAATCTGAGACAAGTCAGTCATGTTTCACCATAAAATTCTACTTTATATATTAGTCAACTAAATGAGTCTGATACTTTCTACAGACCTGTTTCAAGAGTGTCTGATGTACTTTCAGCTCTTTTCTCTTAACTGAAGTAGTATAGTTCATGATTTTCTATCTCTTTGAGATACAGAAAGATGCAGATTATAATGTAATATATAAATTTAACATAATTTCATAAAGATTATAACAATATTTATATTAATTATCTGCCTATATGGCACTGAGGGAAAAGAGTGACAAGGATATTCATTAGAATAATACCATTTTGAAAAGGTTTGAGATTAGTCTAGGAATCCTGACTTCTCCATTCAGCCAACTGAGTATGACCAGGATCATGAAAGGGGAAAAATCCATGTCTCCTATGCAAGAAATCTGGTCCTTAAGAAGATGAGGAAATCTACTATAAATGAGATGTCAAAAGACATATCCCTTGTACAGGTAAAATCTCAGAACTTTTTGAAGAGATGTGGCAGGAAGAATGTTTTCTATTTTTATAGCATTCTTGTTTAAAACTGAAAATGTCATAATTCTCTAGAAATCAGAATTTATGACACTCAGCCTTATTTTGCATTACAGATGAAATTAGTCATTATTACATGACATAGAATTTTTAATTTTTTTTTTTTTTTTAATTCAGGAAATTTTCCAAAATCTGGGTTTACCCCATCTAGCAGTTGGTGCTTTTTAGATTTTTTAGAAAAAATATTTAAGCTCCTTTACCCTTGGCCCAAACATACAAGAGAAAAAAAAAGAAAATCAGATGCATCATCGCTTATGATTTACTTTTCCATCCCTCAAAAAATTAAAGGAGGCATAGTCTTAAAATTCTTTCTTATTGCAAAGCAATCCCAGGAGTTAAATTCTATTTTGACTCTCTAAAGGATATCATAATGACTCAAATTTTGGATAAAACTCAGCCTTTATCTAAGATTTTAGAAGTATATTTAGAACTATCTAAACCCTGAAAAAAAAAAAAAAACAAACCTGGCTATATCCAGATTTCTATTTTGTATTCTATTAACTTTAACAAAAAGGAGAGTAGACATGGGCTGTAGCAAACGTTATTTTTTAAGTCAATTTTTATTTCACCTTATTCTCAAGCCTGTTCAAGGTTCCTTGTAAGAGTATTTGAATACTGTAGTTCAACACAAGTTTTAGAAAACTGGGTTTTTCTTTACCTGTTGACTTAACACTTAACTGTTGACTTGATGTTTTCTTTAACTACTGATTGCTAGAATTCATTTATCCATTTTGACTTACTTAGTGTGAATTCTCAAAAATTTTTCTATTCCCATACCTATATTTCATGTAGAAAAAGAGGCCCAAACAATTTCAAGAACGAAGTACCCTTATTAACATTTTTTACTTCTGTGCATTTCACCATGGATTTTGCTATTCCAATGATGAAACACATGAAATAGCTGGCTGAAACCTCTTTTTATGCTTTGTTACACTTAAAAGAGTTTTGATGACAAGTCTGGAATTAGGTTTCTTGAAAAATCTGTACAAATATTCCAACTCCTCATAAATGTTCATGAAAGCACAATGGGCTGCAAATATTTAAAATATTAGTGAATCTTTGATCCTATTTACTCACTCTGCTTAAGTGCAATTTAGTTCCTTCTTCTTTCTGTTCCTTTCTTTGTCACTTTGTTTCTCACCCCCACATCCTTTTGCAATATTAGAATCACACCATATACACATATGAACAGAAGATACAGCAAAACAAAAGCAGCATAAATTCAAATCTTGATATTAATGCAGTAATACGGCTTCAAGTTCTACCTTTATAAGGCTGATATACTCCTGAGAATTTTTTTTTAAATTGTGTACATGCAACATATGCTTTCCTAGGTGCTTACACATAAAAAAAATTAAAAAAAAAAATTAAGGTGTCTAATACCCTTATTAAAAACATCTTCTGCAGAAGAAGTGAAGCTGTAAGATGGCATTAAAAACAATTTTGTAATTAATATGCTGAGAGATCCATGGTAATGTTCTTACTGAAAGATATAATTATTGTAATAGCTACAGGAAAGAAACCAACCAAAGAAAACCAGATTCATTTCTTCCTCAGAAAATGCATGGTCCTGGAGTTTCACTGGACAACAGCACATCATTTATGAAGAAATAACTCTAGAAATTCTTATTGTATTTTATTTGAAAGCAAAAGACTGAGATTGTTACTTTTGCCTTTTTCCTACACACAGATACATACATTAACAGGTAAGTCATAAAAATGTGTCATGATGTTAGATGGTTCAACTTATTTGCTTTTATTTATAAAAACATAGTGATTAACATCAGACTTGATCTTTTTTTGTTCTAGTTTCCTTTTCTTATTCCTTCTATTAAAGTAGAATCAGCTTTCATAAATTTCATTTGCATACTGCTGAAATGGAGGGGATAAGCTTTTCCTAATTATCCTTTGGTGACATACAATCCTAGCTGCAATTAAGTTTTTTTTTCATTCTTTGCCATTTTACTTTAATTGTTAGCATTACATGATGAAGGTTAAACTACTTCTTATAAAAATTGATGAAAATTGACTTTCTTATTGTGTAAGAAATGGGTTTTTTTAATTTAACTGTTGACTTGTTGTTTAGCTGTTGAATTGATGTTTTCTTTAACTACTGATTGCTAGAATTCATTTATCCATGTTGACCTACTTAGTTTGAGTTCTCAAAAAGTGGTTAAAGTATTCCATTTTATAAAAAGAAAAATAAGTATGGAGTTTACAATAACATACTGAATAAACGATCCTTTAAATATTCTTTGTAACAAAAAGAATGTAGTAAAGCGTAGGATATTCAGTGTAATGGTAAGGTAAGAGTAATGATAAAGACAAAGAAGTTCCATATATATACCAGAGGTGAGGAAAAATAGACCTGCTGTTAAGGCATTCAAAATTTCAGGCTGCTTTTGAAAAACTGGCAGGGTAAGCTGACAGCATAATTAAAATACATGGGTTTCTTCCTACTTCAGGGAAAGAGAAAGCTGTAAGCCAGTTTTTTTTGGCTACTTAACAACTTCTATATTCAATTTTCTTCTGTCATATTTTGATCAATTAATTGTGTGTGAATATGGGGTAAGATAATCACAGCCAAATCCGTATCCAGCTTATTTAGCTGTCCAAATATTAAGGCTATTCCAGTGGTATGTTCACTCTTGTAGAACAACTGTCTTCCGATTTTTTTTCCTGAAAGGTTTTAGAAGTTCATTAATTCAAAAGAAGGCCTATGTTCTTGGGTATAAAGGTCATGGTATGGTGATTCATAGTGCAATTAATGTATCTTTTCCAAGAGTACTGGAATAGCGAATTAGAAAGTATGCACAACAAGCTTGTCAGTGCAATGCAGACAAAACTAGAAAATGCTGAGCTCAACAATGACACAACCTTCTCTCCATGTGGTAAAGGTCTCTTTCACATATCATGGCTGGGAGAAAATGCATCAAGAATTTGCAAATAGAGCAAACCCTCTATAGTGCCAGACTTCAACTGAGTACTCATCATGTAAATTATTGGCAATGAGTGGACAGAAACATATCCTTGATGGTCCTGGTTAAGTACTGGCATTTAAATTTCTATCACTATCCTGGACAGACATGCTCTGAATGCTGTCTGCTTTTTCACGTCTTTTGGGATGCCTCAGTTCACCCTGCAAAGAGGTGCACTTTATCTTTGTTCTTTTTTCCTTTTTGTTTCATTTACTCTCTTGTGGATAGATACATAAAAAGAGAGCACCTCCCCTGAACATTTTTGTGTCACCTATTCCCATTGGCACAGGAAAACAACCTAGAATTTCAACCAGACTTTCAGCATCCGGAATTTTAGTATGCAGCTCAGTGGTAAAGTATAAAGCTATATAGAAAATAAGAACGTCTTTTTTTCTGTTTCCTTGTGCACAAGTTTGTTTGGGTTTTTTTTGGTTTTTGGTTTGTTTTGGTTTGGGTATTTTTTTGCTAGAGAAGAAGCTAAGGGGGATTGCTAATTTATTTCAATTCCCAGATCAATCTCAGCCACAGCTTTGTAGAATACAGTTCCTCTTTAATAAGTATGACCTCTGCTCTTTCCTCTAAATACTTTATAACTCACCCTGTTAAAGTGTTTATTTATATTATATATTTACTATATTTATATTGTATATTCAGGTATATTGATTACATATTTCTTCATAATTGCTTTGCCATGGTTATTCACTGTTTCACCACTCTTCATTTCAATATGCATTTCATCATAAATGATTTGTGCTTACTTCCATATAATCAACAAAAGTATTGAACAAAGGTGGCCTTAGAGTTTCCTTTGAAATTCTTTTATAGCACCTTTATATAGTAATGATAAATGCATTATGAGGTCCACCAGCTAGATCTTAATACATTTAATTTGGACTGCACTGATATGGTGCTATTATTTAAAATTAAATATTCATACAAAATTAGGCCAAAAGTCAAACTCTACTTATATTAAATCTCTGCATTTTATGTCTTCTAACTTCAAATAATTAAATCAGGGTTTTAAAAAGAAAATTTTTCCATTAAAAATATTTAACTGCTATTAGTGATTGAGTTTTTTTACTTAGTTCTACTTCATTTTTCTATCTAATTTTCCATTATTGCAAGAAAAGCTGATGTCAAAGTAACTACTTTAGCAGTTAGCAGAAGTATTCATTAGCTGTGCTTGAGTATTGAGTATCTGAAAACTTCAGGGAGTCAACGAACTATCAATAATTAAAACTCTGAAGAACATTTAATGTGTTATTCCTGGATGTTATCACTTTCCCTAACTGCTAATGGACTGGAAATGTTTTTTGTTATCAAGTTCAACCACATTATCTTTTTGCTTTATGGAGAAAAAGCTGAAACATTCCCACTTAGCTGTTTTACTAATCATTCTCTGCTGTTATCATTTTTACTACGTCTTCACATAAAGTACATACTGTACTTTTATTTTTTAGGCGTAAGTTTTCTTTCCTTCTTTAACTTTTCCTATTGATCTTCTACATTTAGTAAACACAAATCTACATGGTTAAAGAACCATTTCAGTACAACTTCTCACATTTCTGATAAATTTCCTGCTATTTTTAAACTTTCTATTGCCAACTGAAACAGTGTAGGTGTATATGCATATTTAGTTTATTTATTTTTTGATGAAGGACAACATTTTGGCTCCCATGTAATCTCTGTAAAAATATTCAACTTTTTTCTGTCTAAAATACATTCAATTTTCCCTAACTTTGGCATTTTAAGAACCAAGCATATTATTGTATTAAAATGACAATCTGCTTGTCCTAAATGAATGTTAGGAGGTCACAATTGCTCCCAGTCACTAACTTTGGCTGAAAAAAAGAGATGTTTTTATTCAAAGTAGAGTATGATCTATATTAAATGCAAACCCACTTTCAGTTATCACACAATTTCAGTTATCACACAATTTCTTTTAAAACTCTAATGATGCGTTCATTGCTTCCATAAAATCACTGACAACACACACTGTATTTTCCTAATAACAGAGGTTTTTTTCCAGTCTGTATGGTTTAGCAATCATTTCTTGTGTGCCTAAATGTTTTTGTTTATAACCACGTATGTATAATGACTAGCTTTGTTCCATCCAAATAAAGCTATCACCTCTAAACACCTACAAATATAATCAGGTTTTACATGGCAAGTTCACAAGAAGGAGTTAAACACAAATTCAATGTAGAAAATGTATTCCTGGTTCCATAGCAAGTAGTGAGTGTCTACTCTCACTGAAAAATAAAAAAATAAAATATAAATTAAAACTAATTTAATAAAGATTAATTTACTGAAGAAATTTTCATCTCATCTCACCTACACCATTCCATAAAATTATGTCTGAATGAACCAAAAGGTATCTAGCCAAACAATCTGGCCATATTATTAAACAATGACAAATGAATAAGTCATTCAAACCTATACTCTGTTCAGTTCCATGAACCTGAGGCACACAGAATGAGAAGGTAGACAGTCATAATCTTCTAATTAACTTCCTGCTGTTTTGTATCTACATGAGCTCAAACGAGACCAGATGTAAGGTTACAAGCATTTCTAATGGGTGCATACAGTACAGGGCAAAGTGAAGCAAATTATAAATCTAAAAAATGCATTTTAACATGGCACAAACAACATCATAGCACATGAAGAGAGCCAAATGGAAAAACCTATCAAACATACATTTTTAGGGAAGACAAATATGAAAATGCTAACTTTGGTGATAATACAGGTGTTATTTAAAATTCTAAGAGCATATATTACTTCAACCTGGGGAATTCCTTCTGGGATATATAATTTCCATTGATATCTCAACTTTATTCAAAACAAAAGCTCATGCTTATACTGCATACTAGGTTAATAAAACAGATTGGGATATTTCTTCTTCACTATAGTGTTTCTATCTATCAGACATTGCAAATATTCCAGTCTATCATGGAGGCTCAATGACAGAAATTATTTTGGCAGGACAAAATACTATTAAGATTTATTTTATATAGCTCTCAATTAAATAATGCAAAATATAACAATGGATTACATGAGGGAAATTGTATGTATTTGAATTCTCTAAGTAACCATCACTAACATTGTGGCTGAATTATTAAGAATTAGATTTTGACCTAAGACACAATATTTCAGTGAAGTTTCCTAGGACAGTGCCTTTGAAACAGTTTGTTAATCAGATTCCTCATTGGTAGTAACTAAATAGAAGTCAGGATCCATAGATGCTGCTTCCACAGAGCAGCTCCAGCCACTGAGGGCTCGTGTTGTCAGATAGCTTACCACAGGGTGAGAAGTTGAGAGTCATAACTTCCTTGAGCTGAGAGTACACTATTGTTCATGGCTGGTATACAAACACCAGACAAAAATTATTTGAAACAGTAACATATGCTCTTGAATATGTAAACTGCTTTCATTTCAACCCAGAATTAACAATTGACCAATAAAACTCACCCTCTCTTCGATTAAGCCTTGCAAATCCAGGGCTGTGACTGCTAGACAGCTCTGACGAGCTACTGAATGATGACTGAGGTAAAGCAGACACCAGCTGATCATCACAATTATCTGCCAATGAAAAATATCACGTTCAGGTTAATCCAACAGAAACACTTACTGAACTGTAACAGAATCAACTCTGCATTGGAGAGCAGCATGTCTCTAAATATTTCCTCTTGCTGTATTATGTGTAGAAGTATCAGTACTTAGGCACAGGTTTTGGGGTTTTTTTACCCAATATTTCATGAGACTACCAGACAATAATTTATCATATTCTTTAACCAGCTGGTTTTACCCACTTCTAGCTCAACTTCTGAGATCAAACCAAGAAATGGTTCACTGGCCACTCACTATGATTTACATGAATAGCAAATGACACTTTCAATTCCCTGTTGCAGCACTAACCTACAACCTCACCACGTTTATTATTTACTTTTGACCTTATGTTCACACACGTCTTTGCAATCACTTTTAATGTGCAATCACATTAATACAGCTGTTTCTAAAAAAAATTATAAAGCCAAGCAAACTGAATAAAATTAAATAAAAAAGTAATCTCATCCCTTTCAAGCACAGGAAACATGACAAAATGGAAAAATTTTTGCTTTGCAAATGGTATATGCATTTTATACACACACAGAAAAATAATCATTATCTCACAATTATTAGTATGCAAGTCCTACCATCATACAGAATAAAACCTGAGCATTTCAGAAAAAGAAGACTTAACTGCAGTTCACAATCAATTATGCAGAAACAAGCAAACACTAATCAATACTCTAGCTTTAAATGCCTCTCCAGCTGAATTACTATACAGGATATGTGTTCATTCTCTATTTAAATTTAAAATGTGTCAATTGAGAATCGATACCTGATCTAGTTCAGCTGAAAGAAAATTAACCTTAAAAACTCAAGTGCAGCAAGTCTTCCCTAACTATACTGGGGCATCAGTTCTTTAGAGAAAGAGGAGATTATGTCAAATTTTAGTCTTTCTGAAGTGTTTCTTTTCAAGTCAATCACCTTCTTTGGATGCAACTAATAACTGACAAGTCATAAGTGAATTCTTTTTCTTCCAACTCTTCTATTTGTCTACCAGGATTCACAGTCAAAACCCATAAATATTAATGAATACAATATCTTTTCCTTACCTTAATTAATAATTAAGTGTTTCTGCTAAGTAATTATAGATATTTCTTTTTAACCATACGTTAATATGAATGTCCCCAGGGGATTTTTGATCACTTTAAAAAAAAATTTGGTTTTGCTGCTCTTTAATTTAGTTCGAGGAAAATGCTTTCTAAAGGAAAGACCTAGTAGTGGCCTTGACTGTGAAGAGTTAGAAGTTCTCTCCTGAATCCCATAAATAATATCCACTACAAACAATAGGCTTTAATTGCTCTTGATAAAGTCACATATGCCATATTCTACCAAGATCAGAGTACTTCTCTCATGAAAAAAAAAGAAAATTATTCTTATTTTCAGAACTTATTTCCTGTTCCAGGTTCACACAATAAAAAAGGCAAAAATTTATCCTACTCTTTAGTGTCTAATTACTTTTACTTCATTATCCACAGATTAGTTTTACAATGGTGAAAGAAGCCGTTCCACTTGGGACAAAATGTCCAACTGGTAAGCACAAAAAAGGAAAAAAAAATGAAGGTCTTATGAGTAAATTCATTGCACTGGCAAGTCTCAGAAAAGGATCTCATTAGTGAAAGATTTCTTTACAGCAGAGAAAATAGAAGGAACTTATTAGTCATAAACTGCATTAGAAATAGAAGAATATGATGATGCTGTGCTTCACACAGAGAGCTACTTACGGTGCTGATTCAAGGGAACACTTCAAGTGTCACTGATCCCTTTTCTACTGCCAAAGCCTACATTGTAAGTCTAGATACCAGGATGAATATTAAGAGTGGAAAATAAAAGGCATTTTCACTCGAATCTATCTGCATGATATACAATCACAGACCCAGAGAATCACAGAACAGCTTGAGTTGGAAAGGACCTTTAAAGGTCATCTAGTCCAACCCCCTGCCATAAGCTGGGACACCTGCACTGTACCATATTGCCCAGAGCCCCATCCAACCTGATCTACAACGTTTCTGAGTGTGCAGCATCTACAGCCTCTCAGATCAAACAGCTCTAGTCTTTTACCACCCCCATCATTAAAAATGTCTTCCTTGTAACTCACCTAATCTACCCTCTTTTGTTTCAAAACTATTTTCCCATGTTCTACTGCTACAAACTTTCTTATTAAGTACTGAAAGGGCGACAATAATGTCTCTGTGGCAGCTTCTCTTCTCCAGACTGAACAATCCCAACTCTCTCAGCCTTTCCTTATAGAAGAGCTTCTGCTCCATCCCTCTGAACATTTTTTCAGCACTCATCTGGACCTGCTCCACAGGTCCATGTGTTCCTTGTGCTCAAAATTGCAGAGCTACTTGCAGCAGAATGTCTCATCCTTCTCAAATGCCTCATATTTTAAATATTGATCTTCTGGTGAGAGGTGGCATGTGTTATGAAATGAATCATCAGGAATGGGAGCATGCCATTAATACATAGAAGCATAGTAGATAAACAACAGCAGGCACACTACTTTTAAATCACCCCTGGGTATAACTCTTCACAAATTTCAATTCAAAATAAACCAAAAAAAAAGCTACATTTCCGCTGGATGGATGATACATCTGCCTTTGTAATGTTAGCTTCTGCCAAACACATTTTTCACCTTTTTTCTTTTTAATGTACACGTTGGAAAGGAGTCAATGGTACTGAATTATTCTACCCAGATGGTCTAATACATGTGTATTTGTGAAACACACATATTGCTTTGAGATATTCCCACAAGAATTCTATGAGCACTTAGCATTTATCTTACAATAGTTTATGTCAAACTTGATTTATAATAGAAAGGCACATAAAATTTTGAATATTAAAAAGAGGTATTATCCAAAATTCAACAGTCCATGATAGGGTTTTTTGCCTTTTGCACACTATGAGAAAAGAGCAATGAGTCACAAATAGATATACACTGAATAATTATACATTTATTTTACAACAGCCACTATGCTTTATTTCAGGAAAATTACTTCATATGAACTTCTGCTTTATTGCTTAACACATGTAGCTTAAAACACATTCTTGTGGCAACTTTCATTGTGCAATTTAACTCAAAATTTAGTATGAATTCCAGAGTGAAATCAAAACACTTTGTAGAAATTGTCAAGAACCAGATGGTCATTATGAACTTGCTTCTCAATGTAAATAAAAACAAATGAAAGAATAGTCTCTACAGGGTGACAATTCTGTATGCTTTCATTTACACTGGAAGACATTCTACACGATGGAAACACTCTTTGAATTCAGCACTTTCTCACATGCTAACAGTGACTTTTCATTTCTCTTGGACAGCCTTCCACTGTTCAACAGAACACATCTCGCTGCTGAAGGCAATGTAAGGCTTTCTAGTGATATTTCACACAGCTTCTTCTAGGCTAAAGGAATACTTAAGTAGACCATTTAACATGAGATTTAAAATAAGGCATTTTAGTTAAGAGTTATCCATCATACAGCATTTATTACACATTTTTTAAACAATACATCAGAATACCAAAAGCATAAAGAAGCCCTAGGTTTCTTTAATATGCACAAAAATCTGGTAACAAATAAGGTTTTGTGAAAGAAAAAATATATTAAAAAAATACATATTATCTGTTATTCAAGAAGTTATTCAAGTTATATAAGGCATGCTTTTCCATATACCGTAATTCTAGCGTGAGTTTAATCAAATTTATAAAGCAACTGAGGACTTTGAAAGGAATCAAACTCATAAGTGATGCATGAATAAAGTATGCCTATCATCTCTCTTCCAGCTCCAAACAATATCCCATTATGCACACTCAGAGTAAGCCAAGAAATTTGTAATACAGAGATACTATAAATTACATAGATTGTGTCATATGAAATACAACAAAGGAGTTCGAATAGGATATCACCCTATAATAATAACTGTTACAACAGCAATATTAACCAGTTATCATGATGATGTTTATAACATTACGGTTGAACAAATAAATTTTGTTTCTTCCAACAAAGCAGCTGCTTACTGAAATAAAAATTGTAATAAAAATAGCAGAACACTGGGACAACCTGAGATTCATTTATTCAGAACGCATAAGTGTATATTTTAATTTCCATGTAGTGAAAAAAACCTGATTTCATTTACAGACATAAACCTTCTCTTTTCTGTGAAAACTTCAAAAATATATGGCACTGATTTTACTTTGAAAGGAACAATTTATTTGTCTGAATTATGAACTTGGTTCACAATAATGACTAACAGATTTTAATGCTTTTCAATTTGAATGCAAATTTACTCTAAATAAGCAAATGTCAACATACAGTGCCCAGCCACTACAAGTTGATGTGAAAAATTATATTCTGTTCATAACTATCTAAAAAGTATATGCATTAACATCGTCACATTGACTTTACTCATGACATATCTTAACTCAAACTAAACATCCCAACCCAAGTGCATACACAAATTAACATATTGCAATTTCATTTATTTTACTTTTTAATGAAATTATTTTCAGCTATTATATTGTTGCATGCACCTTTTTTTTCTTAAAACTCAATTTACTCCAAACTCCATCAACCAACAAGAACTACCAACTCCTTAATTAACTATTAAACTTATCATAAGGCAGGACAGAAGTAGCATTGAAGGAAAAAAAAAAGATCATGATGTTTGACTTCTCCAGAAACCTATCAAGTTCTTCAGTTTTATGAAGGAATCAAAGAAAATACTGAGTACCTAAAGAGCAAAGCAACAATTTAACATTAAACAAAAAAAACCCAAACACTTGTTCCAGTAAACCACATGAAAACAAAAGAAGAGTAAAAAAAAAACAAATAAAAGTTTTGCAATTTTTTCTCAAGTAGAGAAAACTAAATACCTGATCATCAAACAAGAAGAACAGCTAAAAACAACCAGAAATACAGTCATAGTATGTCGAGAACACCCCAAGCGTGGAGACGCGAGGCTTGACTCCATGTTTTCAGAAGCGTGGTTTATTATATTATGATATATATTATATTAAAATACTATATTAAAACTATACTAAAAGAATAGAGAGAGAAGACTCATCAGACAGCTAAAAAGAACAAGAATAGTGTGACTGTCATAATCTTGTGATCATAATCTTGTGACTCTCAGAGTCCGATGCAGCTGCATCTGTGATTGGCTCTTAATTAGAAACAACCAACATGCACCAATCACAGATGCAGCTGTTGCATTCCACAGCAGCAGACAGTAATTGTTTACATTTCTTTCCTGAGGCCCTCAGCTCCTCAGGAGGGAAAAAATCCTAGCAAAAGATTTTTCATAAAATATCATAGCTACAATAGTGGAGCAGAATAGAAGACACAACAGCAGTTGGGAGTCTCTGAGAGGTGTAATAGTGCTCATCTTTCCCATGCAGGTAAGCCCTAAAAAGGATCAACTTTGCTATCAAATTTTAGTAAATTAATGTCTGTGATGATAAAATTCATGAAAAGGAATGAGACTCACAACAACAAAGCACATGTCATACTGTAGCAACAAGTCTAGTGCTTGCTAAAACCCTAAAAAAGGTGCCACAAAATCTGCCTCCAACAAGTATTTATTAAAATCTTTGGTTCTGTCATGTGCACTTCAAAGTTTCTTTTCCCAACACTGTGAAGACCAAATATTCTCTAGCCTGTCTACTCTTTTCAACAAAAGAGACTTTATTTTCCCCAGGAGTGAGCACCTATGTCATTTTACCTAATAGAATTTTTAAGTATGTTAATTGTGGTAATTTAATCTTTGGTCAGTGTGCAGGCTTGTAATTAGTTCCAAAAGATTCATTGAATTTAATGAGATTCCTATGACATAGATAAAAAGAGATTTCCTCTCTCCTTGTTTTCCTGAGAGGTATTGACCATTTTGCTGGTCCCAATCTTAGTGAAATCTTCATCAGTAAGAGAAATGAGGAGAAGTCGACAGATTTACAGACCATTAGACCTTCACAGTTTCAGGCCTCCTAGCTACACAATGTGCAATGTCACTGAAGATGAACCCAGCCTGTCATTACTGCTGCCGCTGCTATATGTTTATGCTTGCATTTGCTTCCTGGACAGGGACAAATTATCCTTGTTCAGAGAGCCTAAGGACTTCTTTATCTCAGGTCTACTGCTGGCTATTTGTAGCCAGAAGCTTAAAAACAACTCACTAGGAAAGTTGCACTGTTTCATTCATGCCTTTTGATAGCCACCAGGGTTTTCCATTCTTCAGCTCAGTTTACAGAACATATTAGGCATTTCCACATAATTACATTTCAACTGCATGTAGTAGCCGAATGAGTTCATAATGCCCTACTTCACTAAGGTTTTCTGCTGTTTACTTATTTGAAAGATGTTAACATTTCAAGCTGAAATTTTATTTGTGAGTAGCTCAGGCTGGTTTTCTTGATTTATTTTTTATTTAAACACAAGTTTTCATTAATAGATTTCACTTATTTCTTAGAGGCAGTGGAGAGACAAGGCAGGGAGCTGACTGCCCAAGATAAAAAAAGAAGGTTTTAGGATTTTGAAATAGTTTCTCTGCAAATGTAAATACTTTATCAATGAGGTAACCTGCATGGCAGGGCTGATGATTTTCTTGAACTTGAAACAAAGTCTTCCAGTTTTCTGATCATCTTTTCCAGATAGCAGCTAACACAAATTCAGCACAGAATTCTGACACTTAACAGTCCATTGTTCCTTTTATATTCACATCAGGCATGTGACTTTTACTTTAACAAAATACATGAAATTCTATATTTTCTTCCTTTCAAGGAGCCATCCCTTTTCACAACTGCAGCTATTTCATGCCAACAAGAAATCAAGAACATCTAGTGAGTACAAAAAGCCAAATTTCCTCTGTGTTCACAACCTTGCTGCTCTCCGGGGACATGAAAGACTTTTTGTGACTGAACACAGAGAATCTAAAATGACAAACCAGAAGGAATAAGATAAACACTGCAGTAATATAGATCAGAATTTAATTATACACGAATGGAAGGGATACAAAAAATGTTTCCCTGCAGACACTTGCAAAGATTCACACCTTGCAATATATCTTCAATTGCTGGCAGGGCTGTTATATAGCTGGAAATTATGTGTTCCTTAGGTTTTTATTTGTTTATTTTTGCTTTATTTTTATCTGATTACATGATATTTTTATTCCATATATTAGGGAAAAGGGAGCATGAAAATCACAAAAGAGTTCTGAATATCCATGAGCAAGTGAAATAAAGGACTTCCTTGCTCTTAGTACTCAGAAACCAGCCATAAGTCAGAAACCCTATTACTAACTGACTCTAAAGACAACCAAAATAACTCACTCCTGATTCTCTTGGTCTTTTCCAGAAATCTTCAGACAGTGATTCAATGCAAGGCAAGTACTATCACTAAAACTTAACTCTTAATTCCAACTACCATTTGAAACCAGAGAAGTTCTTATAATAAATTCCAACATGATTATATAAAGACTGTATTTTTTCATCGATTCCAATTACATTTTTTCACTTGTGAATTCAGTAGTGAAAAAGCATATGATCCAATAAAGCATTTGACTAGGACAAATTAGACCTGACAGGGGATGGGAGAAATGGATGACTTCCAGTTAGGATCTTCTTATTCACTTTGAAGAACTGAGAAAAAAATTATTAATTAAAAAAATATGCTTCAATAACACTTTCAGATCAATTTCTTCAGGATGTATACTACAGTGAATCAAGAAGAAGGGCTTCTACTAGATGGGCAAGTTTTGTGTCTTTTGACTTAAAGACCTACTTCTTCTCAAAAAAAGTCAGAATGGCAGAATTAGGATAAACACTTTCCAAAACATCACAGAATCAGAGTTTTGTGGGTTCTTATGGGCCTTATTTGGTATAAACTCAAAATAATATTTAATTAATATTTCTATTTCTGAAATATCATGCATTTTCTTTGAGTTTTGGTGTGACTTGTACTACAGGTTGAAAAAAGTTTTTAGTATAAAAAGATAGTAATAAATTAAGTGTTAGTAAGTATGATCTTATGCGTAAATAATTTAATTCAGTAAGTCTAATGGAGTTTTTTCTGGGAAAAGCTATGAAAGACTAATGCACTTTATAATGCCAGTTGGAAGTTTCTCAAGCACACGTAGTAGAAAAGACAAGGTTTTTAAAGAGAATGAAAATGGATACATATATATTTTAAGGAAAGTGAAAAAATTACTTACAATTTATAATTAAAATATTTCATATTGAACAAAAGCACATAAACTTTACCATCAGCATTCATTTTTTCCCGCATCATTGTGCAATATATGAAAACTGATGTTGTAGCACCATGAAATGTTCATTCTCATGAGGTATGTCTTTAACTGTCTCGCTGGTCAATTAAATTTTCATCATCTTAGGGCTATGCCATAATGTTTTTTAAATTTGGAATATTTTATTAGAAATAAATTAATTTCATCCACAATAATATAATCATATACATGTTAACAGATAACATAT
Organism: Onychostruthus taczanowskii; assembly: GCF_017590055.1. NCBI lineage: Eukaryota > Metazoa > Chordata > Aves > Passeriformes > Passeridae > Onychostruthus > Onychostruthus taczanowskii. Next base: position 230,934 of record NW_024498884.1, read on the forward strand.
ACACGTTTCTTGAGATCAGCAAAAGCCTCTTTACCACAAGAGAGGATATTTTACACACCTTGTTACCAGAAGTACACAGAAATCTTTTTGCTTTTTCCTAAACCAGCAGATGCACAGAGACTTCACATAAAAGAGGGAAAGAACTGTTTGTTTGGTTTGATGAAAGCTTTGACTGTGATTTAATTGCAAACTTTGCCCAAATGTAGGGGGTTTCACTTAATTACAATTCACCCAAGCAACAAACTTCCCATTCTTCAAAATAAAAAGAAAAGTTCCCCTCTAGCAAAAAAAAAAAAAAAAGAAAAAGGAAAAAAAACTCACAAAAAAAACAACCAAAAAAAAAAAAAAAACCCCCAAAAAAAAAAAAAAAAAAGGAAAAAAAACTCACAACAACAACAACCAAAAAAACGGAAATAAAAAGAGTAAGATTTCACAGGGAAACATCAATGACATTCAGTGCCTAAAAAAAAAAAAAATTCCAAAACCCTCCCTCATTTAATCCATGACTCTGGGAACAGGCTCCTCACGATCACTTACTTCCAAAGGCATGAAAGGCATGGGGGCTAGTTCTGCTCTGCTTGAAAGTATCTGACAAGCAATGAAACTCAAGAGACCCAAGAATGCTGAGGGCAGCACAGATAAAATCCTTGTTATCATACTGTAGGAATAGAGGAAAAAGTGTATGCACTTACTCATTTCAGGATTAAAACAGTCAATATACCAAACTGACTCCTCTTACAGACTGTAAAAATTGTCCCAGTAATTAATACTTGCACATACAATGTGTAACAGTATTTTACAGCTGTAGATTCCACTTAAAAAATTCAATATCTTTACTGATAGGGAATAATATCTTTTTTCCAGATCTAAGATTTTCAAGACAAGATTTAAAGTTTACCTTCAGCTGTAAACCTTTGGATCTTGCTATCTTGTCTCCATACAAAGGAAATAATCTCCTTTCTTCACTATCAGCTTTTTCACTATTTTAAATGAAAGTTTATACCAATGGTGATAAAATTACCTGAAGAATTGTTAAATAAAACAAATTATTTCAGTCTTATCCAGCAAGCCTTATTTTCCACACCCTGTATCACTTTGTACGCATACTTTGAACGTCAGCATTTGCAGCTTTTTCTTGAAGGAAAGGTACAAGCAGAAAAACTGGTAGCAGAAGTCAATCCTCTGGTCTGAAAGCAAATTTTCATCAATTACTTCATATACCATATTTGTCAAATTCGCTTCTCAAGGCCCAAGATGCTGTTCCATGAAACATGGCGTATGCCTCCAGCTATCCTGTGGTTGTCTCCACCATTGTAAACATGTAGCTCTTGCTTGGTAGATCGGCAGGAGTGTGATGTAATCAACCCACCAGGCCTTTCCCTGTTTGTATTTTCATCTGAGCTGAGTCAGTTGGTTAGAGCGTGGTGCTAACAATGCCAAGGTTGGAGGATTTGATCCCTATATGGACCATTCATTTAAGAGCTGGACTCCTTACAGGAGTGATCCTTACAGGTCCCTTCCAACTCTGAATATTCAGTGATTCTGTGACCACTGTCTAGCATACCACAGAGACTCTTCTTGGCCTGCTTGATCCCAGCACCTTTCACAGTTATGGATAACCTGGGGGACAGCGTCAATAGGTAAGTCCACCCCTTGATAACAAGCCCATCTGGGTGTTGAATCTCTTCCCTGATGACCTGAGGCATCATGGGCCCACCATGTCCATTATCTCTGGATAATTCACCCTTATGTTGCCAGTCCAGATCCTCCTGAGACATTTTAATCTTGGCAGCTTTTGCGACATTCTTCAGCAGCCCAACTCTAGGGCACATGTGCATCTCATGATGAACTTTTACAGCCAACTTCTCTATCCAGGCACTGACATCTTGCCACACCTCAGCAGCTCAGGTGGGTTTGTCTCTGCATTCCCAACTGGTCTTTTTCCTTCCTTCCAGCCACCTCCACAGAGCATTTGACACCATCCACAGTCAAAGAGTACTGACCATTTCTCTTTCAGCAATATCTAAAGCCAAGCTTTCAGCTCTGACTTGATCCATCTTGTCCCTCAATAGCTTTTGTGATTCATCATGTAGGGCATCCATTTTTGATGTACCCCTACAGATGGCAAGAACCATAAGTTCAGCGCATGTATCGCTTTTCATTTTCAGGTAGCTGATTATACTGAGGGGTCTCCTCAGCATATGTCATATTCCCCTCTTCTGATTATGATGAACGTTCCAAATTTTTGCCTTCAGGCCAGTTAGTGATGACTTCTAAGATCCCTGGAATATTGGGGTTTCCTATTTGAGCTTGCTGTGTGAACAGCACAACCCACTTACTTCACATCACATCGGTGTCATGATGTGTGGAAGGGACTTTGAACATCCACCCCAACACCGGCACTCAGGCCGCCAGGAGGAGCTGTGCTTCAGTGGAAATCACTTCTGAAGCAGTTTGAATGACTTCATAAGCTGCCATTATTTCTGTTTCATTTGGGTGTAACAGGCCTCAGATCTTTTGTATCCACAAATCCAGAACCCCCTGAGTCTCCCTGGATAATTTTTACCAGTCTCCAGAAAGGAGAATTCCCTCCAACTGCAGAGTAGAGCGCATTTTTTGTATCTTGTCCTGTTCTGACTGGCTCAAGGGCTACGGTATGAACAATCCCCCACTGCATTTGTTCAAAAGCTTGTTGATGTTCAGGACCTCAACTAAAATCATTCTTCCAGGTCACATGAGAGAGAGGGTTTGCAATCTGATTGTAACCCAGAATATGCATCCTCTAAAACCCCACAACACCCACAAAAGCCTGACTTTTTCGCCTATTGTGGGGGACATAGCTACTATCTTGACCATATTCACTGGAATCTGACAATGTCCATCTTGACATTTGTCCAGGTTCCCTGCAGTACAGGTTCCCTGTGCAGTAGCCAGTACAAGACTAGGACAGTCAGGTTATTCTGTACCACCTCATGTCAGTACTGGGCGCAGGGGAAGGGGAGAAGGGCTTCCTTCCCATAAAGCAAGTGCGGTGGACTGAGGGTAACTCTGGTTTAATGCTAGAAGGAGTGGTTTGGGCAACACTGGTTCTGTGCCAGAGGGAAGTGGCAGGGGTAGTGTGGCAGAAGGGGTAGTTGGGTATTGTCTGTTTTCAGAGCTTTCCTTGTTGAACAATAACTTTTATTTTTGTACACTCTGTTGTTAGTGTTGTTGTTGTTATTATTTCCTTATCTCATTCCTGTTTCTCGCAAATTGTTCTTATCTCAACTGTGATCTTCACTTTTTGTGCTTCCAATTCCCCTCTCCAGCCTGCTGCAAGAGGGAGAGGGAAGGCAGAAAGGAGCAAGTGTGCACAAGTGTGGTTTGGAAAGTCTCAGTAGGAACACTAAATTGCGGGTATTATTCCTAAATCATGACATCAGTTTATTCCGAAAATCTGAATTTACTGGGGAGGTCCATTCACCTTACCTTCTTTTATGACAAAACCAGCCTTCAGGACTATTTTAATTGTCTTCTCTTCTTCCTTTTCCTCAAAACTTCCTCTGCTGTGTTGCCACACCCCATGATGTCATCACTGTCCTGCAAGTGTTCTGGAGCCTCACCTTTTTCAGTGCAGTCTGGATCAATCCATGGCAAATAGCAGAGCTGTGTTTCCAGTTCTGGGGCATCAGTTCCAGGTGTACTCCATGCCCCTCCAAGTGAAAGCAAACTTCATTCAGGCCCTGACAGTCCACTGTGAGTTTCTATTCTCCACTGGACTTACACGCTGGCCATACAGGGCTGTTATAGGGTGAGGGAGGCTTGCTGGCCACTCCCTGGGTCTCCAGCTCACAAATCATCTCATGGGTGGGGATCGCAGAGTCCCAGCTGGCGCAGTTTTCCTGACAGTGCAGTGATGTGGTAGCAATCAGTCCCTGTTGTTCTTCAACCCCCACAGCAGAAGGGTTCTCTGAGACACCAGGCAAGGTATTCAGCTGTCTAATTTTCTCTGTCCCAATAGCAGCTATCCCAAAGGCCTAAAGATGACCTTTTGGGTCCTTGAAAAACCCTCTCCTGAGGTAATCTATTCCAAGGATCCATGTGGCTTCTGAGCCAGTCACAATGGGGTGTTTTGCCACTCATTCCAGCCAGGCTCACTCCAGCTTCCAGTGCAGTCAGCTGTTGGGATTCCCTTGTCACCCCAGAAATAGAGGTGGATTCTACCCCTACATATCTTGATGTCATCAGGGTACACTGTGCTCTGGTGTCTGCTAAAGCTTTATACCCTTGCATGTCTGATGTGCATGGGATCCACTCCACACCATCCAATAGATCTGACTGTCCCTTTCTGCTACCTGGCTGGAGTCAGGGCCCCTCTAGTTCTGGTCATGGCTCTCATTGCTCACTTCTTGTAAATATAAACTGAGGTCCCTTCAGAAGGACCAGAAGTGCCACCAGCCCTTCTATTCTGTCTGAGGGAGGACTTGCCCATTGGAAACTGGAGTGGCATTTATACTTGAAGAACGTCCTGTGCTACGTGTTCCTCCTTTCAGCTTATGTACTCGTGCTGTTAGTGCAGAAGTGGGCTTTCCATCTCACTTCCTCATGTCCTCTCTGTGGTCATGTGGGTAAAACCCCACATCACCTCATGGCATGGACCTCTCTCTCACAAGCACGGGATGCTTGCTGCCAGTAGAAGAAACTCCGGTCCATTCTGGCAGGGCATGGGACATCTTTCTAATCTGTTAAGTCTTTTGAGTCTGTCTGCAGTGTTGGACAGTCTTTTCACAGACAAGGTACATTTTAGAAGGGAAGGAGAAAAGATGATTTTCATATTCCCAGAGTCAGGTAGTCACCTGAAGCATTGTTTGTTCTCCTTCTTTCGATGCTAATGGGATGGTCTACAACAGCATCACACTCTACAAACTTCTGCCACGTGGATTGTGTACTGGTCCTCACATGGATCTACAGAAGTCTACAGCTTGTTATTTGAATCCTTATAGATTACTTCCAGCACAGCTTATCCTCTCAGGTACTGGGCACTTTTCTCCATTGTGCCCCAATGTCTTGGGTGCATTATTAGATCACCCTTGAGAGAATACCTTTATCTCACGCTTGACAGGAGTCACCTCCAAAGGCTGACAGTTTCTGTCCTCTTCCCAATCCCCTTGTCAATGTTCGCATCCCAGAACAGGGATTCCAGTTACCTGGCTTCACTACCATCTAGTTTCATATCATGGGCCATGATATTCTAGCATCAGAGTGGCTGGGTCACTCAGGGCTCATTCAACTGGCAGCTGAAATTTATTTATATATCTCTGAGCACCCACGAATAGAGACCAGATGATTACCTCTTGCTCTGTCACTTCCTTCTGTTCTGATGGTCCTGCTTCCTCTTCATCCCTCACTAAGCTATGGATTTGTTCTTGAATTTTATTTTTGTATAGAGGCAATTGCTGCTGGCATGGGTTGTTCTTCTGGTTCAGCTGCAGTCTAAGTGGCCTTACTGCCTGTTGCTCTGCTTTCCTCTCCTGCAGCATGTCCCTCAGCTCAGCATGTTTGATAACTTCACGCCTCTCTGAAGCTGTCACAGAATTTATCTTCCAGATATTCTGCCGCTTAATCAGGGTCCTGTAGTTTTTCAGGGGTGGACTTCTGAACCACTGGAGCAAAATAATCCTTCAAAAGCTGGCCCATCTTCTTCCACCTCCCATGCCACTCATCCACCCTCGAGGGCAGATGTCTGAAAGACCCTCCTAAAAATCTTTTTTGTCACTCTTTTGTTTGCACAAACATGGGTGACAACCACACTCAGGAAACCTTACAGACTTAGCAACAAGAACATGCTCTCCTTAACATCAAAGGGAAATTCAGAATTCTCAAAAGCTGTTGTAACAGGCTTGAAGGAAGAAAAGGGGGTTGAAAGGCTGCAGGAATTCATGATTCCCTGTTCTTTCCAGTGGGTACAGTCATTAACGGATTCCCAAAGGTAATAAACAAGCTAAGGATAGCACAGCAACACTGAATACACATTCCAAATTGCCTTCATTATTGCCCTTGATGTTTTGATGTCACAAGCTGGTATCACACAGTACAGCAAAAAAACAATTGTGATCCCTCTCCCTGCTCTGAAAAAGAACATCGTGAGGAGCACATAGTGCATATACAGGAATGTATACACATTAGGTACCACAAATGAAGAGACCAAGCAAATTGTGACCAGTAACTCTGGATCTAAATCAACAAATGATTAGATCAAATTTGTTTCCAATCTGTTCCAGAAACAGAAGCAAAATAAAATAAATAACAGTAAAAGTAACAATACTAATGATAAAGTGTACAAGAAAAGAGAGGAAGGATTCACATTGCTCACCCTCTGTGGAAACCCTTGACAATACCCAAAATCTCCCTCTTCCAGGCTACCTGACATGGAAGGGAGCCCTTCCGCTATACCCAGAAGATGATGTGAAGTGGTATAGAATAACCTCTGAGTCCTGGCCACGTCCACTCCTGACAAAAATTCATCCTCTCCTGGCTAGAACCAGGACACCTCATAATAGAGATGCTCCAGTTCCCTAGTCATGTTAATAGCCCTCTGCTGGACTTATTCCAGAAGCTCCATGTCTCTCTTGTTCTGGGGAGGCCAGAAATGGACACAGCACTCCAATTGTGCCTCACCAGGGCTGAGTAACAAAACCAACTGCCATGACCTGCCATGACAGGAAGGCAATCCTCTTCCTACTGCACTCCAAGATCCCACTGGCTTTCCTGGCCTCAAAGGGCACACTGCTAGCTCATGGACAATTTGTTGTCCAAGAAGACCGCCAGGTTCTTCGCCACAGAGATGCTTTCCAGCAGGTTAGTTCCCAGACTGTACAGGTCCTTGTCCTACTTTTGTATCATCAGCAAACTTGCTGAGGAGGCAGTCTATTTCTTCATCCAAGTAATTTTATTATTAGTAGCACACAATTTGTATCCCAGCATAGGTTATTGACAAAACAGGACTAGATAAAGCACCTGTCTCTCAGGCATCCTTCTAAACAATGCTCAATTCAGTGATCTCACCTTAGTTACACCTACATACTTTGAGATTGGTGTTTTCATGGAATTCAAGATTTCCTATATCAGTAACACAGAAGGCAATTCTTTAATCAGTTTTACCCAGAAATACCTCACATGACTGAATTATTAAAATAAATACTAGAAGTTCTTTTATCATTGGTTTTTTAATAATTATGTCATTTACTCCTTCTGATTATTACTAAATTTTTAAGTTTAAGAATTGATCTGAATACTACAGCCTGAGCTACTATCCCACAGTAAACCAAACCTACATGATGTTACATGAGTTTGTCTTCTTAAATCATATCCAGACCTTTATGAAAGTGGTTTCTGCCACTAAAAACTTTCATTACAACATCATCAAAGTTGTAATTCCTTTTCACTTCCTTTCACACATTTTTAACCACTTTGTAACTTGCAAATACCAATAAGGAATACTGGTATTAAGACCCTTTTAGAATGCATGGACATGAATGGACCACAAGGTGTAACACCTTCTTTTTTGTAATATTTGGGATCAACTGACATTTGGTATCATCACGTATAACAAACAATGTAATCAGCTGTCAGCTTCACCAACATGCATGATTAAATCTGGTATAACTAAAGACACAATGGAAACCTAAAAAAAAAAAAAAAATTAGGAACATCAACAAGAAAAACGTATTACATTTATAAATATACAAAGTTTTTTATTTCACAGGAATACCCATGCAAAGTTACTGCACAGATTTTCTAAAAAAACTCAGCAGTATTTTGAAAATAGGAAATTATTTTAAACAGAGGTAGTATCTCCATAGAAAATTAATATTTTTCTATCATGTTGTAAAAAAAAGTATAAATACTTACATCAGAAATGTTACACACCCCTCACAAATCTTGAAGCTTAGGCATGCACACCTCATTGCATGTCACTGCACGCTACAATGCATTCTCAATTACTATATTTCGCTGGAACATACTTCTCTTTCATTTTTGGTGACATTTTCCCACTTGCCCCTTCAGCTAGAGTGAATTCACACACTATTACCTTTTGCATGCTTTGGAAGAATTATTCTGAGAGCTAACATTCCAAACTACCTGCATAGAAAGATAATGCCTAGTTCTTATCCAGGTACTTTCAATCTCATTAAATTCACTTTCAATTAAGAAAGAAAATAAAGAAAGAATTTGGAAAATTTCTTCTTATGAAAAGTGAAAGGCCATAACATCAGAAAAGAACCCATATTTTTTGATTTCTCTTTGACAATTTTTTGCTCAATTACTTTGCTGTTCAGTCCTTATAAACCACAGTTGCCTTTTCAGGACTGTCACAGAAAACTCCAGCTGGGGAGAGCTCCTCCATTAATGAACATGCTGTGGTGTCCCCTTTTGAGTGCTTTCCTAACTCTTACAGGCAAACTCAACTTCCAAGTCTCCTAGGGATTCAGAAAGACTTAATTTTTCCTCCCATATTTCATTCTATTCCCTTCTTGAGATGGCCACTCTTCATTATTAAAATAATCTTTGTTCCACTTCCTTAAAAATACAGTTATATCTTTTCTAGGCCGGCTGACATATCTACTTTGCTAGGTAGTGAACAGCTCCTTGCTCCAAAGGGATAATATCCCTCCCAATCTCTTGGATTGGAGTGTGCTACCACACATGTCTTTTGCACTGGATGAGTCATTTAGTATTTATCAGTTCACTAGGGAAAATTAAAAACACCTATGTGTGACTATCCATTTAATCTGTTTGGGGTGGGAGAGAATTTTAGGTGACCTACATTATGCTACACCACAAGCACACTCTAAAATGTCCTGCAGGTTTTGGCTGCAGCCCAGTAAACAGAGAAGATTGAGTTCTTTGTTGAGACAAAAAAATGTTTAAGTAAATGATGTCTTTTCCATGTCACCCAAGAGAAAATATTATTCTATAATAATATAACAAACATTAAAATACCAGGGTGAATTCCACAAATTAAACCCCTTAAAATACAGGCTTCATAGGGACAAAACCTAGCAATTTCTACTGGGAGTGGAGATCGAGAATAGATACAACATTTCTCTAGGAGTTATACAGAATTTTCTCTTACATGCCTTAATAATTATTTCCTCTCTAAAGTAAAACAAATCAATATTTTGTGTGAAACCCAACAGACATTGATTAAATCTAAGATGAGTAAAGAACAGAAGGAATAGCAAAATTATCAGTGGGCTAATTTCCACTCCTGGTTCAATGCTCAACTCTGTGTCAGGGACAGAGAAAAAGGAAGACATGTTCCTTTCCATAACCTGCTAGTTTTGCAAATTTACTCCACCTGGCCCAATGCTAAGCAGTGAAAGTTTCACTTCACGACACATTTTTTTCGCAACATTTCCCTGAAAATCCTCCCAAATAATTTTTTTTTGTAAAACTAAATATTGGGACAACTCCAACTGAATAACCAGATACTACTGCAATTGCTATTACTGCTAATAATAACAATATGAAAGAAATACAGAGACAAAATTATTTGTAAGACTTTCGGGTAAGTCCTCATATAGCAACCATAATCGCAAAATCTCTCACAAAACTGGTGGCATTATTCTTGTAATGAAACAAAGTGGAGGGAACTACACCATACATGTAAATAAAACAGGGGACTGTAGACAATTTTAAGTTATGATATCTTAGTCTTATGACTTTAACAGTGATCTGGGTAATTATAATCATCATGATCAGCAGCAGCAGTGTCAGCATCATCATCATAAGAAAGTCCTTTTATAATAAGGATTTTCATTTCTTCACAAGTTTAGTTGAAGCTGCCTGTGTATCTGGCACTGCATTAAAATGCAGTCTGAGAAAAATGGTGGCACCATGCTTTGCCAAGTCAGTCTAGCCCAAAGGAAGTACTTTAACCACTTTATGTTATATACATTTTTCCATTGCTTTAAATGGAATTGAATACAGGAACTGCCTAATACATGTTCAAATCACTGAACAGTGCATCTCACAATAATACTTGTTTTATGGTGTGAAGGCATATGTATAAATTAGTACTTAAGTTTATGAGGATAACATTATTACAATATGGCACAGAGTGAAAGGATAAAAGAATACCATCAGTGTTGTACACAGTGAATTCTGCATTTTCCAACAGCATAATTGTACAAAGGAGGAAAATAATTTCTTCTTTTTTTTCTCTCTTTTTTTTTTCTCTTATAAACACTTTCAATAACTAAATTATTAAGCAAGCCTTCCAGAGATTTTTTTAAACCACATTTGCAACCAATATAACTAAAGTGACTTAAAGATGTCAAATAATGGACAGCTCACTATGAAATAACAAATTTATAAAGTACAAAACAAGCCTGTCTTCCTTGTGGGTTTTTTTTGTTTTTGTTTTTTTTTTTAGTTGGTTGGTTGGTTTTTTGTTTGTTTTTAACTGCATTTCTAAGAACAGATGACAAAGAGATTGAATTTCAAGATATTGTTTTGTCAACATTTTATTCATCATTTCTTGACATGAATTGAAGAAAATGTACCCTAGATACCAAATTTTTTGTCTCAGGAAGGGATGAACACAGGATTCTGACTACAATAGTTTTATTATTCAAATAGAAGCCATACAACACCACGCAGAGGTGAAAAGCAGTGGATGGAAGCTCATTTTAAATTGTGGTGTCTTTTCACAATTACTTCCACAGTGATTTGGAAAGAATTGCCTTACAATAAGGAACTTTTGGTTGGTTGGTTGGTTGGTTGGTTGGTTGGTTTGGTTTTGTTGCACAAGTTCATTGGAAGCTAACTGTGTACCTGGAACTTCATTTAAACTGTAGACTAAGAGGAACAGTGGCATAATGGGATTCCAGATCAGCCTAGTCACCACTAATTTTAGAGAAATTTAAATGAAACTTATGGCATTTGCAGATTTACATCCCCAGTAACCTATACTAGTTTTTCAAACTAAGGTAATTCTCACCCAATCTTGTTACAACAATGAAATAATCAGAAACTACTGCCTCAGATAATACAATTATATAGCTACATGTGTGTTGATTAAAGGAAAGAAAGATAATGCAATAGCATTGCTGATTTTTGTTAATTTCCTCTGCCTGCAAAAACATTCAGTGTCAAAAATCATGTAGGCTCTCATTTAACATTCATACGAGGAGTGCAAGGCTAGAACTGACACGATTTAGGACCTTCTATAACAGTTCAAAGTCATGTAGATCCCCCTAAAGAGGATGATTTTCAGATCATCAATTCACCAGCTTCATGACTGCTTTAAATTATGAAAGCAGGAATAGTTATCTGGTCTAAAGCATTACAGATTTTTCTGTTTTCCCTCAGTAGAGATGAAAAGCATGAGAAAAAAAAAAATACAAGTCATTATGACCTCACTGACTTTTGAGTAAATCACATCTTCCTTTCAATCATCACCAGCCTTCTGCAGCCATATCTCTCAATGATATTTTCCATAGGAGAAGTCTTGCGGTCTTTACTGTATTAGTAGAACATTCGCAAAACTAATATATTTTGTTTTGTTTTAAAAACACTCAACACCAAAACTCAAAACAAAGGAGCAGTCCTTTGATTTCAGAAATTTAAGGTGAGACTTTGTAGTGCTTAAAGTTAACAAGCCTTCACTCATAGTTACGTTAGCATAGAAGATTAAAGCATTTTGGATGCAAAACTAAGTTATGTACAACTATCTGGGGAAAGACTGACTTTACTGATCTCACAGCAATTTTTCTTCCTTAAGATTACACTTACATTAACTGTGGGATCAATACAGGACTTCCAAAACATAGGAGTACTTCCTTTTCAGTATGAAAACACAGTATGTGTTTTCACATCCCACTGAAGGAGACAACATTATTTCTCTAAATCATTATAGCTGAATTTCTTTGCTCCTCTCAGAGTATCCAGCTAAATATGGGACATATCACAGTTGTTTGGGATTAATACATGCTGCAGTTTACCACAGGGTAAATCGAAGTCCCATACTATATATGTAAAACTCATTGTAGAAAGCCAAGCAGTAATGGAGATACTCAGCTAAGAAACTAATTTTCACTCCTAGCTACAGTAACTGGTTTAAATTGGTTTAATTTTTCATTTTTCTGAAAAGTTTTGTGAACATTTTTCCCTTTTTCAGAAAGTTGAAAATAAAAATTCTTATATTACAAACAACTACGGTTTCTCAAAGTAAAGAATTGCATGTTTGATTTTGAGGAATTTTACAATTTTCAATTACAAAATCAATTTGATATTAGCACATGGCTTATCTTATCCAGACTCCCTACATCACATAACACTTTTTAATATAATTTTGAGGCCTCTTATTATTCAGTTGCTATGGTAAAAGATTGCATTTACCGAAAAAAAAAAAAGGTTCCAGTAGTTATGAAAGGTTACATAGACAGTAAGTAAGGAGTAAGGCTCCCAATATTTCAATAAAGAGGAATTATAAATATTTTTCAAGAAACTACTCAAAGCTGAAGAACTACACTGAGTATGAATAATAAAATTAACCAAAAAACAGGGAAAAAAAAATCAAAGGACAGCAGTGGTATAAAAAAAATGAAAGCAAACTTTTATAGGTTTTTAAATTAACTGAAAGAAAATATTTCATCCACCAATTAATTAGATCTACAATAAAGTACTCTGAAAAAGAGATAATTCTATAATTAATGACAACAAAAAATGCTGTGTTAATACAGCACATAGGAAAACCTTCATTTTACTTTTTTTCTTGCATTAAAATGTGGGCAGAATAAAAATGAAGTCACAAGGCAAAAACAAGTCCAGTAGTACATGGTGAAGAAATCCTAGAAGAGTATGTACTTTGTAGAATAAAGTAGTATCAGTAACAAACTATTAATCTGTACCAATCTGGTGTCTGCAGGAATTGCAAATCACACAGTGAACTGATGATGAAAAACCTCTTCACCACCATACCATACGCTGTCATGCTCAGTGTACAAAGCTGGGGGAAGAAATAGGAAGGAAGAACCGCCTTTGGAGCTCTTCTCTTTCATCTTTTCAAGTCACCATTACATGTGGGAGAACTCTGCCTTCCTGGAGATGACAGAACACCTGCCTCCCAATGGGAAGTTATGAATGAAGTTCTTCTTTTGCTTTGCTTGTATTCACGGCTTTTGTCTTTCCTATTAAACTGTCTTCAGCTTGACCCTTGACATAAACACTCAAAAAACAAGAGTTACATCCCAAGTTTACCTTCCTTTCACTTTATATCAAAGAGTATATCTAAACAAAAGAGAATAGTTAAGTTTTTCTATCTTAAAAATAACACCAACAATAATCCCACAAACCTCTCTATACAAACAAATGCACTGAGAAGTTTTCAGAACAACCTGGAATTTGGTAAGCTACCAAATAAAAGTGATAAAATCAAACAAGAGATGCATAATTGACACTGGAAATTGTATACTCTCATCCAGAACTGAAAAGAAGGAAAAACACTTTGTTTATTTAACCCACAACTTCCTCTAGAGCATTAGCATTGTCACAGACTGATGCAAAAATATCAAAAAAATCTAAATAGATTTATAGTTTACATCATATTTTATCTTCCTTTAGCTATATACAGATTAAAAATACACTTGATTCTATGGATTATAGCTTTGAATATATTGAAGTATTAGAAGATTAACACTCAAATATTGATGTCACTTTTTGAAGCAAAGTGTGTTTGTATTTAGTCTGATATGTAATTACCTTATTATAAAAGCCCGTTCATTTTTTTTAATTAAAAAATCTTTTTTATTTTCTATAGAAGACACTTCTAATTTTCCATTATAATAAAATAGGATATTTAAACTTCACAGCAACCAATTGTTAAAAACTGAATGCGAATTTTTATTATTAATAATATTAATTCTACCATTCACAGAAATATTCATTTATTCAACCATACAGAACTCAGTGAAATTAATTATTCACTGGAGATTTGTTTTTAACTGATAGCATGAGATACTTGTCAAGTGTTTAAACCTGAAGAAAGGGTATTTAAAGTTAGTTTCAGAAAGAGGGGCTGCTATGATCACACTTTAGGAGTTTGTGATAACATAACAATTATTCCCAAAGGCAAAATTCCACTACTTCTAGGTTTATAAATACTGAAAATATTCACGTATAATTCATTTACTATTTCCATTGTTTCTTGATAAATCTGGTTTTAATTTTAAAAGGTCTTAGCACTGGGAAGGACTGGATCTCAGCACTAAGGAAGTGAATTGCCCTTCCTTTTCTTATGGAACTGCTGTAGAACCGGTTTATTAGTCAAGAACTGACAAAAAACACACAAGGTTTAGTTTGCCTTTTTTTTTTCTTTCTTGTTTTTTTTTTTTTTTTTAACTTGAATATTGAAGTGAAATCACAACTAAAATTCATAGTATTCTTGGAAGCATTCTGTTTTGGACACAGATGACGCTCAGAGAGATAATAGTCCAGAAGTAGACATCAGTCATTTTAAACAAATTATTTGCATGATAAAGTTTAGATTCACTGCAATTACAGAACAAATCAAATGCACTTCTGATATGTTTAATGTAGATGTTTTTCTACAACGAAATTCTTCTATACACATTGCTAAAAATAAATCAATTTAGAACAGGGCATCTTATCTTAACTTCCCTTAAGTAACATTCCTTATTATCCTTACCCTTTCCTACTCTTGCTCTTTTTTCCCCTCTCCCTTCCAGACAGGTATTGTTTGGGTTGATTCTGGTTTCAGCTTGATTTTAGAATTTAGTTTGCTTTTCTCAGTGTGTTTCAAGCATCTAGCAAGTAATAGAGTGAACCTTGCCAATGAATTTCATAATGATTTAGCTTTCATATTCACTGGTACATTTGCAGGTGATTCTTTAAGTGACCATAAGATATTGAATCATGACACTAGTGTTCATCCAAATCTTATTCAAATGAACTGTCTTGCTCTACACATCAAGAAGAATTTATGTGATTAACAAAACGCATGAAGAAATAAATGGGAATACTCCTCTTTCTGGCCAATTGACTTATTTCCCCCTCTGACCATGGATGGAAAGTGTATATGAAATTAAAAGATCTGTAATTCACAATGGCTGTGAAACAGGAATCTGGAATAATTAATTTGTATTCTGTTTTAAATTTAAAAAAATAAATCAAGGAGCAGTAGTATACGCATCTACATTTTTTTCTGTCAGATTTTCTTATTAGACTACTTTTCTGAGAAGTTCAGAATCCCAGAATTCAGTGCTTTACAAGGATCTGCACTTTCACTACAAAACAAGGCTCTAATTAAGAGCACAAAGAGACTTTAAAAAGGTTGAGAATGAAGCAAATTATCTTTAAGATATATGATTAAAATATTTATGTCCATCAGTGAAGAGAATTTGAGTCAAGTTTAACTGATTTAACGTAGTATATACTTTAAATAATAACAAATTTGCAATCATGTAATTCATTTTTTGGAAGGTAAAAAAATGCAAGTTTTCAACCATATCCGAGAATGATCTATTTAAAGTAAATCATACTTTTGCCACAGAAACCTAAATGCTCTCAGATGGAGATGATGCACAATCATATTCAGGAAACTACAGTCTGTGCTTGTTTAATCTGCAAAATTCATAATGTTCTCCTTCAGGGCAATCTAGTAATATTTACAGTAAAAACAAGTAACAGCAAATAAGAAAAAAAATCACAGACTTATTTACCTACTTTGAAGCAAAACTAGCCAGCAAAATATCTGCCCATATTCATGTTCAGCTTACTTTTCATGACATGTGCTTCAGGTAGATATATTACAAACTGCTAAAGGCTTGATGCTTCTTTAAGAGTTTAGCCAGGAGCTTATAGTTTCCATGGTGTTCTCGTGCAACACACACCAAAACTTAAAGAAATTTCTCTCTCTCCTACTTAGTTCACAATATCCATTACTGTGACATCTGAGTGTGTAATTTTCAATATATTTACTGTCACAAAACTTCTGAGACATACCAAATGGTGTGAATAAACAAAGAAAAGGCGTGGTGGCTGTCTCACAAGCAATATTCAATTAGACAATTATTTGGTCACAGTTCATAGAAGAACTTAAAAAATCTACATCAAGAAAGTGTATAATGTTTAACTTGGTTCCCTACAGGAATAAGACACAATAATTCTGTAACTATGTATTTCTACAGTGTGCATGATTATTTATGTCACTCCTCCATTCTGCTGTCCAACTTTGCTTTATGTTTCCTTACATAAACTCATCTTTAAGAACAGGAGAGGTTGCAAAGATAGTAAAGTTCATTAAAACTTTGAGATCATTATAGAAAGGGATTTTATTAAGGATGCCAGATGGATTTTCTTCTTTTTTAAGGCATCAGATAATCCAAACAATCAACCGCAAATGATCACAAACACAGATAAATGCTTACAGATGTACGCAAAATGTCTTTTATCAGTTTATATACATTCAATTTTATACTGCAAAATATAAGACCATGGAAAGGTGGCTTGTTTAGTGCTCATATTTTATTTTTCCTCCTCAAATAGAAACAAAGCTAATTCATTCATAAAACATATTTCACATTTATTTAAATATTTCTAATTTATTAAATTAAAAAACTCATAGGTATATTAAAAATATTTTACATTTTTAATTAAAATTTTAAATCAATTTTAATCCAAGTTTTAAATCAAATTTTAAATATAAAAATATTTTTTAAAATTAGATATATGAAATACAAACCTCTAGAAATTCAATTCCACCTTTCCTTATTTCAGCTTCATTAATTACTCTCAAACCCACATATTTATTAGAGACAGGACCGAGCCACACTATGACATATCTGCATGCACACATTTGCAGCTTTTGAAGTGTTAAAATCTTCAATCAGCTCCTGCCAACTTCTTCCCCTTACAGAAATTCTTATTTGCAGAAATGTAATTATTTTATTATTATAATATCAGATCTGTTAAGTTTTTCTTTTTGTTTGTCATTCTACTTATAAATTTCAGGTTTTAATATGAAGGAGAAATAAAACTTGAAAGAGTTAGAATGGAAACAGAAGTTCTTCTCCTCTACATTAGGGAACAGTTTATGTGCACACAGTCATGTAAAATCGGTGTGTGTGGCAATGGCAGAAATGTGCTGATGATGTCTTAAATACTGGTGGGGAAAACCAAAGTTGAAAAAAGCTCTATCAAGATTGAGAGTTTTCAAAGGTTTCAACTGCCTATGGATAAGGTTTACACTCATCATTTTAAAGAGTCCTAAGAACATTGACCTTTAGCAGGAGAGTTCATGATGAGCCTGCCAGGAAAGAAAATTTTTAAAACAAAAAAACAAACAAACCCCAAAAAACAACCAAACAACCAAGTAAACAGAACAACAACAAAAAAACCCACAAAACCCAAAGAAAACAGAGGTACATATGGGAGATGGATAATAGCCCTTATTCCCCAGTATTTTTTTTATTAGTGTCAATACTTAGTGCACTCTGCTGAAACTTACACTAAACCAGGTCAAAATTATTTTTCGGGTGTTTTAGTGTTTTAAGGTTGAAGTAAAATTCTGTTTTCTCCTTATAAAAGTCATAAATATTTACAATCTGAAAGATTATAAAGGCTTATAAAAACTCAAGTCAATCATGCAATGTCATCAAGTTTACTCCCTTCCTTCCTGTATTTTTCTTCGGGTTGAGAAGGCACAATGTTACTGCAGAATACTAATCCTTTTCTTTAGACAAAGCAAACAAATCCTTAAATCAAGCAGATAAACACACAATCTGATGACATTATTAAAACAATAGATGATAAATAGTGAAGAAAGCATATCTTATATAAGTTATCTCAATGGACTGTCATATAAAGACACATTTTAATATAAGCCAATTGCAGTTCTTTTCCATCAAAAGTCAATGAGGTACTATTATAACACTCATATTGTTGTTTAATGTAACAGTTAGCTGAAAGTTGTTACACGGTAAAAAGTACCCTAAAACTGGGATTGAGCCAAAGTAATTTTGATAAAACCATCATTAGATTTAACTGCTTATATTTATTCAAAATGATGGGCCATTACTGTTATCATGCAGCACAATTTAATAATTTTCTTTTAAATTTATGCAAACTGAGAGAAGTCAAGAATTTGGTAACTCCAGACAAATGACAAGTGTAGTACTTTTCCCTGCATCATCTAGAAAAATGTCTATGTATTAGTATTTTCACTATTTAAAATTAATAATGTATGTTATTTCCAGATCTACAAATGTTATTTCAAGGTATTCAAATGCAGATACTTAGAATCAAGTTTCACACTTTTTGAGATCTATACCAGATTTCGAAAAGACTTGATTAGCTGAATGACACGAATTAATAACTCTTACCAAAAAATCAAGGGGCTCTAAAAATTTCTATGCAGGAGCTTGAAAGAGAGATATATTTTTAAGCATTAAAAAAAAAGGTGTTTAAACAACATACTACACAAAACATTTCTACTGGGCACAATATATTTAGGCAATTAAACAGAACTTACTGCTATTAGATCTGCTTTTTTTTTGGTGAGAATCTAAATTTTCCCAGGTATTTTTATTAAATGAAAACCATTTCACTTTTAACAGCTCAAACACATTATTTGATCTAACCAGATTTTAAAATACAAAAGAAAAAGCCAGGAGTACAAAATTAAATTAGATTGTTCCACCATAATATAATAAAAAGCAAATATAAAGTACATGCAAAGTATTTTTAGAAGCAATAATCCCAGAAAAAAATCCAATATTCATATTACTTACACATTTATTGACTGTTACCATCTTATTTTATGATGAAATTTAAGAATTAGTTCTGAGAACATGTGTATCTTTTAATATCCATGCTCCTGCATATCACTATGTCCAACAAGTATAGAGTGCCTATGCTTATTGATGAGGCATTCAACTTTCCACTACACACATCTCATTTCCCCTTGAAGCATGAAAACATCCAGGCTTAAATGTGAAATTTCCTTGGTCCAACAAATGTTACCTACTAAATTTTACAAAAAATGCTCTCAATCGATTTTATAAATGATGACTGATAACCAAAGACACTGAAGTACAATGTATAATGTGAACAAATGAAAAACCAAAAAAAAAGTCAACAGCAGTGTATTATAGCACCCCAGTTGTGTTCAGAAGTGTCTGTCTCTGAATTCTGAAAACCTGATACACGTTACTATAGATGCAAATAAAAGCACCATAAAGTAATCTAACATGGTGAATTAGAACTGAGCAAGTGGACAAAATCCCATGTAGTAAAAATACAGAAGGAGAGGATAAGAAAGGTAGAATGGGTACAAAACTGGTACTAAAAAATGTGTAAATCTGACTTCAATAATACAAGAGAATTTCGGAAAATTCTGAGAAGAAAGAATATTCAAGAAAATGAAGGTAAATCAAAAACTAGATCAAATGGAACAAAGTTTATCTGATGTAGATCAAGTCAAAGTAATCTGTGGTCTTCTGTGACAGGCAATTTTTAGAAAGAAAAGCAGCGGCTGATTTTAGCTATTGTTATATAGGAAATTGCTAGTCATTCATGAGTACATGAGAAAAGGAACTACATACTGCATAAAAACAGGAAAATGGTAATATGAGATACCGAGAAGGCAAAAATCAAACCACCCATGACTTAATAATCACAGACTCGAGGAGTTCCTTATTTCATTAAGACCATGAAACAAATTTACAGATATATTCATGAATTCGTCTCCCTGTACAATCAGGTGTCATTGATACAGAGCAGAACCAAGATATCAAAAGACAGAGCTAGGTGATGGCAGTGTAACAGAGAATGAAGTCTGGCATCAGAAAATACAAGGCCATGTACCTGACTGCGAATAACAAGAATTTCAGCTCAAGTCTGAAGCTTATTACACAGACATGACAGAAGTGTACTAGTCAGTCACAGGATGACATAAAATTACTTACAGGTGTAAAACCGCAAGTGGATGCTTAAAATTTATCAAATTCAATTGTTGTCTCAACATGAAGAACTACAAATTCATGCCCCAGCCCCAAAGATATGGATATAAACAATTTACTGTAGGCCAGTCCTAGTGGATAACATCTCATCCACAACCCTCAATCATCTGGACAGACAAAAAAGAAAAACAGAGCAGAAAATTGTAGGGGATTGGGTTTATTTCCTTTTGTTCCTTTTTACTTATACAATTTTTCCTGTAAGTTGCTAGGAAATATTAACAACTGAGTACTTAAGAAAAACAAAGAAGTGACCAAGCTCAGGGGAGGAGGGCATCTGGTTGCACTTCTTTTGTTTGGGAGTTTTTCTCCAGGAATTGGGCAGGTAAAGGACGGGACTGGGGCAGCTGCTGGCCCTCTCTTGGCTTTGGAGGAGGATGGTCAGAGCTGCTGCTTGGGGAAGGGAATTTGCTGCTGCCGCCAGAGCCCAGCCTGGAGCTGCTTCTTCTGCCATGGCGTAAGCCTCTGGCCTCTGCCTGTGAGAGCAGCCACTGAACTGAGACCTTATTGTCACCCACCTCACTAAAAGAGGGACCCATCCCCGTCTGCTCGGGAGCCTGGGATCCTGAGCTCGCCTCTCCCTGCCCTGCTGGGAGCCGGGCCGCCCCTGCTTCCCCCGCTACTTCTTCAGCACTTCTCCGAGTTTTCACTGGAGCCCCGCACGCCCTGCCAGATGAGACTCCTGCCATCCCAGGTTGGTGCTCCTCAGAATCCTGCTGGGGCACCGGGATCGGCTCCCCAGGGTTTGTGGAGCGAAGCCTCTCTCCCCTCCCTTCCCATGTGGGCCCAGCCGCCATCACCGCGCTCCCCGAGCTCCCACAGCGCCCCCCTGCAGCCACGGGGGAATCACCGCACCTGCCCCGCCCTCCGGGAGCCAGCAGCGCCCCTGCTGGCCGCGCCCGGAACTGCAGCAGAGGGAAAGCGCTCGCAGCCGAGAAGGCCGGGCCTGGGCCCCGCGTTCTGCTTGGTGCCAGGGCCGTAGCCGAGCTTGTTTGTTGGCTTTGTCATACACACCAGTAAAGAAATGTTATTCCTAGCCTCATCTCTTTGCCTGAGAGCCCCTTAAATTCAAAATTATAATAATTCGGAGGGAAGGGGTTTACATTTTCCATTCCAAGGGAGGCTCCTGCCTTCCTTATCAGATACCTGTCTTTCAAATCAAGACAAAAAATCAAGCTTTTGTTCATTCTGGGTTAAGAGACTTACAGAAAGGTAAAAAATTCCTTTTTCAATGGTCATTTTTCACATCTTTCCTTACACAGTCACAAGGAAGAATACAATAGTGGGATAGAAAACAAAATCCAGTGTTACTGATTGCTTGCTCTCAGATGAATGATAGAGTTCTAGTGCAGTAATGACACACTACAAAGCGGTAAAAAATGTTGATGAAACTAAGCCCTAAAAAAAAAAAGTCTTAAAAAACAGATAAACCAAGTTTTAAATATTCTTTTAGAGAAAACCAACATCTTATACCTACTGTTTATTTAAAGTTTGTAAGTGCACTATAATTGAGGGCCAATGAGAAACATTTGGACAGTCAACCAGAGCATAATATAAGTAAAGCTATTCCAGCTGTCTATGTAAAATAAAGAAAAACAAAAGCAATGCACAAGGATACTCCCTTTCAACTTGTTCCTGGAGTAGAATATTGAAAAATTATGATGAGATCTTTCAAGAAAAAGTAGAAATGTTACAAAGGAAAAAGATCTTTATTGCACTCCCTCATATTTCAGTAGAACTGAAACACTGTATTAAAATAGCATTGCAAAACTACCATATTAAAACCAATTTAGAAACTGGTTTTAAAGAATTAATAAAGCCTTTGAGGTATAATTTAATTTTCAATTTACTTGCCAAATAGATCTTGCAATCCAATAACTCTTTTTCCAAGAAGAAAGATTTTGAAAAAATTTCACCTTCATGGTTATAAGACCACCCTGCTTTGTTAGCCTAATTATCACATTTCTTATCATTATGCTAGGTTTTTAGTAGTGAAAAATTTATATGATATATCTACTGTTGTGCTTACTCAAACTATAAATAAAACAATCATTTTAGGCTGAAGATGGTATCTTAATCTAATGGCAAATACTGAAATCTCAAATATACAGTAGATGGAATAACTATGGATTCTTTTTTTTCTGAATAGTATGCATTGTTTGACAGAATTAATTCATTTTTTCTCTTGCCCCTAGTTCATCAAGACTTTCTTCACTCTTTTCAATGAAGGCAGTCTTTGCGTGGAAAGGAAATCCCTTGCTGGACTTTTCTATTTAATACTGCCTCCTCACATTTCTATACAAAGCTGTAAAAATCACTGTGGTGACAAAAAGACTATGCTGAGCTGCCTGTCTTATCTTGCTGGTCTGCTTAAAGAAATGTGATTCACCTTTAGAGAAAATAAATTGAGCAATCTAATAGCATAGCAGAGTGCATAGAAAAACAATGCATTTCATTATTGCTTAATGAATTTACCTACGATTAATATAAAACTCATCCTGTCATTGCATAGAATGCTCCTGCTCTAATTATTAAAGTATTATCTACCCATTTTCTCCTCAAGATAGTGCCTGATTAAAATATCAAACCAAGTATTTCTTACTGTTGGATCAATAATTTAAACTTACGGTGGGGGCAGGTGGAGTGGCGAGGCAAGCAGCTGTTTTGAGGGACTTGACTGGATACTACACTATCAGAGACATATGTATCTAGAGGAGGTCATGGCTGTTTTTCTCCTCCTTGGACATAAACTGGTGTTTTCACTTTGTTCAATGGTGTTGCATAAAATAGTTAAAACTTTTACTAGTGACAGAAAAAGACATTATTAAGTGAAGCATTTTGTTATTTGGAAAAGCATCCCTTCTAACAGATGTGACCTCAACACACAGCATCTCTGAATGGCTAAAAAACCACAGAGATGTTTGTGCAGGATGTTTGGCATTTGTATTTTTACTGTGAATGCATATCAGAACGAACTCTGAAACTTACTCTGAAGAGTGACAATAGATATTTTCCTGATCACCTTAGGCAGGGTCTGCATTGGTAACTGCAATTCAATTGCTTGTGTCCTGTGTTAAATTCACAAATGTTAATATAAACACATAAACATCGATAGGAAAACCATGTTAAAACTGAGCAAAAAAGAAAAGTCTAAGAGAGCTCTTCAGTGTGAGGCACATAAAAAACCCTAATGTATGTTAGCAATTTCATTAAAAGAAATTTTAAAATCACAATTATAAAAAGTAATAACAAAAAACTCAAATTGTTTGTGAAGTAAATTCTTTACACACAGATTTGTGGGTATAGTTACAAGTGCCATCTTGCCACCCTAAAGAATTCATTGATATTATGTATAAAAATTTTATGAAGTTTAGCACCTGACAATTAAAATGATGAAAAGTTCTTTCTTAGTGGTTTGCTGCTTTTGTGGTTTTCTTTTCCCCATATTTCGAGTTACTTGACAATACAATCAATGTGACCTGAAGTTTCCCAGCAATAAAACCAATTCTCAAATCAAAACCAAAAAATAGCTAAGAAACAAAACAAGGGAAAAATCAGGCAATATATTCTTGCTCTTTTAAAGGTGCTGATGCCAGCTAGGTTCCTCTTGAAATCTTTTCATGAACACGGACTGACTGAGAGGCCAGAATGGGATTCAGACTTAAAATCCTTTAGAGCCACAAGCAGATATTTCATGCCTTAGCTGAGGTAACTGATTAAGTTCTTTTATTCTCTTCCACAATTAGAAAGATTAATTCTGGAAAAAAAACATTGGAAATACTTCATTTTGTGCAACTGTTTGAATTCTGGAGTTACATAGGGGGTGTTCAATATCAAAACCCAGCATTAAAACTGCACAAGATAGCAACACAGTGAGTGCAGTGCTGATATGCACAACCAACCATTGTGAGTAAACCCATTTGCTAACACAGAGATGATGTGTTACAGATGGACTGTCAGCAGTACACAGGTTTAGTGTCCATCAGGCTCTTCTTTCTTTTATGAGTTGTTGCTTCAAATATTCAAATACATGCATGACTTCAAGTTCAAAGGACCCCTCTACTCATATCCCTGTGAAAACTGCACATTTCTCACTAATAGTAAGAAACAGTAATGAGCATAGTGGCCAAGGCCTATCGTGGCAGCCAAATCATGTATTAGAAATAGAGATAATTCCAACTCTTGGAAAATTTGCCATGGAAACAAATGAAGCCATGGTGAATGACACAAGCATCTGAATGTCTGATGTCTGCAAAAGAGAATTGAGAGAGTTTATGAAATAAGTTTCCCTTACAGTCTGGTTCCACAAACCTTTGTTTTGACTGATCATGTAACATTATTTCATATTACAGCAAATTCCGCCATTGTAAAAAAACCTAAAACTGCATCAATTTTAAAACAAACACACACTCAAAAAAATTTTCTTTAAAAAAATCCTACCTAGAAGTGTAAATATTTATAGAGTAAATGAATGAATTTTCAAGTCCCAAAAGAATCTGGGGGAGGCCTCATTCCTTAATTTTAACATTGTTTGAAAACATGATAGACTAAGACATGGGCATCTGTGTTTTGGCCCTGTCCACAGTCGACAATTTCAAACATAGTACTGTGCGTAAGTTGGGTACAAATTCTATTTTGACATTTGAGCCACAAAATCAGACTTCTCAACTACAATAAAAAAAGCAGTTATCTACAAAGCTACATAAGCAGAAAAGTGGAAAGGGGAAAATCAAATTCTAACTGGCCATCAGAACAACATCAGTGACTGAGAAATAATTTGGTATAGCGGGCAAGGATGCCTCAGAAGAGATTAAAAAGTCCAGGAGCAAGGTTGCCCAATACATGACTCTGTTGTCTTATAGCAATACCAGCAAGATGCCTGGGTCCAAATTTGGGCAGTAGTACTGGGAGAAGGCCTGGACTCAAGGGAGGGCAGAATTGTGACCAGTCACAGGGCTTGTACTGGGGCAAGTGGTTAGAAAGCATCTGTAAGAGGCATCTATGCAAACTTGTTTTAGAACCACTTATTGAAGTAGGATTCTGCTCATTGTATCATTCATTAATTATATTTATATATATATACATATATATATATATATACATATTTAAGCATGAACATGTGTTTTACGTGCCTTGACAGATAAAAATTCCCCAACAGTAGTTTAAGCAGAATATCACTTACTATTTACTATTTTAAAAAATGTTTTATTTCTGAGTTGTGCAGTTAGGCTTTTAAAAATAGAATTTCTGTTTAGTCTGAAGGAATAACATAATTCTTTCATAAAAATTCTATATTCTAATACTGAAAATACTGATCTGGCATAGTATTTCTTCTCTCAGTGATGATAGATTAATTGCTGTAAAAGTGACAATTAATTATTTGCTTGGAATAAATTTAAGCAGATCAAGATACTATATGTCAAATATTTTTAGGCAAATATTAAAAGATACTATAAAATAGACCACTATTTATACTCCAAGAAGGTAACACACTGAGTGATTACCACCCACTGCTATTTACCACCTCTTTACCTGGTTATGTTGTATGAAAAATTACAGTTTAAGAAACATCCAATATTTTAGAATGCTCTAGTCTGAAAAAAAAAGATTTTGTACCAAACAATACCTGATTTTCTGACTGAAATTGTCCATTACGACAAAAGTGTTTCTAACATATTTTTAGCAGTGGGGTTCCAAAGTCAGCAGAACACTGTCTTCATCACCACTTTCTTCTAAACATAGCTCTTTACTGCCAAAGGCAGGGTAGGAAGGATGACAGAAATATTTAAACCTTCTTCCTGGGTCTTCCTGGCTTAAGGTTAAATTTATTACATTTATCCACTGTGAATTACTTAGAAAAGGACACATGTCCAGTCTGAGATGTTTCCCAAATGTAGTTCTACATTAGTTAAAGCCACAAAAATAATGTAAATAATTAAATATCTATGCCATCAGTACATGGTAACATATGAACAAAAATTCAGGTGTGAAAGATGAATGACTCTCTCATTTAAAAAAAGCATCTATTGAGACGGTATTAAAGCATTCAACAAGATAAGGATACATGTAACTATAAAAGCTAACAGGTAAATATGAACATTACGTTCATAGCACTGATAGATTTTTTAGTAATATCTTTAAATCTGTAATACTCAAGTATGCACAACCATGCACTGAAAGTTGACATAATTTGATTCTACTCAACACACATTTTCAACACCTGCGGATTTATCTTAGAAACACTTTCACTGAGACATTACGAAAATATATTAGAGACATCAAAACAGGGACTACTCTCTTCGGTATCTCTATCACACATATACGCTTTACTAGAGATGAGAGTAAGATCAGAGAATTCTCTGTTAGAAATTCTCAATCTGTCCTTTTGTAGAATATCCACAGAGAATATTACTACCAATCTTCCCAAGAAGCAGAATATGGTCAAATTTCTACGTAGTCACTGCAGAGATATGAGAAGAAAAGACTCATTTGCAACGATAGATTCCCCACCTCCACCCACCCTGCCACCCTGCCCCAACATGACACAAAATGGTGAAACAAAGCTTGTTTTCTGCTGCAGTTTCCCAAGTATAATAGAGATAAAGCTCAGCATAACTGTGAATCCATCACTCACCCATCACTCTAAATCTGGGGCAGTCTGACTGTATATCTAGCACTGCTGGGCTACAAAGAGCAAACTGGCAAAGAGAAGTAGACAATTTGAGAAGGGTTTGAAAATAACAACACTTCACTGCAGACAGTACAGAAATGTACATACGAGTGTTTGCACATAAATCTTGCTTTTCCCCACTTTCTACCTCTTAGATCCTTTATTTTCCTGTCCACAGAGAATGAAACAGAACACAGTAAAGCACAGGTATCCAGCATAAGTGTGATCTATGAGGTCATGTCTGTTCACAAAAGTCAAAACAAGTTGAGTACAGATGGAGGTTTTTGAGCCCTCGAGAAAGAAAAACGAAAAAAATAAAAAAGTCATCATACCCCAAACACATTAACAATATACAAGGGGTAGGGAGATGCTAAAGAGACATTCCATAAAAAAACTTTACACACAGCCTATCATATTTAAAAAGATTCTTCAGGAGAATGCTATAGCTAGTTTAACCTGTCACCTGTATCTAGGTGAGAGTTTTACACTTAATTATTGTTACATGCACTGCAAATTTTACCCAGATATAAAAGCACATTGACAGTCTCTTAGACTATCAGAGGGTCTGTCAAAACCTAACAAAGGTTTGGCAGCTGATTGATCCATCACTGAATTCCTTCTATATTTTATTTTACTTGATGTTCAAATAACATTTCTACAGAACTGTACCCTGAGAGAAACCCTGTCATAGTCTTCTCTTGTGCCAGGCTAACCATTGCTATCTAGATCTTCCAAAAGTATACCAGGAAATGATATTACAAAACACCATGGTTCTGTTTGTTCTGTTTTGCAGGGAGAAAAACATATTCAGTGGCATACACGTTTCACGTTTGTTTGCAAATATGTTTTATGTAAGAGCCAGTAAGTTAGGAGTAAAATTATGGGTTAGTATTTGCAAACAAGTTTTATGATAATCCCTCCTTTCTCCAGGAGGTTGGTTTGTTCTCAGTGTTAATTACTGGAGAGCATATCTACTCTTTGGAGAAGTAGTCTCTGAAACAGACCTTGCTTGAAAACAGAAATGTAATCTCTGACAGGTATGGTGGCACTCCAGAACCTGTTGGCATAGTGCAACCGAAAAACAGCCCTAAAACTTCCACACTCAGGCTGATAAAACTAAGAGTTTACTGCAACATACTTTATCAATTTCAGGGCAGAGCTCAGCAATCGTCAGTGTGCTCCACTGCACCCAGATAGTCCTGAAAGAATTTAGTTTTAAGGGCTATTTCACCCTTGAAAATTAAAATCAATCATCTTGATATTTTTTTATAAAAGTTACCATTGGCTCAGAAAAACAGCAGTAGTTTTTCACTACAGGCATAGAAATTCCCCAACCACAGGAAGTAGCTAAAATTCTAAATGTCTTTTTCTTCTCATATTTATATTTTGTCAAGCAGGACAAATGAGTAATTCTTGTTTGTTATACAGTGTATCTGAGTCCTCCAAACAAGGCACAGTGAAAGGACTGATACTTAGAAAGGAAATAAAGAGACCAGTTATATTCAAACTACACAGCATATCACTGTTGAATGAATATTCATCTCATTCTTTCTAAAGCTTTTATTCAATATTTATTTATGCAAAGCTGTCATTGATTTCCCTAGGAGCTTTAGTTATAAAGAATAAGGATGAGATTCAGTGCTATTTTTAATTGAAACAAAAACAACTCTCCCCCCCCCCAAAAAAAAAAAAAAAAAAAAAAAACTCAAAAACCCAAACCAAACCAAAAAAAAAAAACAAACAAACAAAAAAAAAAAAACCCAAACAAACCAATTACTAAAGATTGCTTATTCTTCTAAAAAAAAGAAGGGTAAATAAATCTCACTGTGATTACAAAACTATTGCAAACTAGACTACTGCATAGCAGATAGGCTTCCTGTCATTGATTGGAAATTATAGTAAGAAACACAGTTTACTGGCTGGAAGCTTCCTAACCTAAATAACAGTCAGTCTGGATGGCAGAAAGGCTTTAAAGTAACAACAAAAGTACCAGGGTATTTTTATTTTTATTTGTTTTATTATTGCTTTATGAAAAGAAATGCTGTAGGGTTCTGGTTTGGTTTGTTGGTTTTTTTTTTCATAATAAAGTCTCTTTCCCTCTATGGTTTCTTTAGAAGAAAAAAAAAAAAAAAAAAACCCTACAGCTTTGACAAGGCTGGGGTTAAAATGGAGCTTTAATCATGGTTTATCAAAGGGGTGGAAAGATCAGACTGTCTCAGGTGGATAGAACAGTCAGTTTCAGCTTATTTAATTTAATGAGATTGCACTTTACCAGAACATTGTGTATGGCCAAAATACCTATATCACACTTTCAGGAATGAAAGACACTCTCACTGGTAGGACATTTCCAGCTCCTCACTTAGTCCCTGTTTTGTCTACGTCCAGCAATGGCAGCAGCCTTAACCCGTGGGAAATCAAGGAGAACCTTTATTACCAAATACAGAAAAGGGAGACTCAGGGAGTCTTAACAGCAGATATGAATGGGTGGCCAGGTATAGCTGGTGATTTCTGAACAAGATAATCAATATAGATCGGTATACTTTTTTCTCTTATTTACAGTAGGTTATTTCGACAGAACTGGAACCCATCTCATCTAGCATAGATGTCTACAAAGCATACAGATTACCAAGTTACTTAGCAAAATCAGCAGTGAGAGACAAATGGCACTTTTGTACTGCAAATCCCCTTTGAATGTGATTTCTTCCTTCCATCTTTGTCATGACTTCTTCACATAAGATACAGTTTTTTTCTTTCATATGACTAAAAAGGGACTTAGCTAGCTCAGATGCAAATATCTAAATTTCAGATTTTTAATTTCATAGAGATAAATCCCAATTTTCCTGTCTCTGCGGAAGACAGAAGTTAATCATATGTCTCAAAACTAAGTAATATTTGCAAAACCAAGTAATATTTGCAAACAAATGGAACACTGAAATTCTCCCTTCTCCTGCTAAAATCTATAGTTTTATTTCTAATTCCAAAAGTCTTCAAGCTTCAAATTGATATTTTCTTATTTAGTATTCCATACACATCAGCTAATTTCTACCATAATTAGTAATACTGAAAAAACCAACTTTGCCCCTCCCCTTAAATTTTTCAGATAATTATAGAATAACCATATTGAGCACATCCTGAGTATAACTCAGGATGCAGCAGAATGCTGCAGGTGAACTAAACCAGTGTTTTGGGCTCCCTGTATGCAACTCAGTTTGACTAGAACATCATTTTTATAGTGCATGTTTCCCTCAAAATGTTTTACTCTTTCTGTCTTGTGGAAAACCTCTGCTCCAGGCCTTCTTTAATAAGATATTCTGTTTTCTCTCCAGGTGAGGTTTATCAGGTTATATGGCATCTGAGTAACAGTATTTTTTTGTATCCTGTTTAACCACGTTCTTTATGAGACTTTTGTTTTGTTCTTTAGAATTTTCTATAAAGGTATTCTTTCACAATAACTCTGAACAGATCAAGCAAATACAGATGGGGATTTCTTCCAGCAAATATTAAACGTATTCGGAAAAAAAAATATAAAATCTTGTTTTTAGAAACAACTAAGGTTTTGAAAACACTTTGTACTTAGATTTAGAAGAGGACAGAGGAACACCTGAAAAAGTGAAAGATCTTCAGCTGTTGGCTGAAAAAAAAAATTATATTAAGTGATAAAAATAAATTCAAATATTCCAACATGCTGTTTCTAATCTACTTTTCCCTCAAGACCCCATATGCAAATATCAAATAATATCGCAGAAACAAATAGGCACTCTAACAGCAAGGAACAAGAGATAACTTATTCTTGAGCACAACTAAATAACAAGATCTCCTTAAGAAAAAGTTATTAGACCTGCTACCCAGCTGGATAGATTTTCTAACCATACTTTTTCTCTATCCTTTGAGACTTAAGGCCCTAGAGGCACTTTTCTTTACTTGTTTATTAAGTATGATATTTAAATAATAATTCTCTTGTTTGTAATTTTAATCTACTTAAAATGAAGTTTCCAGGATTTCAATCACTTTTCAAATTATTGCACTACAAATGCTCATTAAGGAGATTACAGACAGTATAGACATTACCTCAGGTCCACACAATATTTTGGTTCCCAAAAAATAGCATACCAATTTTTAGTAAACACTTAAAACTTTCTTCTGAAAAGCAAAATAATTGGACACCAATCCTCCACTGTGTTTCACAGATTTAACTCAAGGTTACTGGCCTCAACTTCAACTGATAATAGATGATCTACAGAGTATTCTGTATTCTACAGAGTATAAAATTAGCCTGTAATGGGATACTCGCGCATATATAAAACACAAACACATAACAAATAAGTAAGAATGATAAAATACAGAGATACAAAACATTGCAAAGGTAAAATTTCAGCAAATCACAGTTGGCTAAACCCTAGCAGTAAAGATACATCACTTTTTTAAAAAAATAGAGCGAAACATTTTGGTCTAGACAGCATGCTGTTTCTCCTATATGTTTTATGTTATTTCTCAAATTTAGAAAGACAGCCCTTGTTATATTTATCTAATATATATCAGTATACTTAGAAATACACCTCTTCTTCAGTTTTTAATCTAGTCACACGTGGGCCCTGACTGCCAAAATTACAAGTTACAAAGAAATTTTTATACTTAAGAAATACCACTTAACAGTGCAAACACTTAACAGTGCAAAATACAAGCAATTGTACAGAAACTCATCATAATCAATGTCTTCCTTATTGTTTTTACTCTTCCATTCCTCTTCATAAAACAACTGAAAACACTGAGGGAAAAGCAAATTTTAACTTTTTACTTCAGAAACATCTTAAAAATAATGTGTACTTCTGGAGTCAGTGACAGACACAGACATGATTAATTTTAGTACTTGATATTTCTTCACTGTTTTTAAAAAATTGCCTGCAGTGTTCTAGGAAGGAAAGCCCTTTGAATTAGTGATGGCTCTCACAGCTCCCACCTCTGTTATCACCTTGTTAGTTGAGAGCAGCTAACATTAAACATTAAAAGTACTGAGAAGCAGCTCTATCTTTCCCACAATCCTGTGTGATACAGCACACTAAACTCTCAGATCTACAAGCAGCACCAAGGCACGGGTTTATGGCGGGGCGGGGGGGGAGTGGAGAAAAGAAATATTTGAAAGATTTGAAAGATTTAATGCTTCTGGACTGTTCAATTGTTCTTTGATTTGCTTGTTTGGAGT
This sequence comes from Onychostruthus taczanowskii, assembly GCF_017590055.1. NCBI lineage: Eukaryota > Metazoa > Chordata > Aves > Passeriformes > Passeridae > Onychostruthus > Onychostruthus taczanowskii. The sequence continues at coordinate 262,825 of NW_024498884.1, forward strand.
GGGGAGGTAGCAGGATTGAGAAGGGATTGGGGGGGGATATTTGGCCTATTTTTCCTCAGCTAAACTTGTTACAAGTTTTTTCAAAAGATGAATCAGTAGACAGAGTACTGCAAGTATATTATATGAGATATTGTGCTGATTTTGGCTGGGGTAGACTTAATTTCCTTCACAGTGGCTGGTATGGGGCTGTGTTTTGGGCTTGTGATGAACACAGGGTTGATAATACCAGGATTTTGTTGTTGTTGTTGTTATTGCTGAGCAGGGCTCACACAGGGGCAAAACCTTTTCTGCTTTTTGCACTGCCTCGATGGAAAGGAAGTTAAGAATGCATGGAAGGCTGGGAGGAGACCCTGCCAGGAGAGGTGACCCAAAATGATCAAAGTGATACCCCAGACTACATGGCATCATGCTCAGCATATAAAACTGGGAGAAGGGGGAGGAAGAGGCAGGGCAGTAACGTTTGAAGTGATGCCTTTTGTCTTCCCAAGTCACTGTTAGGTGTGGTGGGGCCCTGCTCTCCTGGACACGTACCTGCCCACAGGACATGGAGGAAGTATTCCTTGTTTTAATTTGCTTGTGACTTCTGCTTTTTTTTTTTTTTTTTTTTTTTTTTTTTATGCACAGAATCTGAAAATTTCAGAACATTCTGAGCTGAAAAAGACCTACAAGGATCATCAGGATCATCAAGACCTCATCTTTACCTTCTGGTGGGAGAATCACTGAGCAGCAATGTTGGGCTTGGTTGATGGCTGGGGTTAAAACAACACAGACCTATAAATATATGACAAACTATCTGTTTGTGGATTTTTTCTAATGCAACACAGGAATGCCTGGAAAGAATATTAAACGTGAGCTTTGTTCCTCATATACAATGACAGAAGCATGCATTATTTTGTGAGACTTTGGCAAATTGTCTTATTCAAAAGTTGTCTTTCTTGTGGATGAACAAATATGTAGGCTTACATACTCTTATGTAAGAAAGAAAGAAAGCAGAAGGGCCATGACTGAATATTTATGAAAACATGAAGAAGTTAGTGCTTCCTCTGGAACTTCTGACTGGCATTTAATCAAAATACAGTGTGTCCTAAACTACACAGCAAATGTAATAAATAATTAACATATATCCTACTGCATTTTCTGTTTGTGGTTGGTACTATCATACTTTGAAAATGTCATTAATTGTCTCTCACTTTTCTCCAATCATGCCTCCTCCAATCATGACCAAGGTTTGCTCCATCCATCCTGCTGACTGGGCTCAGGGACAAGTGTATTCATGGGAATTTTAAAGCCTAGAGCAATGGGATGTGAATTGTTGATTATACTCAGTGTATAAGGCTTTTCTGTGAATTCTAAGCCTTTAAAGTCTAAAAAAAAAAATAAAAAATTCTTCTGGTATTAGTTTAGATTTGATGTTGATGCAAGTTTTTGATGTTACTGTACAAACAACAAGCAATATATACCAGAGATGTTTGTAATGTTTTATTCAGGTTAGTAATTGCCCAGAGATGGCCTGATCTCTGATGAGGTCTCCATTGCCCTCTCATAGCAGAGATAGATGATAAGAAACAGAAAATAAATATTAAGGAGGCTAAAATAAAATTAAGGAAGGAACTACTTTCTCCTCCCCTCCAGTTCACATCAACCACAAGCTAACAGTAAAAGAATTACATTTTAAATTAAATTGGTTTTGATAAACAGCACTTTACTATCATTTCAATGCAGTTCCATAAAATTGTTAGTTATTCTATGGAACTGTTTGGTACCAGTGGTTGACATCAGAATGGTAATAATTTCAAAATTAATTCCTTGTAGAAAGTAATTCCTTCTTTGGGGGCAATACTAGTACAATGACTTGCATCTGATGGTACAATCAAGGTATGTATTCACTTAGTCCTCTCTTTGAAAACTTCAGGTTCATTAATAGTCATTCTCTGTTATCTTTAGAAAGGTCCTCCAATCTAGCATTAACAAGAAATTTCTAACATTCCTGACATCTAGCATTAAGAAGAAAATCAACAGCAGTCATAGCAGTAGTAGTAATAATAGTAGTAGTAGTAGTAGTAGTAGTAGTAGTAGTAGTAGTAGTAGTAGTAGCAGTAGTAATAATAATAAGAAGAAGAAGAAATGTTTATGTGCTTATAGAAATTGTGATCATCATAGTACACATGTGAAAATCTGAATGCATAAAAGCTTCTGTAAAACTGGGGAGTTTTAACACAGAGAAGTAGTATGCAGAAGTGAGAATTCGCATGGAAACTTCCCAATTCCTCTTTATTTCCATTCACTGCAACATTTTCCCTTAATAATTTTTAGTCACAGCTGACTTGATGTGTATAGAGGATTTAATTATGTTTTCTGCAACACTTCAGTTTGAGAGAGTTTAAAAAAAAAGCCCCTGCACCTACTGGAGTACCAATTTCTGGCAGGTTCTCAAGTGATGATTTAGTAACTTGCTGATTTACAACAGCAGAGACAGTTACCAATAAAACAAAAATGTTTCATAGCTCCAGTGGAAAAAAAACTTACAGCAGTACTTGCCTTAATCTTTCATTTAAAACTCACACTTGACCTTATACAATTACTTACTAAGGCTGTGTACTTCAAACCTCTTTCAACTACACTGGAACTTCAATTCTTTGGGAGGAAGAAAGTAGAGGAAAGCTCTAAGAAGCACTAGTAGAAAACTTTTAAAATATTTGGAATTTCAGCACCAATTATTACTTCTCTTGGTTGGAAGTGTCAGTGTTAATTTTCAGGAGAAACAAAGAAAATAAGACCCTAGAAACAAAATTTCATCTTTTAAATGAAAATTTCTAATATTTAATGTATTAAAAACATGTCTGTTAGCTCCCGACAACCTAAGAACTTCAAAAACATTTTATTCAAAAGAGGAATATTGCAATTTCTTTAAGACACAAATAATTTTAACCACATCAATTTTTGATCTAGGAAATTTTCTTTGGACAACTGACTTAGTAATATTACCAATAACACTTCAAGATGACATTTAAAGGTCTTTAATTTTGTCTCATCTGACTGGCCACTGGCCTTAAAAGCAAAGCAAAAAAGTATTCAGGATCTATTACTACAGAAAGAACCATAAAATTAAAACAAGAAAAATAAATTAATACAGAACAAAAATTCAAACCCCATCCTATTGTCTTTGATGATTGGCAGCCTACTGGAAACTCTAGCCATTAAATTTCATTCAAAACAAACTACCTCTCCTACAGAAATTTTCACTTCTAAAACAATAAATATATGGGGATTTTTTTCTAGATTAGATTTTGAAAATGAACAATATGCATTAGGCTGGCAAAGTTCTCTCCATACATTATTGTTCATTGTTTAATTTAAATAATTTAATTTATTTTTCCTATAATAATGATATCTTGCCTGTAGTATGGCCAGAGTTCTTGTATTTTCACTTCAGATGAGTGTTCTGACATAGCAGTTAGGATTTATTCCTAAATAAAAACACTTTGTATTTATAAATAACAGCATATATATTAAATAATCTGTTCATTCAATTCAACCATGTGACACAGGATTTTGCCCTGTTTTTGAGATGTATCTGAGAAAGCCAGTAGTGAACGCATTTTATACTTGATTTGTTTCATCATTCAGAATTCTATGTTGGAAAGAAGCTTGAGCCTCTTCCTCAAATCTTGCTTCCTAAATTGTAAGAGTGACCTCTAGTGCTTTACTGCTTTGCTGTGTGATGCAAGTCTTTTTTTTCAATGGTTTTAATATGCCTCCCTGTAAGCAATTGATTTAGTTTCGTGCATAGTGCCAAATGCTATTAATGTGCAATTCAATTATCATGGTCTTGTGAAAATGGATGTATTCATAAACTGTACAATGCAGAATGATGAAGAGAATTAAAGCTGTGACTGGATTGCAGCAGGGTGTTTAACATGAGGAACTTAGTATTCATGTTTAGGGCTACACAATGCACTTGTATCAAATGAGATATCATTATTGAATGACAGCACAAGATCATTTTGGTGCTGCAGTGTGAATGTCTGGCTCATGGGAGCATGTTTAGTTTACAAACCATCCATATGCAAAACCCTAGGCTATAGATCCATTGAGCACTTCAAACTTCTCTGCCATTGCTCAGATGTTTCCAGGGAGCTGTCCCCTGCCACTGGGCTGTAAGGTTATTCCTGAACATTCCTCATTGCTTTGGCATGCACTTTCTTCCCAAAGAATCATTACTTCAGCCCTTCCCATTCCTGTGATGCACAACCAGTGCCTTAACAGGAAGGGGAGAAAATATGTTCAGCTCAGGTTATGAGCATCTGGCATTTAGGCTACTGCACTACCACAGAACACAAAAGGAAATCCTTCAGCTTGTTGAAGCTGAATCAAATGGAACAAGAATAACTCAGTTCTGTTACTGAATTATAAAATCCCTGAAAATTAATTTCCTAATGAGTTTTTTCTTTTTTAATTTAAAGGTAATTAACCTAATTCAATACTGGAAACAGATTTTTCAGATACATATACATATGTATCTATCTATCTATCTATCTATATATATATATGATGTGCCTCCTAGAGAGCAGATTGTACTTAAAACTATAATCACAGTCTTTATTTTGTGATACTACTCTACTGGCTAACTCATTTAAAAAAGCCCCAAAACCCAAAACTTTCTATTGTAACTGTCAGCATTCTCTTCTGTAGTCATGCATGAACAGTACTCCCTAACAATCAATGCGGACACCTTAAAGTCTTGCTAGCCACATTTTTCCTCGTTACATTTCTACTGCTTTTGAACTGCACTGTGATTGCCATTCAAGTTGAGTGCCAGCTTAATCCAGGATACGCAGATACCAGCTTTCACAATTTTCAAATGCTAAAATCCACTACACAATAGAAACACTGCACAATAGAAGTCTGCCAGTAATTTCCACGTAAGACACAATTCCTCGGAAAATACTGCACTTTAAAAGAGAAAACAAAAATGAAAATACAGCTGAACATGCATCCCTTAGCAAAATGCTGCTTTCAGATACTCTTATACAGTAAGCTTTATAAACAACAATCTCATGACAAAAATCTATGGAAGAGTTTTAGAAAATTTTCAGGCTAGCAGCTTGATGTCATGATTTCAAAACATAAATATTTGTCTCAAAAATTATATTTATTCTAAATGCGAAAAAAAAAAATCCCAGAAGTTTTCAACACACTCTGGATTGAGTTTTAAATCATATGCAATACTTACATTTATACCCTGCCACTGCCATGTGCTGGCGATGAACAGACAGGAGAAAGAGCAGCTTCAAGAAGATTTCAGTGACAGAATCCATGTTCACAATCATTGAGGCACCCAAAAGAGCCAGAGTATTCGGAAACAGCTGTGCTGTACTTCAGTTCTGCTCCTGCCTCCTTCCCACCGCCTCTCTCCGCCTCTTCTCGCAGAGCTTCCCAGGGGCAAGGCACCTCAGCCGAACGCGCTCCGCATCTCCTGGCACACGCACGCACACCTCCGGATCTGCTGCTCAGTCTCGCAGCAGCAAGCCCAGAGGAGCAGCAGCGACAATCTCCCCCCCGCTGCCACAGAGGCTCTGCGGGCTGCACGGGCAGCCGGCTCGCACGCCGCAGCCGCGGGCAGCCCGCTCGGCGCGGCGCCGGACACCCCTGGCGGCGGCAGGTGGCACCGGTGCGGCGGCCCGCGGGGGCGGCGCTGGGCGGCGCGGGAGCGAGCGCCGCCGGCCGCGCTCTGCCCGCCCTGCCCTGCGCTGCCCTGCGCTGCTCTGCGCTGCCCTGCCCTGCACTACCCTGCGCTGCCCTGCCCTGGGCTGCCTGCGCGCCGCTGGCTCTGCGCGCTGCCGAGCCTTTCCCGTCGTAGTGATTTTTCTCCGTTTTTTAAAATTTTTTTTTTTTTTTTTTTTTTTTACACTTTCAGCTGCCAAAGCGTTGTAAGTTCTGCTGTCTTAAAGGAAGGTGATTTGCCTGTAGGAGAGAACCTAAGCCTGCGAGTAAAATGAGCAGCCTGCCTTTAGTTGGGGAGAGAGTGATTAACTGCCCCTCAGGAAAAGGCACCACCACTGTCCCTGGAGGGCTTTATCACAATTAATGCTGGCATTAAAGAATTACATTCTCAACTCCCAAGAGTAAACACCTAAACATAATATAAATGTATGATTGCACCTGTCTTTCCCAAAATAGTTTAGCCCCCAAATACCACATACAGCATTTTGCTTCCTATACTTTCTCTTTAAACCCTCCTATTGCTTGTGTTTCATTTGAGAAAGAGCTTCAGAGGAATTTTAAGTCATTGTATTCAAACTGTATTCTAAATGGTATGGTTTGGGTTTGTGGTTTTGTTTGGTTTTCTGTTTGTGGTTTTTTTGCAAAACAGGGTGAGTTACTGTACATGCTAGCTCTAGAGACATTATTTCTCAAGTGTGACAAACTGCGTAATAACTGCGTATTAGCAAAGTCATGACATTAGTGAGGGCAAAAGCTGCATTAGAGGACCACATCAATGGCTGCTTCTGCAGTGTTTACGCTGTATGAACTGTCTATGTTTTGGCAGAAATTACTATGACAATACGAAACTGTGTGCCTTGTGACTGTGAGGTATACAAAAAGCAGACTTAGCATTTGTATACTTAGCCCAGTGGTCCAAACTTCATTTTCCAACTTCATGTGAATTGTCTAGCAGCTCCTATATACCAACGGGATTTTTCATCCTAAACGGTGCTGCTGTGTGTGGGTGAGACACTAGATACAATGTTGCTGAGTGTTCTCTCTTCCATGTTGCAGAGACTAGAGAATTTTCTGCTAATTGCTGTGTAGAACCGTTTGGTGTCAAGAATAACTGTGGGATAGAGACAAAACATGAATTAAGCTCCCATAGCTTCTGAATTTTTGTCGATTATTTAAATCAGTTTCCTCACCCCTTGAAGTATTGAAGGATACTCTTATTCATCTACAGAAGTAAGAGTAAAATGTGTTCTGGTTTCATGCTACCAAAGCCAAACTCTGTTAGGTGCTACAAAAAATGTATTTCAGCGCAGCCAAAACAACTGAAAATAAAAAACTTGAAAGGCAGGTTTTTGTTACACCCTTTTAAAAATCAGCACAATTAAGTCAAAGAGGCCTATTTCTAAACTGTTATATTGGGTAGAAAGTTTCAAGTGAAGTTAATAATCTGTTATGCAGCTGGCCTTCCACTTCTCCATGTCAGCTTTTATTTGAACGAAAATGCATGGAGAAACTGTCTTAAAGATTGTATGAATCATAACCTGCCTTCCAGCTCTCCTAAATCAACCTTTAAATTCTACATTCTGTTTCCAGATTTTAGTATAACCATAGAGTCACTGTCCAGAAGCTGGATTTCTTTGCTGTATAGTGCCTTGAGTTAATATTGACCTTCTAACTAAATTAATATGAGCATAAAAATGTTCCATGTGCTGCATCCCATCTCTAAAGAATATCCCATGAGATGGTCCTTGACTCTGCAGCTAGACAAAATTTCATGCTTAAAAGTAGGAAAAATATCACATAAAATCTTGGCAAGGACTTTCAATGTAATGATGTTCTTTAGGATTAGCTCTCAGATCCCCAGGGCTTTGAATCAGAAAGAATTATTATTCTGGTAATGTAATGCAAATTTAGTAAAAAGGCCAGTGCCATTGTGGGTAAATATTTGTCTTATAAAATAGCTTACAGTCACCAAAAAGGAACATTTAAAAGACAAAGGTCATAGAATTTTCCAATTTTTTTCCACTGAATTGCATGCAAATATACAAATGGATATAATGTACTTTTGTAATTATGGAAAAAGCAGTCTTAGAATAAAATGGTATGCCAAAACATGTACATATGTTTCTGTTTGGAAACAGAATTACAGAAGTCTATACAGTTTGTATCTGGAATATCAAGATAATAATCTATTTATCCAGGGATGACTCTATGGTATCTGGCACTGGTAAAGTGCATAAAATAGCGTAGCTTGACTCACACAGAATATTGCAGCCTCCTCTTTGTTTCTGCATCGTATCTTTCTCCTGCATCCATGAAATATTTCTGCTCACATAATCTTATCTCTGTATGCCAGCATCTCGTTTGCCATTTCTCTTCCATACCGTGTCCAGATTTTTCACTAACTTCTGAGCTCCCCTTTGTGGAACTCAAACAAGTCTTTCTGTTTCTTACAAGCCTTTTTTCCTATTGTAATTTTTTATTTCCCCCACTCTTCCAGTGTTTTGTTTCTCTTCTCATATCTTACTTTTGAAATTTCCCCCAAACACTAAAAACCTTACTCATTTTATTTGCCTTTGAAATGCAACATTATAACCAGTTGATTTGATAGACAATTCTTCCCAGCTGATCTTCATATATGTATTTTTTAGAAAGACTGCAAGTTCCCCAGAAGAACGGTGTCTTGTTACAAATTAATCCTTACAAATAAAATATCTGCAAAGTTTAGTTGTTCAAAACTTAAATTAGTTGACCTGGATAGTGCCTGGATATTCATTTACAAAATGAAGGACCTTGTAGTGAAGTCCTTTTTCTAGCATTATTATTATTCCTCTTTAAATTACTTACACTGTGACTTTCTGTCTGTACAGAAGAAACACTTTTAAATTGAGGCTAAACATACTCCTGGTATTATTGTGGTCTGCTTATTAATTGTAAACCAATTTTAAAAAGGATAGTTATAGGCACTTTTTTCTACTTCTGGTTCAAAATCCATTTTACAACAGGACAATTGTTTTCAGTGTATCACAGTTACTCACTATACATCATTTAATAACAACAAAATAATAATTTGCTTGCAAAGCACAAAAATAGAACTATGAAAATTCAACAGCACCCATACTGGCTGACTGAGAATATTTGTTTTATTCCTTCCCAGTAAATTCCTCATTCAAAGACATCAACCAAATAAGAAATTAGCTATTCACTTACTACCTTCTTCACCTCACCCTTCACTAATTCAGCTCCATCAAGCTCATATTTACTATACAACTAACAGTGGCACTGCAACTTTATTTCAGGAGACTAGAAATAAAGACAAAAATTTTAAATGTTTATGTTCGTCTTTTCCTGTTTAGTTTTCTTGGTCCCCTCGTCTGCGTCATGGCCTTGGTTAACCCTCCTTCTAGTGCCACCTGCTGCAGTTGTATTGGCATTACAGGTTTCTCTTTACTGCATCTAGTCGTATAATGCAGCTGGAGAATGTGTCTTTTTAATGCAATCGAAGTCTTTCACGATCACGTAAAATCTTCCCAGTACTATTCCTAACCCTGCAGAAAAACGCTGCTGTAATTGTCTGCAGAGACTGCAGAGAGCAGAAATGCTCAAAGACAAATATAAATCAAAAATAAATGAACAGAATCACACAATGCCAGGTACACTAATAGTGATGCTTGTAATGTTTGTAAGCCATCTTAAAAGAAAAAATAATTCCCATATCCACCTTATATTGCTACATGTATTTTTTTAATAATCATAGATCTCTATATAGCAGGTATGACATAGAGTAAAAATTGATTTTCAGAAATAAGGGTAGCATAACTACTAGTCTTAACAATGTTTTGGGTTTTTGGTTTTTGTTTTGGTTTGTTATTTTCCAGTAGGGTCAGGATAGCACAGTTTGCCTCATTGCAAAGCTACAAATTTTCTTTTAGGCTGTATTTGTTAAAAGGGGAGGGGATGGAAGCCATCTGTGTATGGCTCATTTTACCACTTGCTGCAACTACGCTTATTGCACCTACACTAATGACTTCATTAAGGATTTAAAACCTATTTTTTTTCCTCAGATGAGTCACAGAACACAAACCAGAGCAGACATGGCTCCATGCACCTAGAGAAGAATTCATGCCTTTAGCACTTTTGTAAATCTCTGTTTGAGAGTTGTAACAAGATACGTGGCTACGCAGAGAGTTCTTTTGCTGTTACTGTCTGACCATTCAGGTTTTTCACCCTGAAAGGGTGCCGTGAAAATCCTGGGGGCAACTATTTTTCAGGGTATGTGAAAATGCTTCTTCTTAGCCCTTCTCATTTCACAGTCAAGAATTTTAATATTTCCGTCATAAACACTCTGTATATTGTGCTTTCCAACAGAGGAAATAAATACAGGGTACTGGAAAATAAACTTATACACACAATCATAGAATCTTTAAGGTTCAACAAGACCTCCAAGATGATTGTGTCCAACCATTACCCCAGTATTGAGATCTATGCTATTAAATCATGTTCACAAGCACCACGTCCATATGCCCCCTAAATTCTTTCAGATATGGACACTCTATCATTTCCTATGAAGTCTGTTACACTGACTACTCTTTCAGTCAATAAGTTATTCTTAATATCCAGTCTAAATCCCCCTGACACAATTTGAGGCCGTTTCCTTCTTTCCTGTTGTTGGTTGCCTGGGAAAGAGGCTGACCCCTACCTGGCTGCGCCCTCCTTTCAGGAAGTTGTAGAGAGTGCTGAGGTCTCCCCTGAGCCTCATCTTCTCCAGGCCAAACAACTCAGCTCCCTCAGCCACTTTTCACAGGATGCTCCAGACCCTTCACTAGTTCCACTGCCCTTCTCTGAACATGCACCAGCACCTCAATGTCTTGTTGAATCCAGGGGTCCAGAACTGAGTACAGAATTCGAGGTATGGCCTCACCAGTGCTGAGTTCAGGGGGACAATCACTGCCATGCTCCTGCTGGCCACACTGTAGCTGATACAGGCCAGGATGCCATTGGCCTTCTTGTCTACCTGGGCACAGCTGGCTCATGTTCAGCCTCTGCTGACCAGCACCCCCCGGCTCTTTTCTCCCAGGCAGCTTTCCAGCCACTCTGCCCTCAGCCAGTAGTGCTGCCTGGGTTTGTCATGATCCAAATGCAAGGCACATCACTTCACCTTGTTGAACCTCATGCTGTTGTCTTCATTCCATTGATCCAGCCTGCCTGTGTCCTTTGCAGGGCATTCCCACACTCCAGTAGATCAAGACTTCTGTTCAATTTGGTATCACCTGCTAACTTACAAAGTTTCCTTTCCCCTGTCCAGGTCATTGATGAAAGTATTAAACAAAACTGGCCTCAAATATTTTTCTAAATATTTAACAGTGACAATAAGAAGAGGTTTAATAGCAATAGTAACAATAATAACAATAATAATAATAATAATAACAATAATAAAAAACACCAACAGTGTTTAGTAAGTATTTTTAACATCTCACATGTGGTATGGCTATTTTTTAAAAGCACATTATTCACAGTAATTTGTAGAAATAAATGTGTGAATAATAAAAGTGTGAATAATAAAAGGAAGCAAGAAAACAGTATTGAAGGACTTGATGCAAGGTGCTTTGGTGATTTTTTTTCCTAATTAGACCATGTCTTGAAGGATAGAATATTTAAAGGAATGGAGATTAGAAAAACACAGTGAAGGCATGAAATATAATATGGATTTATCAAAGGCAGATCATAGCATACAAAGCTCATAGTTCTCTTTGATATCTGATTCCTTCCTAATGGAAGAATACAAATTTTTGACAGTGGATGTATATGAGTGTGATACTGTTATGATGTTTCTTTGATAATGTAAAAAAGATGGAGGATAGCAAAGCATGTGTGAAATAATCAGAAGGAAAGGCAGTAAAGAAAGGTGGAAAAAAGTGTCATTTATGTATAAGCCTTGCTTAATGTATTCATTCATGGCTACAGTGAAAAAAGCATGAACAGGCTTGTGCAGCTTATGATTTGGGAGATTTTTAGGAAAATGCACTCAGTGTAGGAAAGGTGTCACACAGAAGACCTTCCCTAAGAAAAGTTGGAGGATGTACCATAGTAATACAATAGTAAAATATGCAAGAATGTGCATTATCTGAGGCTGATATTGATGACACCAGCTGTAAGTTAGTTCTTTAGTTGGAAGCAGAAGATCCCAGTGCATCAGCCAACTCTGAGATGAATATAAGCTTAGCTTGAGTCACAAAAAAAAAAAAAAAAAAAAAAAAAAAAAATTTAAAAAAAAATAATTGTAACCTGCAAAAGGAAGGTTTCTGAGCTGGAAATGAAATGAGAGCCAAAGGGTCTGAGCAGAAATGAACACGTGTTCCAGAGACTCCCTGTCCCATGTTGTGTACCAGTATTTTGAAATAAGAATTTGAAAATCTTCAAGACCAGTGAAGAGCCAAGAACCCAAGATGCATGCCTTGCGCTGGGATGCAAACTCCCTGATGCTCTGCAAATATTTTCAAATATTGGTATAACACTTGCTTCTTTTGCAAAAGGAGTGAAGTAAATCTTGAAGGAGACTCTGGGCTGTGACTTCTATTTTATATAGTTTCCTTCAACAGAAACAGAGAATTATTTTCTTTAGTGCTTTATGAAGACTAACTTACATCATTGCTCAGTGAGTGTTTGTCTTGGTATAATCTCACTCACAGCTAGCATACCTTGGGCATCAATAGGGAGCTTGGTTGCCTGGCTGAAATCTGGAGATTTCAGGCACCTGAAAGTCAGGTGAACCTGCTTGCTGTGAAGTCATTTGCTATCATCATGCCCAAGGATACAGGTACAAACACAGGTGTAAATAAGACTGCAAAGCATCCAGCCTGGAGCTCCAATACTTCTCTCTACCCAATGTATGAAAAGTGAAGCTCAGCTCTCTATTTCTCTGTTTGAGACATTTCCTGTATTTCTTTCTATATCAAGCCTAGATTTCATTGCCAAAAAGCAAGAGTCATGAAACTATGGTTCCATAATGAGCCTGAATTTATTTCTCTATGCAAATGACAAATTTCCTTGAAGAAGGAATATACTCTCCTTGAAGAAGGAATATGAGGAAGGCAAACATGAAGAAGTTGTTTATGTAACTTTTTTTTGACGGTAGAAAAATCAGCACTACAAGGCTTTAGTTATATGTAATTATTTCATGTTCAAAATCTATCAATTCTGTGGAAAGCAGTCAAGTGTTCAGTTGTTGTGCAACACTAGATGTAACTTATGCAAGCCTTATTTCCATCATGTTGTGAGAAAAAAGCATATAATATGTCTTCTCTATCTTAATTTGTGTGAAATTGTTCATTTGACAGCAGAATTAGGATACTAATCTGGTGCTTTGTTGAAGCAATGTGTAACAGAGAGATAATACAAAAGAAGAAAGGTAGAAAACAAGTTTCTGCAAGTTGAAGATCAAAAATATGGGACTCAGCTCTTTCAAAAATGTGACTATCTCTGAATGGGTAGGCTCACCTGCATTGTCAGCACTAAAGGTAAGCTGCAAATAGCCAATGTTTCATTGATCTGGGCTGTATTTTACACACCAGGGTCAAACTCTACGTACTGTAGGTTAACAGTTGTTGACATTGTTCAATGCATTGAAACATACACACAATTCTCTGAAGAGAAATTATTTAATTCCTTTTTTTCTCCCTGTTTTAGATATTATTTTGCAGACATCAGAAATACTTGATACGTTATTTCCCCTTCCTTTTTTATATGCCTATGGGGATTATATGCAAAGTATCCAGCCTGAATATTTTGCATATATGTATGTACATATTAGTAATATAAACATAACATGATACAATGAGCAACTCTTAATACCAGCATCTAGCTGGTAAATATGATCATTATCTCTTCAAGACGTAAGATTGCTTTGGAGGTGTGCTTAAGGTAAGTAGTCTTTATTTCATTATGAAACAGACACTAAGAGGGAGATACATTTGGGATATGAGCAGTGACAGAAAGATTAGCAACCACATGAGTAGATCTCCCCATCCGTATCAGTGAGCAATCAAGCTCTTGCAAATGCAGTTTCATTCTGAATGTAAAATGAGCAATTGTCTTCTCTGATGCTCTTTTATATAAAACCAAAAAGAAAAAAATGATTCTTGTGCTTCTTTTTATTATTACAGACTTGACTGGACAAATTCACTCACATGTTTACACTGCCTTTTTCGCTGAATAATGCATTAAGAACCCAGACTAGGTCTTGTCTGGGAATGAGAAATCCTTGGGAATTATGGTTTTGTTGTGTTTGACCTCTAGGGAAATCTCATGAGATACAACATCTCAAAGTCCTGGGATGACAAACAAGATGTAAATAAATCAGAGGCATCTCTGATTTTCCCAGATTTTACTCCATCCTTACTGCCAACAAGACTTTTCACCCAAGACTGGGGAAAAAACCAAAAAACCAAGAAAAGCAAGTAACCAGTAGTTTTAATACACTAAGTCATGTAGTATTGCCCTATTTGCTCTTGTGCTCAATAGTTACCCTCTCCACACTCATTATGAAGGCAGCATTTGTATTTATATATTGCTCTTTATAATTGCTCTTGCCATGCTGCCACTGCAGGTTGCTTAAAACAACGCTAACTTCTGAGTCCAGACTGGTGTGCTTTGAAACAAGACCTAATACTCAACCTGAAAGCAGCAGAGTATCCACTAAACCTTATACATTGCAAAGCAGAGGAATGCCTTGAAAGGGGTACTGCAAAGGCTAAGCATCTGTATCTTTGCATTAGGAATCAAGATTCCCTTCAGATCCTCACACTTGATGCAATTACAGGGAAGCTTATGTTCTTTAGGCCTTCCATTCTTCCATTTATCCCTCCTGAAACAGTAGCTAATGCCCTGAGTTTTCCACAAACCAAGGTTTAATATTGATCTTTCTCTGCACTTTTCCCATAGAAGGGAACAATTTGGCTGTAATATAACCTTGATTAAGCTTTGTGTGCCCCTGTTGATATCAGCAATACTGCTACAGCAGTTAAAAACTAAACAGGGTTAGGAAACATGCAGATTTTACAGAAATGTATGAGACAGCAAGCAACAGACAGACCGACAAGTATAAGCATTAATTATGTCATGCTGGAGAGAAATGCAAGGGTGCTTACAAAATTGGTTAGAGTCAGCCAAAACAATCAGGTACGGTTTTGTTTCTATTTATCGTAATCTCAGAAGCACACATTGGTGAAGACAGGACATGTATTTCTGAGATTAAAAAATCTAAGAAACGCAGGAAAAAAAAGAGAAGACTGTTAGGTTTACTCCTATTTACTCCTAATTTGACATCACTAGAGCTTCTACAGAACACATTTGTCGCTGCCTTCCACAGAAACTCTCCAACTTTAATGAAAATTAACAGAAAGAGGTTCTATACTCTCTTAAATCTCTGCTCCTGTTTTCTTAAATACGGTAAGAGCAACACAGTGACAATCATCTATACTTCTGATACAAACTTTCTTCACCTCAAAACTTCTTTCCTTTCTTCTGAAACCTCTTTAAAAACTTTAAATACATAGTCAGTGTAATACAAGTCACTATGTTGAAAATCTGACACAGAGATTATAAAAGGACAGGACTTTTTACTTTTATAAAGTCCTTGGTTAGAAAAGTCACAATGTTGTGTACTGACAAATTTGCTTATTCATTTGTATGTTGTACATGATCAGACATTAATCTCATATATGTCATGTTCAATATGTTTTATAGTTGTTCTTTTGCTATTTCATGCTTTAATAATAGGGAAGAAACAAATTAAGTATTCAACTGGATTCACCGTCTTTTAAAATGCAGCTTCACCATGCACATTCTGAATGCAAATGATTATAAGCTATTTATTTCTTATATAACCTATATGGGAAACAGGGATAGTTAAAACCTGGGACTTTATATTGAAAGCAGAGTAATGAGATTTAACTGATTTATAACTTCATCTGAATAACGCTTACTCTTTGCATTTAATATGTAGATAGAAAAGAGTTAGTTGATGATTAATTACACCTTTCTATGGATCTGGTTTCAAAATTTCCTCTGAAATCATATTTTAAGAATGTATTAATTTTTACTTCATTTAGTTTACTTGCCAGAACTTTAGAATACTTGCAAACAACAAAAACAATACAAAACTGTCCCTCTCATGTCTGTGCACAGAGCTATATTTCCAGTGTTCCAGTCTCAGTCACAAAGCTATCAATGAGAGTTTTACTAAAGTAGAAAACAGACTCAAAGCACAGTAATAATAAAAAGCATAACCTTTTATACCTAGATTAACATCTTCAGAAGAGGTGCCTGTGATTTTATTTCTGTTATCATATATGACATATATGACTTTGGTCTAGGATATCAAGGAGTTGAGATATTCTTGGTATTTTGACTAATTGAAAACAAATAAGTTCATCTTGGCATTGCTTTATATGTGATTTCTCAGCCTTTGGAATTTAGTTAACTTGAAAGTTTCAGTCATCTTTAATAACAGAGGAAGCATAAGCCAATAATTTTGGTGCTAATCTAATTCAGGCTACTGAGTATTCTTTGTTGGCACACCTTTTCTGAATAAGTCTGAGCCATTTAAGGCAAGATCAAAAGAAAGGCAGCAAAGACTTATGAGCTAGGTGTTCCATCCCAAATTGCAGAGCCACCTACTAGTCTTGATATCACCTTTAATCACTAAACTACATCTGTCTTCCTGAGCTGAGCAGCAAACCATTTTTCTCAAACGTGGCTGACCCATATTTACAACATTCACCCTGCTGCATCTTTCACAGGGCAGTTATAGCCACTGTCTGGTGAATATATAAGGAATTTAATTATTTAATACATTACTGCCAAAAACACCCAGGCATTCTAGCTTTCCTCTCTCACAATGGCCTAAATATTGCCCTATGAATGGGAAACACCACGCAGCCTCAAGAGAAATGAAAGCCATGACTCTCAGCTTCTTAAAGGACAGATTTTCATTGGTAGAAGGCAGTCTTTCCCATTGCCTGAAGCTATTCTATTGTCAAAAAAAGTAGTTTAAGATTCCCTGGCCCATAAAAAATGAGAAAAAAAGCAAGCTAGCAAACATGATATTACAGCCTAGGTGTTAGGAGAATGCATCTGAACTCCCTGCAAACATCATGGATTTGGTCTGTCTTCTGGGAAGTGCCTGCTGTATGCAGAATGCAGAAACAATCCTCAGGGTAAAGCTCCAGGTGTGTTAATTAGCTTTCATATTATGTCAGCTGTGGAATTGGGTATTATGCCTTTCCTAGTCCCCTCCCCTTTTTAAATATATAGATAACAGATATTTTCTCATGGCTGCAATGTATATAAAAGAAAATATTGTTAATAATTAAGTGCATGGATAATGCAATAGGAAACCATTTAAATGTCAAATATAATTAAATTTAGAAATAAATTATAAATAATTAATAAAAATAATAATTCAGAAAAAATGCTTCTTTTGTGTGGTAAAATAGATTTGTATTGTTTTGGTTTTTGTTTTATGGTTGTTGTATTTTAGGCATAATTATAAAAAATTAGAGAACCTGATAAGAGGATTAACTAATCAGATTAATTAATATGTAGAAGAAGTTGCCTCATATTTATGGGACACAGTACTTGTGATAAAAATTTGTGTCTCATGAAGCAACCTCTTTACAAACTTACACCCTAGGTAGCCACAAACTATATTTTATATTCAGTTTTCTTAATCTGTTCACTTTTCACTTCCCTCATTTAGGTTCTTTCCATTGGTTTGTTAAACAGACAGTAAGAGAAGTTGCTATTTTTTCTTTATTTTGTGGTTCTCCCCTGTGTTTCAGAAATATCTTCATGGGAATTAAGCTCAGTAAATAGTGTAGTAATACATGCAATAGTACTATCACTATGGAAAAGCAACAGAGGAGTTGTAAAAAATGCAAAATCTAAAAACCAAACAATAAAAAAACAAGCAACCTACAAACCAATGAAAACAAACCCCAACAAAATGAAAAACCCACCAAAAAGAGAGCAAAGCTCTGCAAATGAGACTGCAAAAACCTGCAAAATATAATTTTTTCCAATTTATTTAAAAATAATAATTAATACATTAACCATGTATATGATCTCATTCTGCTTTTCCAACAGAATTTTTAGACCAGAATATTTATAAAAGCATATATTTTGAGCATACCATAGCAAGCCCTGTTTGGTTTTACATATAAAAATGCACATAATTAATCTACTTTCAGAAGTAGATTTGCTCCAGACTTAAATTATGTGACTGAAGGACATTATATCATGTTCATGGCAGTTTTTGCTGAGACCTCAACAAGGTTATTAATGCAACGAGTTGATTGTGGTTAGAGTCAACAAATTATATTTCTGTTTTTAGAATCAAACAATTGAATTTGCTAAAACACCATTAAAATCAAAAGCTAAGTACAGAAAAGCTTATGTAGATCTTAGTTAAAATAATTATTAGAACAATTGTAGCTTAAGAAGTAAAGGAAGGAATTAGCATGGCCTCCCATTTTAAGTCTCACGTAGAATATTTTCAAGTATTTTAAACACAACATCTCTGAAGTATCTTGTGTAGGTGAACTTTCAGGGCTAGTAGTTCAGATTCACAGGTGGCTCCAATTTTTCAAGAAAAGGCTGGCTGACGACACAGAAAAATAATGGTTGTAAAATATTGTTCTTACTTTCTACTGTAGAAACAGAGTATAAGCTTCTCAGGGAAGGATGGCTGGTAAGTAATTGAGATGGAAAAGGAATCTTGATAGAATTCAGTTGATTTATAGGATACCAGAATACCCGGTTGGGAGGGGAGCTGGAGGATCATCTGCTCCAGCCTTTCCTGGAAAAAGCACAATGTAGACTACATGGCCCAGCAATCTGTCCAGCTGAATCTCAAAAGTGTCCAATATTGGGAATATTTCACTCTTCTAATTGTAAAATATTTTTCTCTTCTTTCTAATCAGAATCTTTCCAGGTTTAGCTTGTACCTTGGATTGTATTTTCCCAGGCACAAGACCCCTATATTTGTTGAACTTCATAAGGTTCTTTCAGCCTATCCAAGTGTCCCTGCAGGTGCTGAAATATTCACTAACTTTGGGGTTTCCAAATATGTGTTTTCTTGTAAAAAAAGGATTCTCGATCTTCTTTGTAACCATCCTTTCAAATACTGGAACATGGTGATAAGGTTTCCCCTGAATCATCTTTTCTCAAGGCTGAACAAATCCAGTCCTCTCAGTCTGTCCTCACATGGCAGGTTTCCCAGTCTTTTAGTCAGCTTTGTGACCTTTGCCTGGTGTCGCTCCAGCCTGTTCATATCTCTTTTGTATAGCAGAGATCAAAACTGAAAACAGTATTTTTAGGTATGGCCTGACAAGCACTGAGTAGAGCATGGCAATATCTTTATCTCTGCTGAAAATGCGGACCAGCATCCCACTGGCTTTCTTTGCCACAGCAGCCCACTCTTCACTCATATTGAGCTTGTTGTTGGCCAGGTCACCCAGGTCCCTCTCCACAGAGCTGCTGCCCAGCTGGATAGATCCCAGCCTGTGCTGTGCTTCTGGATTGTATTTTCCCAGGTACAAGACTCTATACTTTTTCTTGTTGAACTTCATAGGTTCCTGCTAGCCCACTCTTCCAGCCTATCCAGGTTCCCTGCAAATGCTAAAATATTCACTTACCCACGCAATTTTTTAGGAGCCTCAAAATTTCATCCCCACACTTGATCCCATGCTCTAGATCTCCTATTAAGTAAAAAGCTTTGGTCTTAGTTTTGATCCTTGGGAGATTCACTCAGAGCAGGTTGCCAGTGTGAAAAAGAGCTGCTTACCATTGTTGAGGGATTACTGCGCAACAAGACTAGCGCCATCTAAGAAAAATTGTCTCCTCTGTCACGTGGTCTGTTTTGCCTATTTACTAGCATGTTCTGTACATTCAATCTGTATAGAAAGCATAATTGTTATTAGTATCTTGGAACAAAACATGCAGGCATTATGTGGGATATGAATAAAAAAAGGAAAATGGAAAAAAAAGTCACAAATTAAGTATTCACCGAGTAGATATTTGTATCATGATGTCTAATGTAACCAACATATCTTTTTCTAGAAAAATCCATTGCCAGAATGTAAGAATAATCATGTTACGAACATGCACAACAGAAATGTCTGAAAGGACTGTATGGCACCATTTCCCTCTCTTTCTTGAATTTAAATCTGTTAGGATAACTCCTCTGATTTTAGAATTGTCAAATTTTTAAGCAAGGGTTTTGTATTATCTCTTTTATAAAACAGTTCCTTTCATCTTCAGTTTCTGTTGTCCACAGACATCCACAGCCAAAGATACTTCTCTTGTTCTAGCTGAATCTCTGTATCAAATTTGAGTCTCTAGAGGCTTTAAGAAATTTAAATTTTCCAAAAGCTGTAAGAGACCTGATGTATGAGATTACTCTGTACAATCAGTTCAGAGCTAGCAATGGCTGAGATTAGTATATGCAAAACCTGTTTTCCAACACAGGCTGGATATAATGAGAAGTGGGGAAGGGATAAATGTCCACAATAGATTGCAGAAGGTTAAAGACTAAGCTACAACAAGGTATATGAGAAAGGCATCTGGAACAAGCAGAAGCTGAAGCAGATTTTTTAAAAGTCATCCAAAAGAAACTGAAAATTTTGTACCTAGTAGGAAAATTCAAAGCCTGGAAGCACGTTTTCCATGTGTCAGTGCTCCTCTGTGGAAGTTCACGAAACTCATAGGTGAAAATTTCTCTCTCTTTTGGCAGTACCAGTGTTAACAGTTGCTGCCCTCATTTGTACAGCACAGGCTACAGTGGATTTAGAGAGAGCCCCAGCTCTGGAGATTTCATCAGCAGTTTTGTGATTATCGTTCAATTCTAGCAATGTTATCCTAAGTGCTGCTAAGATGTATGCATCAATATAATAATGTGAAGATGAGAATGTCCCAATTAACTAAAAAAAAATTTCACAATAGTTTAATTTCTTATTCCAGAGCAGTTATTTTGCTCTTAGAGCAAAAAAAACTATTTTACCAAGATAGCACAATGTATAAAGTGTGATTATCCCTTCCACAAAAGAGTGACATTATTGTGATTGTAATCCTTAGGTGACAAAATACATTGTTTTCCCAGTTTAACACTTTCAGAATGCCTAATATTCTAATAAATTAAACAAATAACAGTATAACTAAAGAATTCTAGCTACACTTTCTTAGTCTTAAACTTAAAAATCCCAAAACAAAACAAAACAACAAAAAATATCTTGTTTTTTAAGAACCTGTTTTCTGTATGACATCTTTTTCATTTTCTGACTGACTTTGTTTAATCTCCAGCAACTATCCAATGCCATTATCCCTTAGTACTAATTGAGGAACAGAAAAAAATAACTAAAACAGGTTTGGGGTGATGAAAATTTATGGAGCAAAATTGTAACCAAGCATTCAGAAGCCTCATTTCCAGAGACAAGGAAAGGTTTGTACAGCTTCTTATATCTCTGAATCATCCTGTCATCATTAATTCAAATGTGCATAGTCCCCTGTAGAAAAATATACACAAACTGAAGGTAGCAAATTATGGCCAAAAAATAACACACTGAATTCATATAAGCATATCCTAACTATATGGACAAATTGTGAGCATAAATTTATAAAGCAGCGGTCACTCATTGCTGGAAGTGGTCATTTAAATGCTGCAAGATAAAGATCCTTCTGTAAGAGCCATCCACCATTGGCAGTACCTGGTCTTTTCTGTACAGTATTTATGCCCTCTACTCCAGCTTGGATGTGGGCTTTTCCGGTTTCTGAATACAACCTGCAGTGATTCAGAAAACAGATGCTGTAAAAGTGACCTATCTGTTTTTTTATGATGGCCCAACAATAAGAGAATTGTCTGGCCGTGATCTGTGTTTAACTCTTTGCTTAAAATATGGAAATACATTTTCACACATTCTTCATCTTCCCAGATATTTCTGCTTCTAACTTTACAAAGGAGTACTTAATGTGATATTCAGGCTCAACAACAAACATCAGATACCTTGGTTTTGAAAGTCCTAAGCAGTGTTTGTTTTCTTCCAGTTTATCCTTTTTCACACTGTGAAACTTTTTTTTTTTTTTTTTTTTTTTTTTCCTGGAGTCATTGCAGCGAAGGTGTGCTTAGTTTTATGCCTTTGAGAAAGCTTTATAGTTAAGGCATAATCCTGTGCAGTTAGAAGATAGTATTGTGTAATTAGAAGTGGTATCCTGTCAGGTGACAAATAACAGGGAAATGTGTTTTATCCCCTAGAACAACAGTTCTATGAAAGATCGGTGGCCTTGGCATCATACCATATAAGAAGAAATACCAGAGATGTGATTTTTTACTATTTTTATAACAACAAAAATCTTTGGAGGAAAGAGATAATTAAACAAGTCTTTTGTGATCTAGCTAGGTTTGATAAACAGATGGTCTTTCTTGAACAATTTGATTTGTGCCCCTGCAGCATATAAATACAGACTTTCAAATTAAAGCAAACAAACAATAAAAGCCATGTTTAGTATTTTTTACTTAACAGTTTTCCGACTTCATGTTCTGTGTGGCCATTTGGAAGACAAATGCTTAAAATTAGGCACAGAATGTACTCCTTTGTTGACACCTACATCATTAATTGACCCAGTTTCTAAGTCTTGAGAAAATAATTCTGAGACTTGGAACAGAAGTTGAAATTTTGAGGAAAAAAAAGAAACAAAACAAAAACAAACACCACTGACTTGACACCATTTAATTTAACATCAAAAGTAAAGTTCTGTTCTTATTAGCAGATATCAAAATCCACTATCCAGCATGACTCAACAGGAAGAAATGCATTCTAGCTAGACTTCTAATTTTTTCTTGTACCAGTGACTGTTATACTCATATTTAATAGAAATAGTGAACATAGTCTATAGACATAGAAAATTCAACTCAGAATAGTGTGAGTTGAAAGGGAACTTTTGAAGTTCCTCTAGTCCAACCCCAAGTTCATTATGAAAATTACTTCATGCTGTTTGACTTCAAAATTAATATTATGATAATTATGATTAAAAAAAAATAAAAGAAGACAGTGAAAGCAACCTACTTACAAATCTGCATTAGTGGAAATGTCACATACAGAAGAGCCAAATGATACATAAATATGTCCATTTGACTATGACAGAAGTGAGATATTAATTGGAGGAAGGAAAGAAGAAATTGGTTTCTGGGCCTTAAATACTTCCTGATACAATGCTTTTTATTACATACACTGATTTTCTTTGCTTTTATCATCAAGGAGCTCTACATACTTGATATGATCTAGAGTCTAACCCTCGAGTCTCAGCCATTGCTTTCATTTCCCATAACCTTTGTGCCACAGAATAATAACCTGCTGAATGGGCGCCTATTGGGAAAAGAGTCTGAGATACAGGTAATATTCCTGCAATTCCTATGTCTCCTGCAAGTATGTTTTCATAACTGAAACAGTAAGGGGCACTTACTTAAAGACCCTTCAGTTATATTCTCAGTTTTCTCATATTGGCAGTCAAAACTGACACTTGGTTTCTTTACAGAAGTTATTCTTCTGATAAATTGCTCCTGAGTGAAAACGGGATGAGCAGCAGAAGAGGAGGGATTGTAAAATACATTAACCAGGCATTTTGATTGAAGTTCTGAAGCAATCAAAACCTGCAGGGGGCAAAGCCATAGCTTGCTTGGTTTTCCTTTCTGACTTTCCAGTCTCTTAGACTTACAGACTTTTACAGTCTGCTACCTTGTGACTCTGAGTCTGGAAAAGAGAAGATGAACAACAGAATGCAGAAAGCAAAACAAAGACAAACAAAAAGCCACCAATCAAAATCACAAAACAAAACACACAATGTAGCAGTTACCTTTATGCTGATTACAAAGAATAAGCTAATTTATTGTACAGAATTCTCCTAACCCCTTTCACTTATCAAAAAGCAGATGTTACAGTCTAGAGCATTCCTTGTAGTTTTCCCTTTATTCATATTCTCTGACTTTTGCCTTTCTTCTTGTTTAAATTCTTGCTTCACCACTAGCTTTCTCTTTATCTCTTCTACCTCCTTGTCCTCTATCCTGCCCCTGCTGGATTTGATAATGAATTTACTATTATAAGATACAGTTTCTGCTCTGCTTCAGAAATTTATGCAATATAGAATACAGAACATAAAGGTAACTAACCATGAAATACGGAGGTAAGCAGCCAGTATGGTGGCAAGAGACACATAGTGTTAAAGTAATACCAAAAAAGACATCTAAGGTGATTTTAAGAAAACAAAAACCCTGCTGAGATAAAGAGATGTCTCAGACCTAAACATTCATCACCATGAAAGTAATGAAGGTCCTTTAAAGGATAATTATAGACCCTTTTGAATACTTAAAGCCCTGTTAAGAGTCTGAGAAACATTTAAATGGTTTAGTGGAGTCATTACAAGGCAAAGTACACGGACAGAAAGAAACACACTCTCAAGATGATTAGGTGCATTAGGGCTAATAACACATCATTTTTTTTTCATAGAATATGTATCAAAATTATTTACATATTAAGATATACATTGATAAAGTTTGGCCATGAAGGAAATGCTACCTACGGGTTACTCCAAAGGTAAATTCTGTGGAAGTAGGATGCAAAATTGCTATATATTCTTCATAGCCCTGTGTAAAACCATTTTACCTATTTGGTAGACTGAATGGGGATGCTTATAGTCCTTATTTTGCTTAAGAGAGGTTCCAGAGTATCAGGATTCTCTAATTCGTCTGCTCAGAACAGATGCACAAATTAACTAAAACAGGGCTTTTTTAATAAAGCACAAAAGAGCTTCATTATGACTACATACATATACCCCTGGCAAACTTGTGTAAAATTAGCAGTAGTTTGTCCAAAACCTATGCTCAGGCATAACCACTTGAAATTTGTGACGTAAAATACATGTAAGCAGTTTTTGTAAATCTATTTATGCATCATTTTCCTGCTCAAAAACTGATAAAGAAAAAGACATATGTTACAGATTTTACTTCCATAAATAAATGAGCATAATTTTGCACTCTAAATATGTGGTCAAATTCTTTGTTTTGTAAAAGCTCATCTTTGTAAAAGGAAAAAGATAAATTCAGCCAGCTGGATCTGACTTCTTATCACGTGGTGATACCCTTATTCATATTTGTGAACCTACAGAACGACTCTACTGTACAGTTTCATGAAGCTACATTCTCTGAATTGGTAATAATTAGGATTTGAAGATTGGTGCTGGAATAGATATTTAAATTGTATAGAAAAAGGTTGTAGTTTTGTTTTTCAATAGGCAAAATATCTACAAGGATCTCCTTTTCATCCTGATTTGCTCAGTAGCAATTACCTCTAGCATTAATACAGCAGACAGAAAATTATTAAGTGGCTTGTGAACTAATGAAATAAAATGAAATTTCTAAAAAAAAAATATTCTTCATTATATTACAAAAAAATCTATATTGATCTATTCTTTCACATCAGAATATTCTAAAATTTGCATTTTGAACCATAAAAACCCAAGAATGTGTTTTATCAATTGAAAAATGCTAGTCATTTCTACTCTTTGTTTATTTTCTGTTGGTCATTTCATGGAGCAAGGTAAATAACATTCAAAAAAACTCAAGTAGCATGGCTGAACTTGGTTTTCATATTAGGAAATAAACATCTGGCTATATGGATAGTAGCTTGTATAGACACAGATTTGCAGCTGCCCCAAATAATCAAATGAATAAATAAAGTCATCAAATATTTTTTCTATTTGATAATAACTGAATGTACACTACCCACAATACTATGACAGGCTTCCTTGTGTGTAAAAGTTTGTCTGAACTGTCTTTGCAGCAGAAGTAGAGCTTCTGTAAGGAGCACAATAAAAAACAAAGCAGAAATAACCCCTGGAGGGTGTAGACACGTAGCCAGTCTTGGCTGCGTTGGTAGCCTGGGGAGATGTGGGCTAAGCACGGCACACTTGTGCCAGAAGCCTAGATGCAGTACAGCTTCACAATAACAGAAGTACAAAGATGTCTTTATATTCCTCTCTCCTCAGCTACAGCCAGGGATTTCTTCCACTACCTGCTCAATACTCTCCAGATCCATAACAAAGGTGAAGGGCAAAACAATTCTGAAACCCCAACTGCTGTATTTATTTTGAAGATATGCATGCTCAAAGATCCTTTATAGTCACAAACACAAATCAATACTTGACAGATTCACAGCATTTCTGGAAGGTGTACAGGAAGAAAAGCAGAAATGTCTCCTAGTAGGGGTAGCTGTGCATAAGTAAGCATATTGAAGCTACTGATAAATGTGCAATGTGAGTTATAGCTGGGTGTGAGTTGAACAGCAGCACAGACATGGTTGCCTTGCAACACTCACTATTAAAAAGCACACAGCACAGCTGAAACTAACCTAACTAAGTAAAAAGACAGTGTAAAATGAATGATCTTTAATTCATGTATGTATTTTATGAGAACTCTAAGTTGAATTTTTGATTATTTTTAAGAGACTAGTTTTCCTGATCAGATCTTGATTGAGTAAAAGAGCAATTATTTTTTTTAAAAGCATTGGTTATTGCAATATGAATTTACATCACAGAAAAAAAATCTGTGTACAAAAAATAGGACCACCCAATTCTCTTAAAGCACCTAATTACATCTTCTATTTATGTGTTATGTATATTTATACACTTTCTCTAAGAAAAAAAATGCTGTCAACCTTCAGTTCTTTCATATAAGATAAATTGTGGATTATCTGTGCCATGGAGATTCATACCACAAACATTAAGTGAAAATGCTTTAGAAAGCAGCAAGTAAAAAGCCCTATATGTACTCAGGATCCTCAGAATAGATGTCTAGAAAGTAAGCCACACTCTTAAATATTTGAACATTTCCTTACAAGCTGGGGATTTTTTAAGGAAAAGTAGCTGTCACATACAAAAATTCAGCGTGGGTGTTTACTCCCCTAACTCCCTGTCAAGGTGAAGATAAGCTGATGTGTATTTCACCTTAATGATTGTATGTAGCTCCTATTAACTCTAACAGTCTAATGTATTTGTCAAGAAGAACAAGGCCCTGGAGTCAATTTGCAAAGTTTTCATGAATTTCAGTAGTCGGTTGAAGGCAAAATGCAAAAATAACACATTTACTTTGCTTAAAGAAAAATTAAATAATGCTGGGTACTTCAAGAAAACAGGAAAAACTTAATCCTTCTATATTGTTCCATGTTTTACTAGACCATACTTATATTTAAAAGCAATTCACAGTCTGCTGAAATAAGTAGTCTTCATTTAAATGGGAACAATTAGTCAAATGGAGCTTCAAGCTACAGATGTGCTAAGCTATCTGCTGGTAATTTTATCTAAAGATGCATCAGGATGGAAGACTGGCTTCTGAACTTTATTTTTCAAGTTAGTCAAAATCTATTCCCAGAAGATCATAGCAACGTATATATCTAGAGCTGTGCACAACTCATATTTCTACTCCTATCCTTTGTGAATGCAAATTCCTACTCTGATTAGTTCAGAAAATGTAAAGGTGTCCTCCATCATCTTCATGATCATTTCAGACCTCTGTCTCTTGTCTGTAATGGTGAGGTTCTTATCCAGCCCAAGTTGAGCCAGGAGGTCCCAGAACATCGGGACGTATAGTTAGCCACTGATTACCCAATGTGAGGGCCCATCTACAAGGGCAGGAAGGAGGATCTGGGAAATTATAGGACTGTCAGCCTGGTCTTGTTGCCAGGGAAGGTCACAGAACAGATTGTTCTGAGTGTAATCATGTGCCATACAGAGGACAACCAGGGCATCAGGGCAGCCATAATGAGTTTGTGAAAGGCAGTTCCAGCCTGAATAACCTGAATAACTTCCTTCTATAACAAGGTGACCTGCTCATTAGATGAGCAAAAGAATATGGATGTTGTCTATGGACTTTGGTAAAGCCTTTAGCACCATATAAAACATTTAATGCCATAAAACAGTGGGTACACTGTATTCTTCTGGAGAAACTGGCTTTCCATGGTGTGATGGGTGCACTCTTCGCTGAGTAGAAAACTGGCTGAACTACTAGGCACAGAAAGTGGTGGTGAATATAGTTAAATCCAGTTGGCAGCTAGTTGGTGGCTGGTGCTCCCTAGGGCTCAGTATAGGAGCCAGTCCCGCTTAATATATTTATCAATAATCTGGATGAGGAGATCAAATGCACCCTCAATAAGCTCAGATGGCACCAAGCTGAGTGGCAATATTGATCTGCTGGAATGTGGGAAGGCTCTGAAGGGAGGGATCTGGACAGGCTGGATGATGGGCAGAAGGCAATGGAATAAGGTTAACAAGGCCGAGTGCTGGGTTCTACCCTTGAGTCACAACAACCCCAAACAGTGCTGCAGGCTTGGGACAGGCTTTCTGGGCTGGAGAGCTGCCCAGTGGAAAAGGACATGCTGGCATGGATAATGAAGTGCTGGACCACGTCTCTATGTCTAGAGAAGGGTAATGGAGCTGGTGAAGGGTCTGGAGCACAAGGTCTGTGAGGGGCAGCTGAAGGAGCTGGGGTTGTTTAGCCTGGAGAAAAGGATTCTGAGTGTAGACCTTACCACTCTCTATACCTGCCTGAAAGGAGGCTATAGAGAGGAGGGCACTAGCCTCTTCTCCAAGATAACAAGTGATAGGGCAAAAAGAAGCACTCTCAAGTTGTGCCAGGGGAGGGTTAGATTGCGTATCTGGAAAGTTTTCTTCATTGAAAGAGAGGTTAGGCATTGGAATTGGTTGCCTATGCAAGTGATGGAATCACCATCCCTGGAAGTGTTCAAAAACACAGGTGATGGTGGTATTTTTGAGTGTCATTTAGATCAGTGCTGGGTTAATGGTTGGACTTCATGATCTCAAAGGGCTTTTCCAACCATAGTGATTCCATCATTGAAAGTTCCTGAAAAAGGAGGAACTGTCCTGCTCTGTTCTGTACTGATGCAGCCTCATCTTGAGTGCTGTGTACAGTTTTAGGCACTTCAGTATAAAAAGGATATAAAGCTATTAGAGTGTCAGAAGAAGGACAACAGAAACAGTGAAGTACCAGCTGAGGTCAGTTGGTCTGTTCAGCTCAGAGGAGACAGAGGACAGACCTCACTGCAGCTGCAACTTCCTCATGGAGGGAAGAGGAGGGGCAGGCACTGATCTCTTCTCTCTGGTGACTGTAACAGGACCCAAGGGAATGGCCTGAAATTGTGTCAGCGGATATTTAGGTTGGATATCACAAAAAGGTTCTTCCCTCAGAGTTTGGGCACTGGAACAGTGTCTCCGGGGAAGTGGCCACAGCATCAAGCCTGAGAAAGTAAAAAAGTGTTTAGACAAGGCACTCAGGTACATGGTGTGATTCCTGGGGTTGTCCTGTGCAGGGACAGAACTTGGACATTATGATCCTTGTGGATCAGGATATTCTATCATTCCATGATTCTATGCAGTGACTATGTCAAACTTCATTATGTTGTGCTGTAAAGATTCAGTCAGAGCTTATTATGCTATGCTGACAGTCTTCACATCCCAAACATTACCTTAACCTTACACAGGTAAAATGGAAATCTTAATCTCTTTCTTCAAGCTCTTTGAAAGCTCTCTTTTCTAGTCCTCTTATTTCCCTTTTTCCATTTTCTTTTTTTTTTTTCTTTCCTATGGACCATCCCATTACTTTGTCTGTCATCTTTTACTAAAATCTAAATACAATATTTAATGCAGCTCTTTCTCTAGATCTTCACCCCTCTATGTTCTCATACCTTTCTGCAGAAGAATATCATATGAAAATGGCTCCTCTTCTCTTTCTGCATAAATAAATATATTGTGCCAATTCATTTCCCACTATTTCATTTCTGAGATGACCTTGGTAAATTTGTCTTGCCACACCATGAAAAATTAATCCTAGAGGCTATTTATTAGCCCTTATCTTTTAATCAAGTTTCCTCATGGAATGGTCACTTTCCATCCCACCACTTGATGTCACATTCCTGCACTGAAACAGTACTCTAGTTTTGCTTACATTCAACTCTGATTAAAAAATTAATATTGTAATATACTTTTTGGTTAAAGGAAGCAGTGTCTGAACACACACCACTTCAAACCTAGCTGAATTTACAAACCCAATTCCCACAGACTAAGACCAACAAGGATTTTTAGTCATTGTTGGTAACATTTATCCCAGCAACCTAGAGTAAAAAATACCAAAGAGAATCAGTCTCTTTAATATTGAACCAACCTGAATATAGTATTTTTAGTATTTTACAGGCTACTCATTGACTTCCAAAAAAATTATTGGGGTTTATTTTTGCGTAACTGTAGGCAATTGTATTTATGAAGCATCAACATTTTCGAAATGTATAATTTCAAAAGCTATCTGTGCAATCCAGTTACTATATTACACATCTTGTTTGACTTTATAAATGTAGTGCTGTTCCTTGCACAAACCACACTTGCAACACAAATCCTGTAGCTTCAACATAGAAAGAAGATTAATGATAAGTTCAGAAAAGACATGGGATTTTTTAGTCTGTGAGGTGCGAGACATAGACCTTCTTAACTGTTTTTTTCTTCTCCACAGCACTGAGAACAGCACATGAGTTTTTAAATGACAGATGGGAAAATGTGTAGTCAGTTATGAAGTGGATATACGAAGTCTGTATCTGTATTTTCTATATCTATGAAGTCTTCATAGATATCATTCTGCCAGATGTTTTATTAAAAGTGGCATAAGTTTAATTTATTGCCTGCTAAGAAATAAATTCTCTCATACAGACAGATCACAATATAGAGCCCCTTAAACTCATTTGGAAATAGAAAGGAACAGAGCGGGTCTTCAAATTTGTGGATTCATTTGACAATTGACAGTCCCCATGAAAGCCAAGACAGCAAACTCACAGTAATTATGCATATGAACTGTCCATGGACAGGGCAAAGAAAAGACCTTTTACTTTGTTATACATTTACATGCTTATTAGTCAAACACATAGAATATTCATATTTTTTGGTCTTTTCCCTCCAAACTTATACTTTTTTGCATCTGTAGTCCTGATTTCTGTAGTTACAAGTTGTGTTGTAGGTGCTATGCAAATGTGGGAGTGGACAATTTGTTACACACACTCTAACAGTAGGGATGGAATAAGATTTCTTTAGTACATTTAATAAACTGCCAACAGAGCTTTTAATGGTGTCTGTCTCCAAGTATAAGAAAACTCTGACTGGCTTCTGCTTTGCAAAACATGAAATAAAACATTACAAATTATTCTAGGAGGTATTAGAGTTCTCTTAATTTTTCAATTTTTTTTCATAATTAAAAAAACCCCAAGACTTTGTAACTAATAAAATGAAACTATAAATAGCTGAAGAAATCCATAATTTCACTGATGTTACAACATTAAATATCAGAAAATTCATTATTTTCTGAGGAACACTTATTGGAATTAATAAGGGGTTTGGTGTTTGATTTTTTTAAAAAATAATTTAAAATAGAAAAAATTGTTAATAAGCAGATTTAATTTCCTTCCAAAGCACGTGACAGATTCCCTCACAGTCTGCCACAATACATAGTATTTCATTAGAAATTAACAATGAGATGAATGGTGTTCCAAAAGAAGTGACAAACTACTAGACAGCAACATAAGTCCTTTTCTTAAAATGTTAATTTGTATGTACTATCACCCACGTTCTATTTTTGCTTTTAGGTGAATTCTGTGTACAGAAGAAGCTATCCAAAGTTATCTATTATGCTGAAATAAGCTAAATATTGTGTGGAGATGCAGGTCCTTTTTCACGTGGAACCAGCAAATTTGGCACATCTAAAAGAACAAAATAATATTTAACTGTATATAATGTCATCCAAAGGTCAAATCTTGATCCAAGCCATCCACAGGTTTTAATTGGACCACTTTAAAACATGGAATTATGTTCCTGTTAAATTATAGTCTTTAGCTGATTGTTCATACATATTTAATTTCATAGATAAGGGGGCAGGGGAGCATCCAAAATCATTCAGGGTAAAATTACCTCAACAATTTACTGTATAGATACATCATGGTACTAGTTTACAGAAGGCCCTCCCTCAGCTGCAATTACAACCAAATCACCACATTTTAAAGGCCTGAAGAAAACACCTGCACAGTTCAGACGACTATGGGAAAGTAGTAAGAGACTTCCCCAAAATTCCTTTAAAAAAAAAAAAATAAAGCAGGTCTTATGTGCTTCCATATCTTCTGCAGTAATACCTAAACTTTTTACCTTACAAAGGGCTTTTATACAGGACTGTCAGGTGCACCTGCCACTGTTATGCAGTAATCGTGCTCTAGGGACCCCTAGTGTAGAAAGCCAAATTGGAGACAGCTGCTTAGGTCAACCTACCACTGATTCTGTGATGGCCAGCACAGGTGGAACAAACTGCACCCACACATTCCTTTCTCATACTTTCTAACAGCAGCAGGACAGCCTTCTGTAAGATGTATTTCAAAGCATTTATTTTAAGCCTTTACACATTGAATCTAGCATCCTTTCAGACCTGTGCTATAACACTTGCTCCAATTATTGAATGTTCCTGCTCTATCTCAGCCTTGCTAGAAGCTTAGAGCCAAAACTGATAGCTTACATTAAACCACATTATTTGCTCACTACCACACATACATGGAAAAAAAGTACATGTAAAAAATCTCCACAAGTCAAAAGTTATGAATTTGTTTTCAAAGATATAAAATCAAAAAATCGAACTTCTGTGGTGTAATTTGACAATCAGCATCCTCAGTCATTACTGCTCCAGCCATATGCAACCCTCATCAGAAATAGATAAAGCTCATCACTCTTAACAAAGTTTTCAGACAAAAGAAAATAGTTACCAGGCTAAGTTTATACATAGAATAAATCCAGTAGCTGTATTAGTGTAAGGAATGAAAAGGTTACATTATGCTTTAAGTCAGTGTTGTCTATCAAACAAGGAGAAGAAAGCAAAGGGCAGGTTACAAGCCAAGTAAGATTTTATTGCCATCTGTTGCCAAGTGAAAGTTTTTCTTCCTATTTCACACTATTCATTTGGTCTTCAGAACAGTCTCAGCCGACTGAAAAGGTAGACACAGAAGAATTTGGTAAATTTATTGGCTTCTCATATACTTACCCTGCAAAATAAAGAGAGGGAATGAGAGCAAAATAACTGAATAGAAATCTGTCAAAGATTATAAAAGTAGGCAGTGGGACAGAAAATCATTCTTTTATGCAGGATGAATTTTTTTTAATAGAAAACTCGTACACGAATTCAAGAAAAAAGAAAGTGTGAATAATCACAGCACCTGTGGAATGTGGGAGAACTGGGATGAAATCTAGCTACTAGAGTGTACAAAGTTGCCACTAATTTAGGACACTATTTCAGCAGAAACATTTTTGGTAAACTCTAGGCAATCTGTGGAGCACAAGAAAGTATCAAGACCCATGTGATGGCTGATGGAAAGCCGTGGTTCTTCTTGAGATCTTTCACATATAGGAAACCATACTTTCTTCCAGTTTCTTTCAGAGTTATCTTAAGTCTCCTTACATTGAATTTTAAATCCTTGGAGCAGAAAAAATGCCATTATAGTTTCCATGTAAAAGCAAATACAAGAAGGAAACTTTTTGCATCTGGAAAGCAAACGTTTACACATTGCTACGTGACTTAGAAACTCAAATGATGTGTATTAAACACTAACAAAAATTTATTTCTTTCTAAGGAATCTAAAGAGAGTAGATTAAAAGAATAATTATAGACTATTTGCCTAGAGTCATATGATATTTGAAAATTTATGCCAAAAAAAACGGAAAAAAGGCATTTAATTTTTGTCATAACAGTCAGGGGAATCACCTAAATGCAGTAGTATGTACAGCAAATAAATCTCTTTGAGAAGCTTCTCATGAAAGAATTCTGGAAAAAACAATTTGGGTACAGCTAGTACACGGTGAAGAATGAAGGGATTTGTATTGTGCCTTTTAATGATATTATTAGGAGATAAATATAAGAATATTTACTTTTCAGAAGTTACAAGTAACTTGAATCCACAAATCCTATTATTAATGATGGAATTATGAAGCTCTAGTATTCAATTTTTATTATAATTTTTGCCCTGGTTTAATTGATTATCTATTGAATCTGATGGATTAAGAATATGGAAACTATGCTCTTGCTGCAGCTGTGGAAAAATATAGTCTTGTTAAGCTAAAGCTCTGCTCTCTTTAGATCAGTAAATGATCTTAAATCACACTTTCTCAAATTTAATTTTTGTATATTCTTATTTTATACATACCTCACAATGTTTTTGATATTGGCTGAGTGTGAATCTAGAGATATAGGAATGTGATGTGAAAGAAATATAGCCTCCTATTTTTTAAAGGACAATTAGCAGACTAGATTATAAAGTTTTGACACCTACTGGGAGGAGAAGCCTAATCTGTCTTGTATCACTGTCTACTATATCTAAAAGCTATAGTAATCTACATGTCACTACCCTAATATACATTAAATTCACTTTCCAGCCAGGCAAAAACTTAAACCTACATTTTTATTGTGCTGTTGGAACTAGGATGAGGTGGGGAACCACAACTGATTTGATTTGAAACATAGTAATTTTTATGCAAATCTTATGATTTACGTCGTCTGCTGTTTCATCAGGTCAGTACAGGTAACTGAGGTTACAAGACTGAATTATGTTTTCTTTATAACTCTGCCTTTATGGTAGCATGTT
Organism: Onychostruthus taczanowskii; assembly: GCF_017590055.1. Classification (NCBI taxonomy): domain Eukaryota; kingdom Metazoa; phylum Chordata; class Aves; order Passeriformes; family Passeridae; genus Onychostruthus; species Onychostruthus taczanowskii. The sequence continues at coordinate 297,312 of NW_024498884.1, forward strand.
TATTACTAGAGAAACAGCAGCAAGAGTGAAGAGGGGGCCAGTACAGTGCTATTCTACAGCACTTTGTAATTTTGTTCCAGAGAAGTTTCAAAATTTGGTGCAGGTGTGCAAAGAAGTATTTGTACCAAGAAGTAAGTTTTCTTCTGGAAAGGCTTTAATTGAAATTTAAGTAATAATTTTCTTCAACAGACAGTGGGAAAACACAATTCCAGTTGTTCCTGACCCATATAAGAATTTAAAATAAATTTGATAAAAGTTTTAACTGCAGTTTCCATCACTACATTAACAAAAATTTGGTTAATGTTCTGTTTTGTGCAATTATCCTTTGGCTAATATATTTCTCTAATAAATATGTGATTTATTTCTCTTTCTTCTTATAGGTTTTGTTCCTCTCCTTTCATCTTTCCAAAAGACTCCTGTATCTGTCAGGCCACCTGGTATTACCAGGCAGCTTTTACTCTAATAGTTCTCATAAAGAAAATGAATACGGATTGCTTAGAAAAATAATAAATGTAGGGAATTACAATTTTTTTTTGCTTGAAAAATGGATTATCATGTGAGAGATTGCCACTATTTATTATGATCCTAAATTTCACGCCACCTTGAAAAATGTGTTATTCACAGAGACCTACTTTTAGACCATATGACCATACTTAGGATAAGCTCTACCTAGCAGACGCAAATTACTTTTAAGAACCGAATCAGACATTGTCACCAAATATTGCTATTGTTTTGGGTCTACTAATTTTTAAGATATTCTATGGATAGAATATCCATAGAATATCTTAAATATGAGAATATTTCGAATTTAAATATGAAGCCATAGAATATGGTTTTTCTATGGCTAGAAGACTGAACAGCTCTGCAGAAATGGTAAATCTTTTTTAACTCTATAGATTTTTTTCTAACTTTATGGATCCTTGTCATGGTTTGACCCAGAAGTGAGGTTTTGGAAATGACAGACAAACCACCTCATGGTAGAAGGGGTGCAGAACACTGAAGTGATCACAGTTCTACCACCTTAATCTATAAACTATATCAGTCTATTATTCTTCAAAGACAATTCGTTCTCCTGACAAATCAGAAGAACAAAGGGGGAGAGATTAATCAAGTTATGCACTAAACATTATAATGAGCCTTGGAAACTGTAAAATTATTCATTCCCATACAATGCAAAATTAGCCCATTTTCAATGTTTACAGATTCCATAGACTAAGATATGTCTTCTGCCTCACAGAAATCACTGAACAGATGAAATTTGCTGGACCAGCACGTAATTCTCATCACACCAGTGAGAAACCCAGACAAATGGGCATAAAATTTTGTGTCTTCTTTCTGTTGCCTACTGGAGTCTTTGAAACTAAGGCATACTTCATAGATTTAACATCTTAGTATGGCCTCACATTACAAAAAACAAAACTTGGGAGATTTGAGTCTGCAAATTTAAGCAATTTCACATGTATAATTTTTTCAGTTTCAAGATTATTTTATGGCAGAAATAAAATACCATAATCATTCATTCTTAAAGAAGAGGAAGCAAAGACACTTCCTTCACATTTTGAATAATTAACTTTTATTGCACAATTTTAAAATCCTGGCTTTAAATATCAAAATGTTGACACTGATCACCTTGAACAAGTTTGATAGAAGCATTCCTTCTGTCAGCATGCCTATCTTAATTATACCAACCTTCACAAATTTAGAATCATAAATTTGTAACATTAGCATAATTCCTAATTTTAATAGACCATGATTGTCAGATGAATACTTAGTTGAGAACATACACAGCACTGCTAAAAGAGGATCTTGCTAATGAAATATATGCTTTGATTAATAAAAATGACAGTCTTCTATCACAGATGTGAACTTTAAATAATAAATGCCTTTTTTTTACTCAACGTATTTTAATCATAGGCTTTGAAAAAATTAAAATGTCAGTTTCAGGGTTAGTTATGATCCTACACAAATATCTTTGATTATTAATTATTTTATTTAAAATTTCTACTTTTACTTTAAAATGCTGGTTATCCTTCTTTTACAAATTACCATCTTTTATTACTTTCCTATTCAAATACAATTCACTGGAAGTAGAGACCTTATTTTTACCGAGCTACTTTTAAAGTGATCACAATTCAAAATGAGTAAGAAGGTAAAAGTGGAAACATTTGTGCTTTATTTTCAGATGCTTACAAGAGTTGGTGTAACCTCCACCAAGGTATATCAAGGCAATAAAGACGAAATATATATCCTTTTACAGATATTTCTGGGCTAAAGAATTGTGAGCAGATTCACATGAACAGTTAAGTAACTAATGAAATTATCTCAGCACCATATTCTTTAGTATCTCTCACAATAAGAGCATACATAAAAATTCATTTCATGGGATTCAGATATCTCAGAAGCTTTCTCATACAAAGATACTGGTAAAAATATATTTTCATATTTATTTGTGCTACCACTTTGCTTTTAGGTGTAATCAGTTGAGAAAGGTGCAGGCAAAGTAAAATCTATGACACCAAACTTACACAACCAAAAAATACATTTGAATTTGAGAATGTCCAGTGTCGAAAGTAGCAGAGCTGTTAGTGCATAAAACGATTTTACTCAGTCAACTCTTATCATGAAATAATATCTAAGAGTTTTGTTTTTTCAACCAATGCTACAAAACAATCCATGAGATCACTGCTCAGAATTTTCCCCTCACTTTCCTCCAGAGTTTATTTATATGGTTTTAGGTAGAAAATGTTGTAAAAGTAAAAGAAAGCCATCAGTTATGAAGGAATGAAAGGGGATTTAATATAGATTTCCTGTGAAAGTACAGAATTCTCTCTCAAGATATGCTGATTCAGAGAAATAATGCAGTTCTTGGAGATTGGTAGTATCCAATTTGAAACACCATTCCGTGATATGTCAAATTGTCCAGGAATGCTTATGAGTATTAATGATGGTGTATTTGAAACAGCAAGTGTTACTGTTACAGAGAATTTAAGATTTTAACATTAAATTAGCTATCCTAAATGCAACACTAGTTTGTAAGTATCAGAACAACCCCATATTTGCCTGCTCACACCAATGCCTTCATTTGTCTCAAATGAAGTATGAGACTATTTTGGAAAGAAACTGAGATTGTGATGTACTCAAATATTCACACTGTTGCCATTTATTTAAGTCTAATTCCACACCAAACATGTCTAGGACACCTAGAGAATTATCATCATTTGAATATTTATCAAAAATGAATGGTAGGTACGAAGAACTGAAAGAACCTCTTAGATTTACCTTAGCCGTTTTTGACAATGAGGAAAGTACAACACTGAACCAACACTTAAAGAAATGGTCAGTATAGAACAGGCTAAGGCAGACCTTAAAAACTACTTTCTAAAATGGCCTGTGGGCTTAAGACAAATAAAATAATTCAGTTTGTAGATTTTCTATACAGAAATTAATGTAAGCATTGCTATTGGATATGTCATAGTTATTTCATGACAGTATTTGTATGGCATTTTTAATGTGTATTTGTTTTTGCTCTTCATTTATCGTAAGAGGTATTGATATTTATTTTACTCAAATTGTACAAATCCTGGCTTTGAATTCATTCTTCTAATCTCTTAAAATACTCCATATTTCAGCAGACTCTGGGGGGAAAAAAGGAAAAATCCTTTTATTACCTAGTTATTTGAAATTAGGCAAATACCCTTAACTTTCGATTATTTATCTAATTTTGAAATTTATTGTCCCACAAGTACATTAGAACAAGTGGTGATTTTTAACTTTTTTCTGTATCTCAATGTCTAGAAAAGAGATATTTCAAGGGGCAACTTCACAAAGGTGTCTAACCTATTGCTTTGATCCTGCTTGCTTAGAAATTGCATTTCTATTCCCATCCTCAAATAGTCATCAGTTTTCCCTGCTTCCTTTGGAATACAAAGCCAGTCTAATGTATTTATATGTTGGTTTCCTATATTTCATCCTTATTTTCTCTTTTTTTTTGTTGGCTTTTTTTGGTTTGTTTGTTTTTGTTTGGTTGGTTTTTGTTCTGTTTGTTTGGGGTTTATTTTGTTTTGTTTTTTTTTGATTTTTAAATTTAATCTAGAAAGCTATCAGGCCTTTATTCAACAAAGTCTCAATGGACGGAGCAGCCGTATCTCATGACACTAGCATTTATGTAATTCAGAATGTGTATGCCAGTTTAAATTAATTCAAGCCTATTAAGAAAGAAATATATTTTCTACAGTAAATGAATGCTTTAAATTTGAATTAGTATATATGGTATATAGACCCCTTCTCACTTGAATTTCAACAGATCAAATACAGTACAAAAATAACATTCAGGCACTTCAAAGTTGCTATTGAAGTTCTTAAAAAATTTGGATAGCATATTCTGTCATCAGCTACATTGTGCAGGGTCAAGTATTAAACTGAATTTAGGAAGTTATATTATCTTTTAGAGTATCTGTAAAAAAATAAGATATTCAGAATGGATATAAGACGTTTCTTTCCTTGAGGACAGTCAAGCACAAAAAGTAGGTTATTCATAGAGGTCATTTAGGCACCATATCCAGAAGTTTTCAAGCCCCACTGGGTGAAGCCTTGAGCAACCTGGTGTGATATCACAACTGATCCCTCTGCAAGAAGGAAAGAAGTTCCTGAGGTCCTTCTCAACCTTTTAATTATTAGTGGTCCATCAATTTCTGAATACAACAAACACCCAAAAATTTAAATAGACTAAAAATGCTGAAGTGATGGGTTTTTTACTTTTTAAAATACTTTTATTTTCACTTATATGATACCTTTAAAAATATAGAATCATAACATAGTCCTTAGTATTTCTTAATGTATACTTAATAGTATAGTATAATAATATATAGTTATTTCTTAATAGATTAAGAAATAATTTTTGCTGCATTTGCAAACCCCCACTAAATGCAGTACAAATACTATTTCAGTATTTTACATTTTTTCAATATTTACAATAAATACTTATATTTACATATAAATAAATTTGTGGAGTAGAAAACATACAATGATATCAGTAGTGACATCTTGAAGTAAAATTTCAAAATGCAGTAGCATTCTGAGACCACAGTGTGACACAGGACAGGAAGCAGATTAATTGGTTCATGGAGTTTAATGAGAAAAATTGAAAAAAAATTGTGCCAGAATGATAACATTAATCTCAAATAAGTTCAGATTTCAATGACTTTAAAACCAATAATAAAAATTTAGTAGATGTTATTTCATTTCATGATTATGTTACTACATTTCATTTCCTTCTATTAAACTACATTTTCCACATTTATAGGAGGAATAATAGGATACTTTAAAAAATATGCTGAAATACACTATTTACATTTTAACAAAAACTGAAGACCAATAATTTGTTCAAAAGAGACAGATATTACCAACGATTATTAAAAGCAAGCATAAGCTAGAGTTACATAATAACAGCTTAGACAACATCAAGCCATACTAGTATTAATCTAATTTCATACAGTCAGTTTCACTCCACTGCCAGCTATGTCAGTTGATGCATATCTTGTCCCAGTTTTCCTAGTTACTGACGGTTACCAAAAGATATTTTTTCCTTATAGATCACAGCATTATCAGTTTCAAAGTTAATCCATCTAATTAAGTGGAAACGAAGTTTATTTTGCTGTGGATGTTCTGTGAAATGCACAGTGGAGGTAAAATAGGTCATGCTATAGGTAACCTCAGAAGAAGTTTCTGAGGAGAGCTGTCTAAAGATAATAGTGAAAAGTCAGACAGTTCCCTTAAACCATTCTTCCCACAGACTAGTTTAGACTAAGATTTCCAAGAAAGTAAAAATTTATTAATAGAATGCAAAATATTCACACATAAATTACACCAATCATTTTGCATTGGCATAAAAAATAATAAGAGAGAAAAAGAATAATTATAATTCATTTCCTCCCCTCCTTATTATGTTAAAAGGGCAGACTGTCAACCCTTTTAAATGCAGAGGACTGAACACTCTGCTGTCATTGTAACTAGTAACAAAGTCAGGAGGATTTCCAGCAGTGATGCCAGCTATTGATCTACTCTATTATTTACAGTGGCGATACACACAGTTTAAAACACATTATATTGCAGGGACTTAATTTCTTAATTTACTCATAAAGTTCATCATGACAGTGATATTACAGCATGGAAAGAGCTTTCTTCCATTTTGTAAAATTTACATCTCAGCTGAACATGAACAAAAGTGTTTCCGTTTTATAAATAAGGTGTGTATATAGTAGTCAAGTAGGCTTGGGTTTACCCAAGAAAAAATCTAAGTATAATCAGGCTGTAAAATTGAGTCAATATTTTTAAGAATATTATAATCTATAAAAGTACATAAAACAGTCAAACTACAAAAATATTTGTCTTAGTAACTGCTGGATGACTTTGCTGTTTCTCACCCATCAAATTCAGTGAAAGAATCAGTGAATGTTTTAACTTGAAAGCTTAAAGAGCTGCCTGATGGAATAAACTCTTGGCTATTTAAAATAAAAAGCACACCAAGTAACCTTCAAAGTTTTTATGGGACCATGTCCTGACAAAAATGCTGTACTCAAAATAACAAATATGTACAATACTTGAGACCAATATTTAGGGACATTTCTGTACATTATGAAAATAAACTTCTGAATATAAAAGCAAAATTCAAAAAGAACATTGAAGGAACTCTAGAAAGTAGCTGTTACAGGAGACATTAAGAGATCTAAACCCTTTTCTAAGTATACGATAAGCATTCAAGAAATATCCCCATTATTTTGTACAACTTTTTTCTTTCCAAGTCCCATGACATCCATTGTGCAGACCTGAAAAACATTTGTCCTCCTTTGCAGACATGTTGACTTTGTAGAGAAGGCTGTTCCTCATGGTGTCCTCCATCTCATATTTTCTTGTGCAAGAAATTTAGGAATGTCTGACAACTGTGATAAGGACTATCTTTTTTGAAATTGAAAAGTGAAATATTACCATTTCAACGCTGCCTTCAATGAAGCAGGATGAGTATTTAACTCATTTTGCATGTAAAAACTTCTAAAAAAAAGTAATTATTCTCTCTCGGGTTTTGTTTATTACCTAATATAGCGTTTAAATGGATATATAGGATTTTTGTTGAAAAAGTCACATGGCACTACAGGTGGCACAGAAGTGATCTATTTTAGTTTAGCTGGTGCTGCTTCACATATTATGATTTCTTAATAGTTAAAGAACTGCTACAGTAATATTTTTTTGGACTTTATTTCTACTACATATGTTAACTCTGTCATCTCCTTTTAACTGAAAACAGAAAACTTCACAATAAAAATTTTGTTCAAATTATCTTCTGTTTTATTCTTTACTTTTCTACTAAGTATGGCTACCAGCAATACTTCTGTTCAGATGTATACAATATTACATTTATATAATTTTGCCAGGACAAAAACATTTTCATCCTGGTTAAACTCAGGTTGCCTGGTTGCCTTTTAATGTAACAAAAATTCTTCTTTCTGCTTAACAAGCATCAATGCAGAATGACTCTGCAGAGACAGTCTACATAATTTTAATTCTTGGAAGTCAATTGTACCAAATTCATAGACCAGTTCCCACATTTTATTCACCTCTTACTAAATGCTGTTTTTAGGACTTACTCTGAATCAATTTTTTTCTAATGTATGTTACCTATGACACATAAACACCATGATTTTCAAGTTTTCTGTAATAATTATTTTCTTTAAAGTACTAGTAGAAATGTATTCTTTTCATTGCTTGCTTAGAGAAGCATTATCTTATTACTCACATTGTTGAATCTCTGCTGTGTGTAAATCATGCATATGTGGCAAATGGTAATTCAGTGCTAGAAAAATGCTGATTCACTGGCAGCAAAACGAAATTTACAAAAATTCTCTAAGGCATTAACTAATGTTCTTTCTTTTCCTTCTGTTCCTACACATAGTCTACAAGAAGGGTAGGCACTATGCATCAAGAAGCAACAAAAATGTAACTAGAGGTTATTATGAGGTTTAAAAAAAAGGCAGTCAATTTGAAAAAGTGAAACAATAAAACAATCAAAGCAAATTAAGAACAAATAATCAATTCATTAATTTTAATCAGATTATTCTTCTGTTAATGTACCGCTTATCCAGTGATCAGATAGATTTGTGTATTTTTTTATATGCTGCCTAATTTAACAATTGTTTCTACTTTAACAGTCATAACCATCTGGTAGGAGGTGGACTTGCACAGAAGTATAATAATTTTCATCTAACCAAGAATTTATGTGATAATGTATTTTAGAATGTTTCAAATCATTTTATAGGATCATAAAATCACAGAATATCCTGAATTTAAAGGAACATCAACGGATTATGGACACCAATTCTTGGCACTGCACAGGACAATCCCAAAAATCACACTGTATTCCTGATAGCCTAATCCAAACACCTCTTGAAGCCTCTTGAAGTCTAGTAGGCTTGGTGTATTTTAAATGCCATAATTTAGAAAACAGGACTCATCTATTTTTATGTAATTTCACTGTAATCTGATATAATTAGCAAATTGCATAATTTCACAGCTAGGAAAAAAAATCTCTCTGCAACACTAGCAATATCTCAGTTCAAAAAAGTTCAGCCAGAGAAAAAATATCTGATTCTGCAATCATTCTGTACACTTTAAAAAAAAATTAAATATATATTCTGTACCTAATTCTCACTTTTGTTTTGTTTTGTTTTTCCAAGAAGAAGCTACTTCTGAAATACATTCAAAAACATCTTGCCATCCACTCTGCAGCCACAGTTAAGTATTTGTCTTAGGGATTCTACATTGTGAAGGAAGATGATGCAAATAAAATTAATTCCATCTAGTCCTGGTTCACAAATAATGAATTAATTTCTCTTCCTAAGCTTTCTCTTTTCAATGTCACTGTTCTGCTGTTTGTTCACTATCAGGCTGCATGTGGTGCCTTATTCTGGGGTCTTTGCAATTTCACATCCTGTGAAATCTATTGAACTTAGTCTAATTACTCCCATGGAAGAAGAAGCCTACTAAAGGCTAGAGTTGGATTCATCCCAAATTACAGTTCATAGAATTTTAAACTTATGACTGACATAGATACCAAATTTTCTGAAGTTATTATAAGCCTCTGTTTAGAAGAAAAATAAGTAAATTGTCTTTTCCCTGATTAGGACTTTTGCTTAAGTAGCTTATCCAATATTATCATATTTTATTATGCAATGGTTTCCTGGAACATTAAACTATGCCATTATCTAGAAGCTCAAGTATTATTTTCTTTCTACCAAACATGCATACTAAACTGTCATTTGCTCCCAAAATAGAGAGCAATTATTTAATAATAGAAAAAGAAAAGTACAGATATTAGGCATTTTACCTCTTTAGCAATATAGTAAGTGTAGCAGCATCTAAGCTTTATTGTACATTATAGCACACAATTTACAGTATTGATATGTTTCTAATGCCTAGACTGTGCACTAGAGCGCATTAGAAATTCATTGTCCGTAACACTATGGTAAGTTTCCATGCTGTACTTAAGTATTAATCAATCTGATTCAAGACCCATTTCAACCAAATCTTGTATTTTTACAAACACATTTGTAAATTTTTCTTAAATGGGCAGGGCAGAATAAGCAGCTAAAATTCATTATTTGTTTTACAAAGAGTGAAATTACCCCAAAGTAAAATATGTCTGCAATTCTTCATTTTAAGACTGTTACTGAGAGTGACAGAAAACACAGCAAGTGAAGAAATATTGCTACATTTATTAATTCCTTAACATTTCTTTGGAGTCCTTTGTAGAAGCTTTGCTTAATGTTAAGTTACATGATTCATTGGTAGCTGTATTTATTTGTAGCTGTGCTAAAACCACCCATCATCTTATACAGAACTTGTATAGATTCTTTCCATTGCTGCTGTCTATACCCTGATATATCCATAGTTCAACAGTTTCATCAGTTCTTGACCTTCATGTGGTCAAGCAGTGGTAAACTCATCTAAACACTGGAAACATTTTAACTGAAAGAACCAGAAACTCAAAGTCTGTCTCAGTCTCTATAAGCCTGAGAGAGTTCCTACAAATGGGGACAATCAAGAAGAACATCCTCATCATTATTCATATTTTTGAAATTGGGTTATCAGTTTCAATTAATTGTTCTTATTGAATTCAGTTTAGGTAGTTAACTGAAGAGTCACAAAGGCCGAGTATTTAAAAGACAATTTACAAGACATACATAAGTCATTGGAAATACTTTTCTGGAGCTGCATTGTAATGTCCTATTATGTTAAACACCATTTAAATACCAGCAGCTTCCCTTCTGTCACTTATTAACTGTTCTTAATATGCACAGAATAATCTTGGGTGATTGTAGGCAACTGTATCTAAAAGAAAATGCAAAATTACAAATTAAGAAATATTTTGATATTTTTATTGCTACAAATCTTAGTTGAAAGCACAAAACCAAAAAACCTGGATAAAAAAAAAGAGCCATGAAGGATAATTTACTTTATGTAATATCACTTCTGTTGAAAACTTGATGTATTTTCAAGGGAATTTCAGTAACTCCTTCTGTATCTCTACCTTTCAGGAGCTTCTTCCTAGAAACATTGCATCTTTCACTATATATATGTGTGTGTGTGTATGTATGTGTATATATATATAAATTAAGCTGTCAGTGGAATAGAAACAAAACATAGTCTCAATTATCATTTTTGAGTTGCATAGGATAGAAAATCATTAATTTGTAATCCGTACACATATTTGAGATGTAAAAAAATTTATTATTTATAAATTTTACAATTTTTATTTGCTTCCTAAAGCTTCTGCTTACATCCCATATATACTTACTTAAGGGGTGGGAAAAAATATAATCCAAACCTATGACTGATCTATGTATCTTAAACAACAGCATTAGTGTCTTAACATTTTAGCACTTAACGGATTAGGAAAAAATGTCCAAGAAAGTAGTAAAAAACTCTATTTTCTCACTCAGTTTTGAAGTATCTGAGTATAAAAGATATAAAATGAAAGCTGTAGCTCTCTGTCTGGGAAAATGAAAATTATCACCTCCCCCTCATCAGAAGGAATAAAAAATATTTCTGAAAGAGAGGGATTAAGTTAGCTAATTCTCCCATCCTTATGCATTTCTTCCTTCTTCTCCAATCTTTCTCAAAATTTCTTAAAAATTAAGATTCACATGAACATCATGGGTAACAGGAGATTCATTCTCTTAGCAAGAGAAGCAGTGCCAAATTTGTTTGTAATCAAGATTTAGTTATTATTTGATATTTGTATGTATTGGATGAAGCATATTAACTAATATCTGGTTTGGCAGATGTTCCTCTGCAGTAATGTGCCACTTAACAAATAACTATGGCCAGATTCAGCCTGGCACTATAAGTTTTGAGGCTCTATGGAAAACGTTGGATACACAACAATTCAATTTTTTGACAAGGGCAGAATACATACAGAAGGATTTTTTCAGGCCATTCAGTGAGAACAACCCCTAACAAGAAATTTTTCATATATGCTTAGTTTCATTTTGTTTCATAGAAGGGAAAATGTCCTGGGGTGAAAGAGTAGAAAGGGAATAATTTTCTTGGCAATCCCCTGCTATAAATCTCTCCAAGGTGATGTCTCTCCTGTAGGGATAATGAGGGTGCAATAGACAGAAAAAGCAATTACTTAGTTTGACATAAATCAACAATACAGAATATGAATACTGCTTTTAAGTTGTCTTATTTCAGAAGAGAAGGAGTATGCTTTTGTAGTCTAATACAAAGTGCTAAAACTACTACAGATTTTTTGCTTCCAGTTTGCAGGGGCACTAGTATAGTATTTCTGACAAATACATAGCAGTGTTTGCACTTAATTCCAACCGGCTCAGATGTTCGCAGCTGTATTAATTAGATCACAGGTTTATTTCCCTGCTAGTACCTTGATAACACTCACCCTCTTCAAAGGAGTCAGATTCAGGGAAGTTTCTGCATTGAGGACTGCAGTAATCTCTCTGCAACACCAAAACTTTAGTCTTTCTGCTTAGATTGGTATACAGAGTATTTACAATTTTATTCTTCCACTTTTCATTTGCTATTCATATTCATCGTATATTTATAACCATGTTTGGAAGAGTAGGAATTTCTCTAGCAAGTTTAATTTTCCCTCTAGACTACTGATTTGTTTTTCATTACTGGAGACTTGCTGATGCAACTTAGCTGCAACTGCAACCTGTCTTTCCTCCAAAGACACTGCAGCTTGCGGTTTATCAGCTTTGAACAGCGTCTTAGCATCAGTTTTGCACCAGAATCTGATGGTTTGTTATGATTCCAGTACGAAAGGCACTCGGACTCTACAAAGTATCAATTCAAATACCATTTATTAAAGATAACACTACACAGAAAGAGTAATCTTACGTCTCTCAGATGCTGGAAATCTCAAGCTGTGCAACATCAAATATGTCTTCGATCTTTGATCAGGCCACAGCAGACAGTGCAGCTTATGTCTGTGGTAAAATACCCCACTTTAAGCATTCACAAAAAAGGATTTTTTTCCACTGCCAAACACAAATAATTTTCATACAAAACTTCTTTCTGAATATTTAGATGATCTAAAAAACCAGATTGCACAGGTGTCACAGCTGTATCAAGTGAACACTACAGTTCAGTGTCTTTTCACAGGCTGCAGCCTTGAGCTCTGCTGCCCCAGTCATTTGGAGAAAGCTATCACTGCAGGATCCAGGTGTCACTGGAAAGCCGCATCATCAGCCTGTGCTGGTGACGCAGAGCACTGGAGCTGTGCTAGAACTGGTGCCATGAAGTGCCCCAACATCCCTGCCATGGCTGATTGCATTCCTGGTGCACATGCTGGAGATCCACTGGCTCAATGCACAGTTGCAGTCCAAGTGTTTGTAGGTTGGTGGCAACTGCATGGCACCACAGCATGGCATTGGGCAGTTTGGGGCTCACAAGGAATGGTATTGCATTATGTGGTGTAGAGAGGTGTGAGAGGCTGCAGGGTGGGCCCAGAAGCTGCTCCCCTCTTACCCCTGTGGGTTTTGCAGAGCACTGGGAGTGCTGCAGAAGCACAGCAAAAGCCTGTAAACAGGAGCAGAGTCGAGAGTGGCCCTGACACCCAGCACCCCACAAATGGACAACACCTCATGGCAGCATTAACTCAGGACTCTGCCAGAGTCTGTCCTCTCTTTGTAGTGTCTATCCAGGCAGGTGCAGAAGTGCAGGAGCCCACACTGACCTCAGAGAGGCATTGAATGCTGAGGGAGAACACCAGATCCAACATCAGTTCTCAGCCTATGCCCCACCTCTGCCCATGCAGGGCAGTGCTGTCCAATAGCTGAGGAGGCCTGCTGTCCACAGGTCCTGCCACAGGGGCCAGGGTCTCTTCCCTCTTCTCTGGATGGTGAATATGGAGGCTTCAAGAAAAGAGTGCCTGTCCCCACTGGCCTACCTGCCCATCCCTTGGAGCCTTGAGGATCAATGTGTCATGGCACAGCTCCATTTCCACAGACTTATTTTTCTGGCCCCATGCCATCATTGACCTGACTATTCTCAACTACATGGAACAATGTCAGTTCTGCAAGGTTGGCCTGAGGACAGTAATGAAGCTGGGGAAGGTCTTTCACCAGCATCCCCACTGGAGGTGCTGTCAGAAACAGACGCAAAGCAGGGATGCTTGCTGGAAATATCAAGGACAGGGCACAGAGCCCTACAATGTGGAGGTGCACCCCAGCAGTCTCCCAGACATGGCTGTAGACAATGATGTCTTGCTCCTGGAGATTATCCACACCCTCCCATAGACCCAGGTGCTCTCTGAGTGGAACTGAGAGCCATTGCAAGAGGAGCTGGTCCAGTGGAGAGAGGTACTAGGGGCCTGCGGAGGCGTCCATATGAAGGTGCTGTCGAGCTGGGGTTCCTGAGGGAGGGTGTCCCCTTAGAGTTGCTGCAGGTCGATATGGACAAGGCTGCAGATAGGGGCATGACCCCACCATGTAAGCCCGTCTGTAAGCCCCTGTGCTGGCAGAGCTGGACCCAGAAGATGATTAACAGAACCTGAATTTCATTAATCCTGAGCATCCAGTGAATGTGGAGTCAGGGACCTCTTGGGTTACCCCAGTCCTATTCAGAATGTGAAAAAAATATTTACTTTCTTTAGTCCTGGTGTTAGGATTCTTCCATCCATCCCACAGATAGGGGTGCAACACCCTCAGTGCCTGACCCCAGTGGGGACTGAACACAGCTGAAACCCACCAAACTGGGGTGGGGGGTGGGGGTGGGGGGTGGTGTCTGGCACTCCAGTGAGTGTGCTGGCATCTGGAGAGTTAGATGGGCTGGAGAACTGGGGGTGGGTACCACCATGAGCAGAGACATCAGTTCAGGGCAGTGCTGATTTCATGGCTGGATTTGGAAGGCCATGAGTCTCCTTGAAGGCATAATTCCAATTATAAGTGCTCAGTAGTGGTAACTGGAGCTGAGGGCATGGGCATGGGGAGTGGGTGAGAAACTCAACATGATTCAAAAAAGTGCACTTGCAGCCCAGAAAGCCAACCACATCCAGGGCTGCATCCAAAGCAGTATGGGCAGTAGGTCAGGTGAGGTGGTTCCTCCCCTGTGAGCTTCTCTCCTGAGACTCCCACTGGATTACTGCATTCAGACTGGATTGTTAGAAATAATAACCCTGAATTCACAAAATACAATACCCTATCCAGCGCAGATCTTGGAGCTCTGTTCTTTTACGCTGTGAGTTTAGCTAATCTCAGGTACAGTGGAAGCATTTTTCATTGTCTTCACCAGCCACTCAGCTTGCCTTTGCAAATATATATAAATGCAACAGGACCACTACATATTTGGGCGATTAAAAATCATCATGGCATGAATGTTTAGAAGGGTCTACTTCTGAAGAATTAAGGAAACTCAGAATGTATGAGTGAGAGAGAAGAGAAATCATTGACTAAAGGGATGAGTTCATCTCCATTGTTACTGATGAAAACCTAGCAGAGAGTGACTAACTCTGTTTTTTACTAAAGTGATTCATAACTCCTTTTATCATTTGCATAGAAGTAAGTGGTGATTAGGATCTTGCTCAAGATCTATATTAGGAAATTAACAGCTCTGGCAATTATCCTGTTACAAATTTCTTACTTTTCTATAAGCACTCTCATGAGACGGCAACAGATTCCTTTCAATATGAGAGTCTTTACCAATGGCATGTCAGTCAGGAGGCATTAGTAATGTCTTCTCCTGTTTAATGGTGTATCAATGTTACCTTCTTGAAGAATAGTATCATAGCAGTCAAAGAAGAGGTATGCTACTTAGCTGCTGAGGCAATTTTCTTATGTGACACCTGTTAAAATCACCCTCTAAATGTTCCCTTCTGATAAACGCATACAAAGAAATAGTTCAATTCCCTGTCCATACAAAGTCTCTTCTGTTGAAAGAAGGCTAGATAAGATATGAGTAATGAACTCTTAAGATCCCCCTGGTTGGTAGCACAATTTTTTGCCCTACCATCCAGATCATTCATCACAGAGTCATAGAATGGCTTGGGCTAGAAGGAACCTTCAAGACTATCTAGTTCCAACCCCCTGCCATGGACAGCAATGTCACCCACTACACCAGGTTTCTCAGGTTGCCCACCCAACCTGGCCTAAAGTACCTCCAGGAATGGGGCATCCACTTCTGTGGGAAATCCATTAGTGCCTCACCATCCACTGAGTACAGAATTTCTTCCTAAGAACTAGCCTAATCTGTCCTCTTTTAGTTTAAAACTGTCTTCCTTTGTCCTGTCAGTACTTGTCAATGTAAAAAACTACTGTTCCTCTTTTTTATAAGCCCCATTTTGATACTGGAAGGTCTCAATAAAGTCACCCCAAAGCCTTCGCTTTTCCAGGCTGAACTACCCCATCTCTCTCATCCTGTCTTTCTTTATAGGAGAGATCCATCTCACTGTCTGCTTATCCAGCCCATACTTCAACAACTTCTCTATGAAGATTGGAGACTGAAGTTTTGTTTTTAAAATAAGGCTAACACACTGTTTTGCTTGTAGCCCATTCGAGTGGCCTTGAACATTTAAAGGGAAAGAGTCAATTAACTGGCACTGACTTTACCCTGTGCTGTTAATATATTGTACACTATGTAAATCATCTCCTATACTGCAAAGGGTTTAGCAGTTTGTATTTTCCATAATCATTCTTGTATTTTTCAACTGCTGTAGTACACCAGACAGTCAAAAGCCAGAAAGTACATCATGATACAATAGGATGCCAACAGTGAGTAATCTATTGCTGTACATGCTTTTCAATAAAACAGATGCATTTGTTTGTACTTTTAACTTCTAGGAGCAAAAACAGACACTGAAATTAATATTAGTAGCTTAACCAAAGACAAAAAAATATTCCAACATTGTTCACTACTCAAGATTAGTTCATATTAGACCATATTAGTTCTATTATTGAATGAATTTCTCAAATGAAGCCATAATGCTTCATTAAAGAACAATAAAAGAGTTAAAAGAGAAGTTTTATGTTTCTCTGTCACATTGCTCTACCTTTCCCCTTTCAATGTGAATCAGCTTGTCTAATGACCTAAAATAATTCCATAACCCAACCTTTTTCTTCACCAAAATGTATCTTTTCTTTATACTCTATAAACAGATCTTGAAAAATATACCAATTATCTTAAGATTTTCTTCTCTTCTCAGCCCCTCTGGGATTGCATTTGATGTCTTGCACATAATGAAACAGGAAAGAAATGCTGTCATGAAAGAAGTTTATTGGACAGTACACCTGCATCTACCATTTCTGTAGGCTAGAAGGTGCTAGTTTCTACTGCTACAAATTGAATTGCAGAAGGTAAGTGTGCCAGCACTTTAAAGGAAAAAAAAAAAAAAAAAAAAAGGAAGTAGAAGTAACTGAAGAAAATGTATCTTCAACACAAAGAGTATATAATAGGTCACCTAAGTCTCTCCTTTTGCCTTTTGTAAGTACTCTAAATACTTTAGGATCCCTTTTCATTTCCTTAGATTATTTACTGAGGGTATTATTTTTGGTACTGGTATATTTCCTGACAGTCAGCTTCAGACACACAGCATTAGACCTAATGTGCAAAAAGTTTTAGTGATCTGTCAAAGTGGTAAGTGCCAGCTGCACTTTTCTTAACTCTTCCTTTAGCTCAGCTGAAGTTCCTCACTCAATCAATTCTTTGCCCCAACTCACATTTGTACAGAAATTTTTCAATTATTTTGGCATCATTTCACATTTGGAGGAAAAGGACAGCGCAAAGGAGGATTAATGTTATTACCCAAAAAAATTTAGGTTTGGTATCCTGTGAAAGCAAAGATTTGTGCTCCTTCTCACCTCCTATTCAAATGATGGAAGTTCTAAAACAGAAGTGTTTATTAGCTTAAATTAAAATTTAAGCCCCCTAACTGTATGTGTGCATTGCAGAATCACCTAAAATGCTATCCAACAATATGTTAAGCAGAAATTTATAACAAAAGCTTTATTTAACCAAACAATCTGTCACTAAGTAGAGTTTAATATGTACTATATTAGAAATGAGCAGTAGGATGGAGAGTCAGCTCCATTAAGGCTCTCTTTTAAAGCAGAAAGGGATGCTAATTAAAGAAGAAAGACATAAGCAGTAAGACACAGGCACAATCTGACTCATACTATAAGGAAAGCAGTAATGAAATTGATAAGGGGCCACTGGAACATGGGAATGTTCATTTCAGTAGGATTATGTGATAAAGCACCTTGTAAAGGGGATGTCAAGGAGAAGGGAGAAGCCATTAACAAAACATAGAGAGTGACAAAAGTAACAAGTAAACATAATGGAAGCAGAGTCAACACAGTGACCAGCAATGGAAGCAGTGGCCAAGACACTGACTGATGGGCTACCAAGGAACTGCAGCAACAGGGGCTTTGCAGCTGGCAGGGGTGAAAACCAGGAGCTGGGAGGCTAGTGCGACTATGCAAACTGATGCAGAACTGTGCAGGAGAAGGGAACAGGGAAGGAATAAAGGGAAGGCAGGCAAAAACATTATAAAATGGACTAGTCAAATGTAAAATGGGACAGGCAATTAACTTTTCTGACTAAGACCCGCATGTGATCACTGCAGACCAGCCTATCTCCTTAAACTATTTTTAACTACATTTAGGCATAATCTCTCTTATCCTGTGTGTGTGTTACTGCTGCAAGGGCTAACTAACAGCCTCTTGTCAGACTATGTGAACAAATAGCTCGGCGTCAGCAGCTGGAGCAGGACCACAGTACAGTAGTGCATGGCTGCTGGAAGGGACTGAGGATCTATACAGCTCCCCAAGTGGTGTGTGTCTGCGTCCTCTGTCTGTATCATTTGATTGCCAGCCATAAACAGGACAGCCCTTAACACCATGTCTGTTGTGAAATGTTTTATTCTTTCTCCCCCGGACATCAGTACCTCAGTATTTAATTAATATTGGAATGGTTCACACTAGTAAAATCTTCTTCCAGATAAGGGTGAATTATTGAGTGCTCCCTTGCTTACCATGATACTTATAATTCTCTAAGCATGTCTATCTTTGTATGAAAAACACCATTTGATTATATTTGAGGTGAGAAAATTATTTTACAAATTTGTTTTAGTAATATTTTAATAGAACATGGGAAGAAATTTCAGGTGGATTGAGTGAGGACAGACATAACCTTTTTTATTATGCTCCACCTTTATGAACTAGAAGTCCAGGCAAATATAATTACCTTCATGGATGACTGTAGTCAGTTTTCTTTGCACTACAGACTTTTATTATACATTGGTGCCAAATCGAACTGCTATGTTTGCCAACTATAATTCACACTTGACTTCTTAATTTCTGATAGCTACACAATGAACTGATTTTTGGTCTGTAAAAGAAATAGGACTTCTTCTGAGATCAGTAGTGTGGTTCAAAAATAACACGGCAATACTAAATTCACACATTTTGTGAAATTAATTTCTAGGAATATCATTAAGATAACAAATGTTTTCATAGGACCAAATTTTAAACCTGAGACAGTAGCCTGAAATCAACGAAATGTCTTTTTCTAATCTAACTTAATGCTTTACTCCAAATTCTAAGAAAAGAAATATCATGAACAATATCATTATGTTTCTGTGAAAAAATTTTCCATCTTAATCGTCTTCCACAGCAACATTTGGATTTGTAAAGTAGATAAGTAATTGGGACGCATTACTTCACCCTCATCTAAAGGGTATATCTAAGACTACATTGTTCCTTCTCCTTGAGCCTCTGTTAATCTGCAGTTCTTCCTGAATCCATAGTACAGAATGTATTTACTTAGGCTTTGCTGGAAGTGAAAAATACCAGACCCGCTGACTCTAAGTTTAATTTCACTTAACCCATGGGTGGGGTACTTGTCTTAGGTTCTTATCTCAGACATAAATCTCAGTGTTGCTTTTAACTTAAAAAATAGATGGTGATGAGATATTAGCTATATTAGTATCTATGCTGCCCTTTAGAGAACAAAGTATTTTAATTTTCATTTGTTGGAGTTTTGGCTCAAGCCAATGAATGAGCTGCTTTTCATTTGTTCACTTGCTTTGCAGATGAAAACTGATGTCTTTAGCTTTTATACCAGTAGAGTTAATTTTCAGTTTGGAAATTTTATGTGTATTATTGAAAAAGTTATTCTAACTACAATGTTATGAACATGAATGAGGCCAAACTTTCTCAGGAGAAACAAGTCCTCGTTTATTTAAATAGCTACAAGGAACGGAGTGCCCAGGATAGGCCTGAGCACTCATGCAGTGACTCAAACAGAGAACAGTATGTTATCCCCAAACATACTGCCTTCTCCCTAGAAAACAAGTTTCCAAAAAGAACCAAGCCAAATCAAACTTCCCCCTTTTATAGCCCCCTTTGAGTCCAGGATTGGTGGATTTTGAATCCATGTGGTGATTGGTCGTTTCCAGGTTTCTCATTGGTCTTTAACGCCGTTCATTCTGGACCAATCATTTCTGGAGGACATCGAATGATTGGTCAGATCTTCCATCCAATCTTCCTCAACCTTGCTCTGCCCCACCACACTGCCCCACTGCCAAACCCTGGACCCTTCCTCCAGAACATTCTAACAACTCCAACTCTTAACATAATTAATACAATATAATTGAATTCTACTCTAATTTAACATAACTTAACTTTTACTTATAACATACAAGTACATTTTTTTTCAACCACAGTAAGTTTTCTAGAAGGAGACTGTATTATGAACCTAACTGGGTTGTGAAACCAATCTTTTTTTTCCATTCCCATATATACATATATATCCCCATACACAGAAGTAAAAATGTATACATTTAAAAATTAGAAGTATATCTGCAATGTAAATAATAGGATTATACACATATTTTTACATATATTTTTATATAATGATTGTGAATACTCCTGAGTTAGAAATACAGATAAAAAAGCCACACTGTTTCAGGGTATGCTTGTTATTAATTTAGTAGATCTTCTATTTCAAGACTCACAAAGTTTTTTTTCTGCCCATTTCATCTTATTGCCAAAACTGCCTGCAAACAGGAAACAAGGATACCCATTATTTTTCTATACTACCAACAGCAGTGCAGCACATGCATGCTGGCTATAACAAATGAACATGATTCTGTATCAAAATGTGAAACTCAACTAAAATAATTTCAGACTAGGTAAAAATACTATCTTATCAAAGGAAGCAGACTATCTATTCAGCAAATTAGTATCATTTGATATTTTCAATGGCCTTAAATACTTTTCCTTCAGACTGTAAAACAGTATGTAATGACTGGAGCTAGAATGCAAATGTTTTGTTTCTCTCTTCATATAAGCTTTTTTAATAGGGAGCTTCATATTTAATGACCCTTTTAGGCTTACAGCTTTGCGCTGAGTAATGGAGTCTCTGTTGTTATTTATGTTCAGATGGAGATTAAATTTCCTGTTTGTAGTGATTAAAAAGTAAACTCCTAAAAAGCATCTGAAATCTTTCAGAGGCAGTTCCATTTGCCAGTCCGTACACTCTTTCTTAGTTTCTAAATAGAATCTGTTCACTTCTACCTGAGTCTGAATATGGGTTTTAAAAATAATAGTAACCAAAATTTTTTTAATCCATGTTTATAGATGTATAATGAGCAAATCCATATGAGTCTTAAAGCTCATGTAAAAACACCACTCTTATCAAAATGCAAAGCAACATGGAAGAGTATATGTCAAGTCTCCTGTATTGAACTTTGTGTAGTAAAAACCTAGGGTTATATATGCTTATTGCAATTAATAACTATAATTTATAATAGCTTAAATTATTTTAAATATGTCTTCAAAACCAATTCAATGAATTTCAGGCTTAAAAAATTGTTAATTTCATTTTGTATTCTTGCTTCTGCATTTTTATAATACTGATAAAAGAAAAAAAACAAATCCTACTTTCAGGTGTCAAAATTACTAACCCCAAGCTATCATGCTATTCTGACAGAGAACCTTTGCTCTTTTATGCTAATAGTTTATTCCAGTAGAGAAAAAGAAACCCCAAAAAATTAAACTTGCATTCAGCCAAAGCCTTTGAAAAATGAAATTGTTATTGTCATTGTCCATCTAAAAAAATTCCGTTGTAATTAACAGAGAAGAAAATCTAGATTTAGGAGTAATTGATAGATTAAAAATGCTTGACTAGTCTAGAGAAAAAGTGACTCAGGTTACTTCAAAATCAATTGAGATAGCCTGAATTGCTGTCCTATAAAAAATAAAGCAGAGCATGCCTTCACTGAAGACTTCTATACAGAGCCGAATTCTGTATCAGATAATTTGAATTGACTTTACACGTACTTCAGCAACTTCATTGTTGTCAGACATGGAAGAAGAGTTGTGAGGCTTCTGAACCAGCAGTGCACCACAGGAGCAGAGGGAAGAAGCCGAGTGTTTTGTTCTGTACTGCTGAAGCCACCAGACCATCAGTGTTCAAGCAAGATCTACTGACGAACCCCAAGTACATTCCAGATGATGTGTACATCCCCGTACATCCCTTAAATTGCATTGTAAAAACAACCTTAGCCTCTTTGTGCCCCAGTTAGAGACACAGTAGCTTTTCTGTATAGGTGAGTAGCATAGTACAGACTAGCTGACTTCACCTGGAACATTCACTGCAAAAGCAAAGTGCATCCATCATTGCTGGCAGAACTTTTAACCTCTCTTAGGACACTAATCATTGACTTTTCCAGTCTCAGATTTAATTTGGGAGCATGCCATATCACGAAGCAGAGCTAACCTTTCATGGAAAAATTGTTTCTTAACAAAATAAATAACATGGAAATCACATTTGACTCAATTGTGAAAGTAAGTTAACAATACTAAGAATAAATTAAATTTTAAAAAGGTAATATTAACTGAAGGCTACACAGAAAATAATTTCTGGTAATTTTCTAAATGTTTTTATCGCAATGGGCCTTTGGAAATATTAATTTGGAATAATACTTGCATTTTGTGCCTGAAGTAGAAGGTGGGTTCATTAACAGTGCTGACTAAGCAACTATAAAGAACACAGGAGGGAAAAAAGTCATAACATTGACAGGACAGTTGATAGAGAAGTAATAAATCTTCATCAGAACACTGTAAAGCTGAAATGTCTCAAGTTGAAAGTTTACAACAGATTTAGTACAGATGCATCACTAACTGAGTGGTTTTGTCAATATAATTTTCTTGCTATGTGAATTTCTCATTCTGAATTTTTAAATTAACATTTCATTCTTGATTTCAGTTAACCAAATCCTTTTTATTTCAAGATATAAAATTTATTATTTTCATTTAAAGACATAATAAAATAAATAAATGAATTTACTTCCATGTGATAAGTGGGTGAAAATATTTAATGTATTATTTCTGAAAAATAAAAACCTCAAGCCCCAAATAGAAGAGTGCAAATTTAAGGAAAAAAAAAAAACACTGTAAGAAGGAAAGTGAGATATAATCATTAGAAATAACTTAAACCTCAAATAAAAAGGGCAAATTCAATATTCATACAAAAAGCCAAGTAACTTGCTTTAGAGGCAATATGTTCATGTGAGCCTGAAACACATATTGTCACTGAGGAAATCAAGATAGTTTATCCCGGTTTGAAGATGTAATACAGCCTTGCAGCTACACAGTCACAATTCACTCACTTTATATGCAGGAGATTAAAGAAGCAGCAGAAGTGTTGCAAATCAGCATTCCCAGTAGTATGATAATAATGTGCAATTTTTTAGTAATAATTTTGCAAAGAGTATGTACAGCATACCAGAAAGTCTTGTCTAATGGATGCTTTATATGCATGGATACAAATGTATATAGTTGTGTTTCACTAAAAAGTCACTAGCATATTTAACTGTCTAGTAATCCTATCCTATAAATAAATGCAAATTTGGAACTGTGCGGCTTCTTTTTAAGAGGGCTATTGATATATTTTTCTATAATTTCAAATGTCAATCAAAAAGAAAATATTTCTTCAATTACATATGAAAACTAATGTTTCAGTTGGTAGATGAATCAAAGAACTAGTCTTTTAAGACTGCTTACATTTCAATAAAACAGATGTCAAAAGCATAATGTATCCTATATTTCATAAATGAAACTTTGAAAGTTACATCTCAAATTACCTCAGAATTTTACTGTGACTAATTTGATATTTTCCTAAGGAAAGAAATATAGTTCACCCTGTAATTTGGGCGCATGATTTAAGCACCTAATCCTTTCTCTACTTGAATGCAGATTGGTGTTTTGGTAGGGTACTTCTCCAATTTTTCTTTCCCAGGGAGAAAAGAAAATAAGAAAGTGTTTTAGGAAAACCAATACAAAACATACCACAGGGAAAGTACTTCCCTACGATTGTAGTCATTAGTTATCAATTAACAATCACAATGTCCAGTTGTTTGTAGGCATGAATGAAGGCATCAGGTGTGCTGAAAAGCAAACAAGATACCATTATGTGTGCCATTAATTATAAACAAATGGAAATAGTATGCGTGTCATCTTGTTTGTACAACTCAGATCTTAGACATTTCATACAAAGGAAGGTTTGAATGTAAGGCTAGTAATGAAGATGG
This sequence comes from Onychostruthus taczanowskii, assembly GCF_017590055.1. Taxonomy (NCBI): domain Eukaryota; kingdom Metazoa; phylum Chordata; class Aves; order Passeriformes; family Passeridae; genus Onychostruthus; species Onychostruthus taczanowskii. The sequence continues at coordinate 321,412 of NW_024498884.1, forward strand.
AGTATAGGCTGCCATGAAGGAAGCTGAGGATGCCAGGCTGAATTTCAGAAAAATTGTTCTTTCATCTGTCTAGTCACTAGTTTTTGAGGCTCCCCAGCTCTAAAATTATGTTGACTATCTCAGCCCTATAGTGAACCCTTAGATGGGCAAGGGAAGGATATGTTCGCATCTGTGCCAAAGGATAATTGTTAAAGAAGAATGAAAAGAAAACCCAAATGAAACTTACAAGCAGAAGAATGATGACTAATGGGACACCATGACGAAAAATTTTCAGAGATGGATTTCAAGAATGAATTTGCACTAGGAAGCAAAACAACTATTATAAGTGTTCAATATGAGCTGGGTAAAGGCAAATAAGGGAAGAATCATCACAATTAATAGAGATACTTCAGCAAAACACACTCAAAGATTTCTGAACTACAAAGCAATTCATCACATATGCAATGACAAACAAAATGCAGAGATATAATTGTACACAGATGTAGCCTCTTCCTCTAATGGAGAAGGTTGTCTAGCTGCTGGTGCTGATGGATGAAGTAGGATACATTATAACGACCCTAAATGTATTTTGCCACTAAGCTTGGTTTAGTAAGTAGGTGAAGTATATTGAGGTTTGTTGTTGAGGCAAAAACATGTACACCAAACACTATTTTAGGGGTTTTGTTTCATTTTGTTTCCAGTACAAATCTACATATCTGCCCTGACAGCTAGGAAAGAAAAGGAGTCTGACAACAATTCACTCTGCACAGAAGGCACAGGACTAAAACTCAAATGTAATAAAATATTATAGCCAAGATTGCTAGGTTGTTCATCAGATTAGTTGTTAATATACTCTATAATATTACTTATGTCAAAACTTCTGAATAAGGTGAAATTCAGATTTTAAATGTATTTTTTAATGGCTTCAGGATGCCCTTTATGCTTAGGTTCTTTGTGTGCAATTTCTATTACCTTTATGTTCCCTGCACCTATAATATTTGTTACATGATAGGAAATGTTCACCTATACTGTATTTCAGTAATTAATGTATGCCAACAACATTGTTTACTGAACATGAAGTACTGGCCCTTGCTTTTTAAAAATTATATATTACATAATTACTCAAAAACTGGTGATTTTCTTCCTTGTATCTGAGTTTTTGGCACTTAATCTTCTATTGGTAAATTGTTTAATCCCTGCCTTTCTTTAGTCTTCAAAATTATTTACTGACCACCCTTGCAATGTGGTACAGTTTAAATTACCATTTTCCATATGTTTTAAGTAGAACATTTGACTCTAATTTATCTTCAAGAGTTTTTCTGCACTGATCTGCTACCCCAAGTCCCTGCACTGTTGTTCCTGGGGCTTTAATTTCCATTTGTCTTTGCTAGCCTCATCACTGTTGACGCTTGTTTTGTATGTTAGTCAGACCAGACGGTGTACCATCTTGAAGGATCCACCCTGTACGCCATCTACCTAATTAGAGAGGCTCAATTTCTAAGGCAACAGCTTGCAGTGTCTGAGGGATCTTCTGTTACGGATACCACCACAAATCATTATTCAGAGTGACATTAATTAATTGGTCTCTTCCCAGGATTTACTCTACTTTGGCAAAGATATCACAGCATTTTATTTATATTAGCTCCCCCCTCCTCTCCAGTCTATTATCAGCTTGACTTAGGAATCCTAAACTTTTATTATTCGTATGAAAGAGATAAATAATTTTCTTGCTTGCTTCTGAAGTGTCGATCAATGCTTTGTCATGGGCTTGTGGCCCTTTAGTTGCTTAGCTGACTGGCTGCTTCCCCAAATCCACTCATCACTCTTCATAACATATCTGGAAAGCTTTGGGATTTCCCCAGTGGAGCATTTATTCATTTTATGGTTGAATTATTTCCTTCTTGGAAAAGAGACAAAGAACTTGTGACATAAACAAGTTTCCTCCTTCCTTTACCATGAAATTGATGGCGAATGTCAGCCTAATCACTAAGTCTTTTCAGTACACTTCAAGTGTTCATTTTCAAAACTGCTCCAGCAATCAATATTTGCTTCTTAATATTAAAAGTGTTATGCAAAAATGGAATATGTAACTCCTACTTTAGAACAGTAGCAGAGAACATTCAGTGATTTAATGTAACAGTTTCTGCATAGAGGAAGCACAAATTAGCCTTCTCCACATCCAAGTGCCCCTCTTCCTTCTGCCACCTCAAAAAGAAAAAAGAATTTACATTAGCAGTAAGAAATGTATCAAGAGGATAAAAGAGGGGAAAATTGCCAATACATGTTGCAGGATAGAAATTTATGCTAATTAAAGGGGAAGTGTTATACCAAAACATCTCAGTTTGCAATGGCCAAACTTATTAATTTTATTGCATACATTTAGACTTAATGTTAGATTTTGTCTGTTCACCAGATATTGCAACTTACTGGCTAATTTTTAAAGCAACCTTTGGAACACCATGCCTTGCATCGTGTTCCAGCTGTGAGGTTACTATGAGAGACACAGAAATACATTATTTCAGTAGGAAGTAGAAAAATATAGGATATATCAGTGGTCATGGTGTCTATAATCTGAGTTCTGCTTCTGATGCATTGCTTATGGTGTGGGTTTTTTCACCTTCATCATTGATAGTGTAGATCCATTTGCAACGAAGGTAGATGCACATGCAAATATCAGGACATAATTTTAGACCTTTATCCTGAGTGCAATTACTGACTGACAAGGCAATGATGTGAGTGTTTAGAAAGTGTACTTTTAGAAAGTAATATTATTTCTAAAATGCAAAAAATATTATTTGATTTGATTTATATTAACCTGGCCATTTAATTTATACTACATGAACAGTTAACTATGACAGTGGAACAGATAGCATTTATTTACATCCACTTTGTTCATACAGTCAGTTTCACAGTAAGATGCATTTTGTTGTTGTAGTGGTTTTGGTTTGCCAATTAGAGATTTGACCAATTTTTTAGATTTCCCAGCCAATGAATCTACTAGGGTGGTGGGTTCAGTGCTGGCCAATCACCAATGCACTCACTTCCTGCTGTGAGACAGGATTAGGAGAAAGGCAAAGCAGGCTCAAAACTTTAAAACAGTATAAAGAAAACTTTATTAACAGTAACTAAAAGGAAAAAAAAGTAGTAAGAATCAAAACAAACCATTCAGAACACTTCAGAACACTTCTCCTCCCCCCACAACCTTTTCCACTGACATTATAAAGAAACAAAACCTAAAATTTCCAGTCAGTTTACCACCTCTAAAATAGTCTTCAGTTCAGCTAGGGAGGAGTGGGCAAGTCCCCCTCCATGTTATGGAGACTTCTCCCCAAGAAGAAAAACCAGTTCTCTCATGGTTCTCAGTTTCCTCACAAATAACAGCTGCCTGGGGAAACCTGCAATCGTGAAGCCTCTCCCATTTTCCACAAGCCTTCCCACAGCTTGGTTATGGGCCATGTTGGCTTATGAGGTATTGTTTTAAAGATGAGCTGTTCAAAGAGAAAAATCCTCATTATCTATCTCTAAAATCATCTTCATTCCTGAGAACAGAGATATTTTCCTTCTCTCCCTGGGGGCACAGGGTCTCATCATTCTTTCTCTGTATAAACTTCTTATGGGATCACAGCTACTTTAACATCTGCTTACTTTAGCATGGAGGCCTTTGCTCAATATCAATTTGAACACTTCATCTCTCCATAGTTTCATGTGTTATAGGAAAAAAGTCTTGTCTCCATAGCATATAAGAGGATTTCAGCCCCAAGATCAAGGCATGTCCTCATCCCTTGCATCTGGGACTTCTTCTTCATTGACCATGATGTGCTTGCATCTTGTTCTTTTCTCTCACTCAGGGAGGATCAAAGCTCACTGAAAGGGTTAGCATCACACCTGGGGCCTGCCAATGGTCACCTGGCCTGCCGGTAACTTGTGGTGGGAGCTGCGGTTGGGCCGTGTCAGGATCAGCTGCAAGGCCGGTGTTTGGTTTTCTTCATGTTCGACTCCAGCCGCAGAGCCACTCTGCACGGGCTGCAGCGGCCTCTGGTCTCAGCCATTCTGGGGGGAGGCAGCCTGGTGGCAAGATCTTCACAACACAGCCAGCCCTGCTCTGGCCAGGGCTGCGCACCTCCCCTGCCTTCCTGCCTGGCAGCTACTGGGCCCGGCCGGGCCAGGACAGGGCCGATGGGGGCTGGCAGGACTCCTGGGGACCGGGGCCCAGAGCCCCGGCAGGGCCGCCCAGCCCAGCCTGGCTGAGACAGGGCCAGGCCGGCCATGTTACCTGTTTTGCCAGCCGGGAGAGAAAGAGAAAGGTCCCAGGTTTCTTTTGTCTTTAACACGTGCTTTTCACAGAGGCGTGTCCAGCTTTCCAGCAGCTGGAAGCTTTGCATCACTTCCCTAAATGTCTCCCATGCACAACCATGACAGTTACAACGCAGCAATAAAACTTTGCCAAATTGGCTTTTATGTGTTAAATTCTCTACCAAGCAAATTTTGCTTAAATATTTTAGCATATATTTATTTTCGATTCATGCTTAAAAAGTTAAATTGATGTTAATTTTTTTTTTTCTTATTTCACCAACTGGCATAACGTAAGGACTGTAAAGTGGCAATTCCCCTCACCCTGTCCTTTTCCAGAATTATTTGTGACTTTGAAAAGGCCATCACTATTAATGTTATCAAAAACAAAATAGTAATTATTTCTAATATTATTATCAAGCTAATAAGTACTGTTTATTATTATTAACAATAACCTTTAACACACACTTTAAAAAAATTCTTAAGAAGTATTTTGATGTGTAGCACAGGCAGAAAAAACCAGTAATGGTATTTTGATTTAAATAACTTAAACTGGAAAATAGGGAGTTCAAATTTAAATATGAAGATAGTAATTTTTTGAACGTGTGTTGCATGGTGTAGGTGTTCAATATATAATCAACCTGATTAATAGGAAACTTTGAGGGCAAAGTTGAACCAGTTTCCTTGATGACATTTAAAATGCATGGAGACTATTTAAATGCATCGGATGTCTCCTGTGAGTTGATACATATAACAGAGATTCTCCTCAGTGTCCAGGTAACTTGATCAGACCTCTAAATGCAATTCCTTTTCAAGGTGGAAAAATAAGAATTTATTTTTCACACAGAAGATTTCTCAAAAGGTGAGAAAGGAAGTTCTTCCCTGTTTCCCCAGAGTGGTTCAAGCACCAGGCTACAGGCTCCTCTGGCTGAAAACACTCACCCCCCATCTTCTTGAATTATATCACTATGCAGAACATACTGTGAAAAAGAGCAAAAAGACCACTCTTGCTCTTGAGGAGATTGAATCTTTGGTAGCAAATCCTGCACATGCTTTGGTCATCATCCCTAATGATTAGTTTTTACCTGTGCTGTTCTATTACTTACAGTCTTTTACTCCTAATTTATTTACTCCATACTTCCATACAAACTACTCCAAAATCTAGCAGCTTATAGTAAAATTCATTTAAGACATAAGGGTCATAAATATCTAAATTTTATACAGCTTCATAAGCAAGACATTTTTTTCTAAGTACTGAGTTATCAATTCATGAGTAGAGAGGAGTATTAGAGCACATTAAGAATCTGGTAGATGATAAAACACACTAATTAAATAATCTGTGGTCTGTTTCAGAAGACTAAACTCTGAAATTGATCCAGATATGAAAAAAATTATAAAAAATTCTCAAGAAAAGTATTGGAATAAAATCCTATTAAATATTGATTAGCAAAATTAAGAAATCTGTGCACATATTGTAAACATCCCTTTTTAATATATCCCTTGGACTTAATATACCCCTTGGATGTTAATACATCCCTTGGGCTAGATTGAAATGACACTAAATGATCAGTGCTTATATTTACATATATGTGGCAGGTTTATTTTAGAACAATTTGGTTGCAACAGAAAGGAGGAATGTAGCCATTTTGTTTATTATCTAAGTTATGTACAATATAAAAGTATAAAGATATCACTTAAGAAAATAGTGATAATAGGGAAAGAAAAAAAAAGAGAAAGTATAACAGTAGATAGTGGAGAAGAAAGGTATTACCACCCATGAATCCAGAAACAAGGCTTGATTGCCGAAATTTAGACGTGTATTGGTGGAAACGATGGTTGCAGTCTTGATTTGTGGAGGATGGGGGGAGCACACATGACGCAACGGGTCCAGGTTCAGGTAGGAACTCCCAGGTACCTCTTCAGTGGCAGGGAGCATTACAGGGTCTGTGGCAACACTGTGGATCGCACACAATAGTCTGGCAGCCATTCAGCGTGTCTTTCATGGTCTATAATGCCTCCTAAGACATGACTGCTGTTTTCTCCATCAGTGTAGTTGAGCCAGTTATGCCTAATTGGAAGGGACAAATACTGGAATTGGACTCGAATAATAAAAGACGGAGTAAAAACAGGATCAAGAGCAAAAGAGTGAAAAACACTGAATAAGCTATTAGCCAGATGCTAAGACTATCTGATGTCTTAAAAGTAATCTTTATTTTTTTTTTTTTCAATTAACAGGAAAGCTACCAGGAGGATACAGAAAATTATAGAAAAAAGATTTCAAGACAACACTAATGCAACTAAAAGCAACACTGATAAATGACTATAAGAACAGACTCAATCTGCAGTTCAAAAGTGGCTATCAGTCTAATCTTGTAGTGTTATCTTTTCTGTACTTCAAATGTATACTTACACTTAAACACAATTAGCCAAATGCTCACTTTGGAACATTTGAGATCTCCAAGAAACTTGTTTAGCAATTAGACTGCAGGGAGCAGCTAAGTGTTTCATATATTCAGCACTGAAAACTTACAAAATTCTTGTTTTCGGTCGCTGTTACAACCTTCAGTGTTTTTCACAGATATACAGCAAATATGCCCTATTGATCAGAGCACTCTAACCACCATATACTGTTGATGTTTACTGCAGATTTTCTGCCACATAGTAAAGCATTACGATATGGTGAAAACAAGCATTCAGAACTTAACTAGATATGACAAGGAAAAAGGAGTCACTGCTTGCTGTAATATTGCATTATCCCTTGGTATAGCTCTGTAATTTACAGCCATTTAGAAAAAGCACAAATGAAAGGTTGCTAATCAGATCCTGAGAAGAGAGCAATCTCTAAGTCTAAATTTAAAGTCTTTTGAAGATTATTTGCTGCTGACAGATAAATAGTACATCCATACTCTCAGACCTAGAGGAGACATGACTGGGACATATGAGCAAGCAGTCAAGATAGGTTTAAAACATTTTTGGAACTTCTATGTCACAGAACTTCTCTGGACAATAGCATGGTTTATAGCTACTTGACGTGGCACTAAGTTGATTGCATACATGACTACACTTAAAGCACTACAGCACAGTTGGAGTTGGAGTCCCTAAGTATATAGCTGCATAACCTTGTATAGCTACATAACCTATGCTTACTCTCAAGTTCCAATTTACTTTATTGAAATTATTTTAAAAAAACAAAACGATAAAAATCAAGAATGAGTCTTCACACAGACTGTATAATTTGTTATTTCACCAATGGTCCTTTAATAGTTTAGTATTAGTATAATTTCATTGGCAGAATTAAATATAAAAAGGCTTATATAAATCAACTAAACCACTGCATTCATCTTTTTCAACTGGACAAAATTTTGTATGTCACTTCTACTCTTTAAGAAACTCTCAAACAGTTAATTTTGGAAACAGTTACAAAGTTTAAAAATAGCTGAGAGTAGTCATGTTCACCAAGATTTTCAGTCTTGTATTGAAAGATCCTTTTTATGTCCAAACACAATTTATGTGAACCACCTTTCATGAACATCTTTTTAAATTAAACTCTAATTGCTTTGGAACTTCAAAGTTATATCCCTGACCTAAAATTAATTCATTGTTTATATTTGTTAAGCTCATTGGAAGCCCGGGAGGCTTCATGATCTGTTCTCACTGTCTAAACAGAACCACTGAATTACTCACATACACAGAATTCTTACTAGTGTCTTACCTGATATATCATTTATTATTACTGAACACCCATGACTCTACAATAAATAATAAAGTTTGATTTATGGTGTAAGGAGTTACTAGGAGTAACCTCCTCTTCCTAAAATTAATGTGTTCTTAATAAGACCTTTTTTTAAAAAAACATTTTTGTAGGGAATGAAGCATCCTTTCCATTTGTACCAATATTCCAGACAAATAAGAAAATGGAAGAAAACAAACAAACAAAAATATTTTAAAACCTAATAAAATACAAAACAAACCAACTAAACAAACAAATAAAAACCCAGACCACAAACAAACAAACCTCCACCAACCAACCAACTAAAAATAGCCAACCAAACAAAAAATCCACTGCAGTAAGAAAGGCAGTATGTCTGTTAAGGAACAGTGCATGTAAAGAGGCTTACCTACATTTCGTTTTCTTCTAAGCATAAAACTGGAAATTCTCCTGTTCACTGAAGGAAATGGGATCCAAAAATTCTACCAAAAATGTCAGCCAGCAACCCAGAATGATCTAGAATAAAGGCCAGTGGAAGAATTCAGGTTACTGCAAAAGCCTGTATGACGAAACCTTTTATCTTAGTTAGAAGAGGAGAATTCAGTATAAGCAATACTAAAACAGCCCTCAGAATGCTAAACTGTGTAGATTCAAATAAAAGAAAGGAGTAAAATTTAAAGAGCTAGTGAGTGTATTTACTTGCTCTCATGTTTAAGACAGTTAAGATATAAACTTCCATGGTGAGGAGATTTACATAAAAGTATGTGATTGAATAACAGTCTACCCTGAAGTCTTGGAAAATTATGGCTTCTATTACAGGGATTCATTTTCTTCTTCCTGTAAATTTCAGACATGATTTCATGGGTAGATGACTGAAAGATGCATAGAATTTACATTTTCCAAAAATGTGATCTGAACTACCCTTATATTGCACTGTACACCATAATACTCTTATATTCATTGTACAAATATGTCTATACAAATATCAATTCAAAATACTTATTCGGAATATTTTTCATATTGGTACATTTCCCATTTGTAAAGCTTTATGGTCAAACATTAACACATTAACAAAGACTTTCAAAATCAATGTGGATCATTTCCTAACCTTTGTGATTTGAAAACACTGCCTGAGAGAATAATATCTCAAGTTGTGTGTGAATGTGCTTAGAATGGTAAGACCTCTCAATTTTCTAATACCACAATTTAATCAAATAAAGCTCATCAATTCTTAATAGTAACCAAATAAACAAGAAAAATATAGTGTTAATACTCTCTAGAAAATGGAAAGAAAAATGTAACTGCATCCATATTCAGAAATACACTTATTGCAGAAGCATTCTCCAGTCTCTGAATCCTGTGTCCTAGTATATGAATGACAACCTGTAAGGGTTGGCACTCACATACTTGACAAACATAGTGTGTAAAAATATCAAAGCAGTCTAAAAAGCATGATAGAGAAGAAAGAAGGAAACCATCTTACCCTGCACAAGTTTTCATTGGAGGAAGATTCTAAGGTTTAAAAGAAAAAAAAAGGTAGCAGGAAGAATTTGAGTATAATATCTCCATTACAAGAAGACAACATTTTAAGTACTTGTTAGCAACAGTAATGTTGCTAAGGAAGACACCTTATTATATCACTTTCTAAACACCATGTCATTATCAACTAAGGCTTAAGAGACAACATATTTCATGCCATCATGGACATTTGTTTATACAGAATATTTCACTCAGCCTGATTCCAAGGCAGACACAGATGCTACAAAGAATGGAAAAGAAAAAGGAAAAAAAATGCTATCTCAGAAGAGGAATCATTCTGCAGTCTTAGGTAATGAACATCGGGCTCACTAAGTGCCCTGCTGGTGACTTTAGCCTCCAAGGTCTTACTTCTCCATTGAGGCCTGAGCAGTCTTTGAGCCACTTGTTAGGAAGGACACAAACTGACAATAGTAGCAGAAAAAACACAGATGCTCCCAAGTTTTCCAACAGTGCTTCCAAGACAACCTGACAAAGAATTTAGCTTAAAGATCGGAGGTACTCGCTATTCTATTAATTTGTTTAAAGATGTATCTCTCACATTTCTAAAATTGTAAGGTTTTTCTCTAAAGTTTGTTTGCCAATAGGATTTAAAAATGCTTCTAACACACCTAGTCTAGTTGAATGGAGAACTGTATGCTAAAAAAAAGTGAACCCTCAAGCTTAGTCTGGAAACGTATACAAAAGATCAGTACCCAACTCTCTTGCTGTGAGCAAGATTGGGATGTATCACATAACCAGCTTCTGGGAAAAAAAGTCTACTACTACAAGTCTGTAGTAGTAATGTCTACATCTCCACATGGAGATAAGTCCAGATAAATATATTCATGGATGAACTACTTTCCTTACTCAAGTTTTTGTGAGTTGTAGCCCAACTCTAAAACAGGGTCAGTATAAAAGTAGACTAAGGACTCCTCAAATTGTGTACAAGCACACATATGTCCAATTTATAGCTGTATATAATTTAAAAGGAAGTGATAGTCCTCTAACATAACATCTGAGATAATAACAAATACTTGGTACTACTGGAATAAGGTCTTTAATCTCAGTCTACAAAATAGCAGCAATTTTTCACTCCAAATGAGAAGAAAGAATGAAGGAAAAAAAAGAGAGATATGATGTCCTACGTATGAGTAGACTCTTTGAACTTTTTCTTCTCCACTTTGATGTATATCCAAATAAAGCGTAATAAATGAAAACCTAACCTAAAGGAACTTGTTTAACTCTGGAACACTTACAAATTGTATTTCTATAAGACTTAAGATGGTAGATAATATTATAACAATACAAACTCACTTTTACTTACACTACAGAAGACAAGCTAAAAAATACATGTGTATTTCTTTAAGCTCATAAACTATTCTGGAGGCATGACTGAAACTCAGGTTTTAATATAGTTATTTCTAAATAAATGGCAGTAATGGGAAATGGGCCTTAGTCATTTATTATGAAATACACATGGTCTTGAAATCCTTGATAATAAAAGAACTGTTAAATGAAAATTGTTCTATTAATTTTATCACCAGTGCAAAAGACATGTTTAAGAGTGAACGATGAATTCTTCCTGGATTCATGGGGTGGGATGGTTTGACTAAAGTTTAATTTATATTTTTTTCTGAAATAAATCTTATGAGACGCTTTCATGATCAAGATGGGCTGGTTGTTCAAAGACAAGCAATATACTTTGCCCGACAAATTACAAATTGTGATGAGTAATACTCAAGTTACAGAGAGATATAGAAAGACAAGTTGTGCATACTCCATATCCCAGAAATAAGCCTGTGAGAACTTTGCTTTTTGTTATCAGTCTTCTTTCTGAAGGAGACTGTTTCAAGGAAAATGAATCTCTCAATCATCTCATTGCAGAACACAAATTTTCAAAGCTTCCAAGTATACATAGAAAACCAGAACCCTTGTTTTCCAGCCAACCTTATTAAGCAGAAAACTGATGAAAGAAAAAGTAGTAGATCTAAAACATTCTGACAACTCTGTATGTAATATTTTAGCACTGGAATGCACTGTGATAAAACAGTCAGCAAAGAACATTGCTATTATTCTTTATCTGTAATTTGAATTTAAGCACTTATCTATGTTCTGTAAAACTTCATATCAGCAGATATTTCAAAGTTTTATATATGTATGTTTTATGCTTTGGAAAGAGACTTTTTTAGAAAGCAGCCTAGAGTTATGAATGCTTAGAAATTACTTCAAAAACTGGTAGTTACCAAACGGTAATGATATAAAAGTTTGGGCTCAAGTGTGTACTTTGGGTCTTGAAGAGCAATTAAGCACAATTTCCAAGCTATGGGGAACCAGGCCTGAGTGTATGATGAAATCAGCTTAGATTTCATCAGATTCAGTTAAAAAATTGAAGAAAGATGAGCTGAGGGAAAATGATTGCTTTTGTAAAACGCAGTTGCTCTGTGTTTACTTCACAAACTGACTGCCTTGAAGGGGTTCCTGATAGGTCTCAAAGCTGCACAAATAAAAAATGTTAAGCTTTCAAAGCAACAAAAACTAATTGAAGGAAAGACTTGAAACCCATAATATAAACTATTGCAGCAAGAAATGATCCATTCATGGCTGACCTAAGTGGCAGAACAAAAGTTTATGTAAATTCAGTTCTGTTATTTTTGGAATGAGCCGTCCACCAGTGCATAAGCCTTAAGGGCAGTATTAAGAAAAAGCCACCTACTGCTTCAGAAATATCCTTTTCATAGTCTTTACAAGTAGGACAACAAAGCAAATGCACAGAAAGAGACTAACTTATTCATGTTTTTCAAAGAGCTGTTTTTTCAAAGAAACAATTTGTGTCTCTTACATCTCCCACTGAAACAAACAACAAGAGCAGTTTACAATCTCAGTAAATAATATTTATTCCCTGTAGGTACATTGGAAACTTCAAAAGAGCATGAGAAAATATGTGGCATAATCACAGTTGGATGGGATTTTAGAAGATACAGAACACACAGCATGCCATCTATCACCAGTCAACATACAACTACCTTTTCAGAAGTTAGCAAGTGTTTGCAAATAAGATGAGTAGTATCCTAGAATATCCAAAAGACCTTTTTTCTTTGATAATCCATTTGTAGATTAAATGAAAAAATATATGTGCACCATTTTTGACACTATTAATTTGAAAAAAAAAAAAAAAAGCTGAATAGATATTAAAATTCCTCTTTTTAAATTCTGGAGTTGTAAAACTTAACTTAAGACGTAAGCAGATAGTTGCTTATCGGTAGACATGTAGAATCCTGACCTACGGTTTCAGTGTAAAGGCAAAATCTCACTATTATAAACAATTCTAAACTACAAAACTGAATGACTATTCAAATTATAATCCAAATGTAACTTCAAATACTAAATAAAGCAAGTTACAATTACTCTGAACCAAACTCACCAAATAGTGCAGTTGCCAAAAGGAAAAATCCTCTTAAAGTTGATACAGTCAATTTTAGCTATTTAACTTACATGTCCAGGAATCATGAGACACACTATCCCACCTAGTTTTAAGGGATTATCATTAAAGCAAGTTAATCAAACCTTCTGAAAAGTTTAAGATGCAAAGGAAATTAGCTGATTATCAGACTTTATAAAGAATCTTTTTCCAAGGTTTCTGTAAGTACAACAATACCTTACAAACTCCTTTCAATTTGGACCTAAGAACACAAAACACAAGGGGAGTCTGCCACTTTCATTTGCTCTGATAATTCATATTTTCTGACAATACTAGGTGGACACTCCAGTTAAAGATGTACACCTTAATATTTATGTCTTAAATTCCACATGCTAAACTGAAAACTCAGCTTTAGGTTTTTAGGATGGAAATATAGAATATTTTTAGTGTCTGAACTCTTCAGTCTGAGTGAGCTTTGCATCCATTTGTCACAGTCTACAGTCAAAATGACTGGTTGCAGGTGGCAACACAGCTGCCAGCCTCCAGGATGGTGATCATCTTAAATGGCCCCCAGCTGCAAGATCTGTTCTAGTTGTACCATGTCTACCCATCAAAGACCGAAGTACTAATTTCATTTAAAGAAGTCTTACAAAGTTACCCATAAATTTCACCAGAGTGTTTTGTCTTACATGAAGACTCCAGAGATTCCAGTGGGTCATATTCTCATATTCTTTCTCTTATGGTCATTTTTTTTAGTAAATTTTCACAAATTTTTCTTGGTTTTACCATATAATTTTCCTCTTCAGCTTAGTGAGTTGGTTTTTTTTTTTGGTTTTGTTATTTCTGTTTTGTTTTGTTTGGGGTTTTTTTTTTTGGTTTTTTTTTTTTTTTGATTTTTTTTTTTTGTTTTGTTTTTTGGGGTTTTTTTTTTATGAGAGGTAAGTTGCATTTTCTTTGTTATTTGTCTGAAGTTATTATGAACACATCATAGGGCTGAAAACTTTCTGTGTCAACTATATTATATACATTTTTCCCTACAATGGAGAAAAGACACACACACATACTAGTATGCAATGTATGTGTAGAATTGCATGTGGAATTGCAACAGATTTTTCCAAATTACTAATTTCCACAATGGCCAGTTGACATTGCGTCCTGATCGCGGGAGGGGCGGTGGTGCTGGTTGCCCACACACCTTGACTTCCTTTTGCTTTCGGCATGTGTGCCAGGAACGGCCATGCCCCACTGTTGCCACCAGCAGGCAGGATCATGGTTTAGCTACTGACTGGGGTCCCGGACCACCAGAAGTGGCTGATAAATGCAGATCCACGTCTAAGGCCCAGAGCAAAGGAAAAAGGAAGGACTCTGCTTGCTTCTCCAAGCTGCCTTTATTCTTTCCTGTGCAGGAGTGGTGCTGGAGCAGCATCACGGGGCAGCCTTAGCACCACGTGGGTGTTCTTCCTTCCCGCAGCAGGAGTGGCACTGAGGCTGGACACAGCGCCATGCAGGTGCAGGTGGGGCACGGAAGCCACATGGCTCAAAGGGGGAGCAGCAGCAAATAGCAGGAAACAAAGAAAAACAGTGGCTTTTATGGAGCCGGGGGTGGATTCTCGGAAGAAGACCGTCTAACGAATCAAGGGCTAGATAGGACAGGGCTGGGGAGACAAATGTAAACATAAGACCAATAAAAAATGGAATGAGAAGAGTACATGCCAATGAGAGAAGGGAAATATCATAACTGACAGCAAATCCCCTAGATAAATGCATGTAGCAAATTATTACAGACAAGCTGCAGGGGCAGGATTTTGGAGGATAGACAGATAAGAATCTGGAATTATAACTGCCACAGAGAAAAGGCAGGAAGACACGTAGAGGCAGAAACTAAACATATAATCTTCCAAACCTCACTGCCACAATCAGGGAGAGACTAAACTTCAAACCCCCACTGCCACAGCCAGTGAAGTCAAGAGTTTCTCAGAAAAATATTTCTTATATTCTACAGAAATCAGCAAGTTATTGATATATAAGAATATCTGATAAACTATATATTATAAAAATATGCACAGATAATAGAGATGCCATTTAGGCTTCCAGGGAATATCATCCTATATCTCTACTCTTAGATGTAATTGAGTCCCAATCATCAGAGTGCCTTGGTTTGAAAGGCAGGTGTATGCCAAGGAAGGTGTAAACTTCCCTTGGAATGGAGAGAATGACACCCCTCCCTCTAATTTTTATAACTTTGAAATTAAGGGGCTTTCAGACAAAGATATGGGAAAAGGAATAACATATTTACTAGCATGTGTGTGTACAGTCCAGCAGGCAGGGGGTGTGGGGCTACAGTGCAGCAGAAAAAAATCAGAGCAGCGGCAAAGAAACAGTGGGGGGCTAGGCAGTGGCAGCCCCGTTCCCAAACATAGCAGAGAGAGGCTCCCGTGAGTGGGGAGAGAAGAAGCTCAGGTTTACCCTGAGACACCCGAGCAGATGGTGAAGGATCCCCTATTTGGTGAGGCAGGGTGGTAATAAGGTCCTAGTAAAATGGCTGCTCTTACCAACAGAGATCCATTCGTGGTAGAAGAAAGGCAGCCGCAGACAGAACCCTGTAGTGGTGGTGAATTCTCCCCAGTGTCACAGCCTCTCTCCCCTCCCAATGCTGAGAGTTAGGAAAGAGAGCTAGGAGTTGCACCCAGCCCCTCTTCCCCAGCAGAATTCTTGTCTACCTCTGCCCTTCCCAGAGTAATCCCCAGGTAAAAAAAAAGAGTAGCCAGCTGGACCTCTTCTCTGAGCTGTGGCCACTTCTCTTGTCTTTCATAAGTACCCAGTCGTTACTGTCTCCTAGCAACATATATGGGAGAAAACTTCATGAAAGAAAGAAACAAAAGGAAGAATCTTATACCTCAACACAGGGCTCTCCTCTTGTATTCTCACGAGAATTCTGAAGAATATTCTGTCTGGAAGAAAACTTTTCATTTGATGTAAGTATCAATCGTAACTACATAACTACAAAACTTATGAAACAGGCAAAGAATGGACTAAACGTGTGATTACCAATGACATGAAAATTTGTGATGCATGTTACTTAGCTTTCTAGACTAATAATTGAGTTTGATTTTTTTTAACTAGCAGTGCAAAGGAAATCAGAACTTAAATAGCTCCTTCTCATATGTATGAGTGAACATACATACATATATATAGTAAAGATGTTAATTTTGTGACAATATCTTCTTCTTTCTTATTTCTGTTGACTGGTTTTTTGGTTTTTTTTTTGTTTTTTTTTTTTTTTTTGCATGAAATACATTAGGATAATTATTAGGAGCAATATAGTACGAGACATTACTACCTACCAAGAGTCTATCCATCACATGCCGTGAATAGGCAGGATCACTCTACTGATATACTCAAACATCACTAGGAAATATTTATGTGCCTGATTCTGTTGTACTAAGTTGTGTCAATCACAGATTCTCATATTAAATGAATCTGCTGTCTCAGTTGCTCTTGAGAGATTACTAATATTTAGAACAGAAAATTCTTAGTTACTTTACTGACCTTTTTTCCTAGATTTTCCATAGGGCATGTTATTAAAAGCTTAACTCTAATTTCACTAAATTTAATGGAAGATAGTTCTGAATTGAAATGTAGTAGGCTGAATGTTAAACCAGATTTTCTTTATGGCTCTAAAACCTGTTTCTTCTGTAGCTAGGGAAAAATCATTCCATCAACTGTAAACATTGACATTGCTTTTAAAAAAGATCGACTGTAGCAGTTGGAATCTTCTGACCAGTTAGCAAATCACCATTCCATTGGTGGTCATCAGCTTTGAAAATTCCTCTCCCTGCTTTAACACTACCCCTGTTAATTTTTGTGGTTTTGTGGTGCCGCTTCCCACTGAATAAAAAGGCACAGATTTCTTCACTATATACTCTTACTAGATCATGCACAACATGTTATTACTATATATGTACCAAATTAAATATACTGAGGCGACCGTCAGTTTGTACCTCACTTCCTCTTCTCCATTTTTGACACATGAAACTTAATCCTTCCTCCCTTTTTCCACAATACTCTAGCTGTGTGTAAAATGTAGTAAATATTTGCAGCTTTCCTCGTTTTTAAGCTCTTTCACTATGTTGCATAGTATATGTTTACACATATATAAAAAATAGCAACCATCTGTGTGTATGTAAAATAAACAATAATAATGAAAATTCTTTGCTGCTATGCTAGATTTCTGTATGCCTAACTATGCTTATTTCACTAATACAAATACTGTCCTATAATCAGGGAGTACAGTGTTATTAGAAATAGCAATAAAATAAATTGCCTGTTTGCTGAAAAAGAGCTACAACATAAAGCATCCCATTTATATTAAAAAAAACATGAAATGGGAAATTATAAAAACAAGACTATCCCCAAAGAAAACCTCTAAAGAGACAGTCTCTTAAAAAAAAGTTAAGGACATTTGACTGAGATTGTATCTGTGGCAGGTAGAGTGCTCCATAATTGCTACCTAAGTTTCCAATTCAGATAGAGGTTTCAGTTTGTAGCTGTTGAACAATAACAGAGAAGGGTAAATGTTGTTTGTTTTTTTTTCTCATCTAATGACTGAATTGAAATGCTCTGTAATCAGCAGGTTACACATCCTCAGTTATTGCAAACAGCAAAGCTACACTGACAAAATAATTACACCATATCATTAGCAAAAGATGTAGGTCATATTGAATCACAAAATTAACGCTTCCAAATTTATACCATGTAGATTTACATAAGCATGATTTTACACAAATTCAGATTCCTATGAAGGGTATGAAAAAGACCATACAGTGGAGTCACATATATTTGATGAGTTTCTAACTAGTCTGTAAACAAGAAACTTATGTAAAGTTAACAAGTTATGTTGTTCTTAGTTGAACAAATCTTTAATCTTGTTCCTAGGATCACCTAATTCGGCATTTTGGTAATAGATCAGAAAAAATTGCTTGCATTTCCCCTTGTAGTCAAAACCAGTAAAACAGATGGTTTTTAATGGTGTTTTTATCTCTACCCTGATATTTTGTTTAATAAACATAATGCTGGAATAAAAAATTCATTTTAAGAACTTCTAATCCTTATGTGTCAATTTCAAATGTATGAACAGATGTACTGGAACTGAAATGCATGCACCCTCTATGGAGACATTTTCTCTGAAATATATTCAAATACAGGTGAACAAGATATTGGAGCACATAATATGTCTAACATGAATAAACCTAACACATGTTGAATAAAATCTGAAGAGAATTGTGCATGTCCATACCTAGCTTTTTATGTAAAGAACAGACCTTGTGACAATATTTTTAATTAATTAGAACAAATAATTGTTTTTATATAGGATCAGTAATAGTAGGGTAGAAATTCAATCCTTAAAATAACAAGCATCTTCCTCAATATATTTTCAAATCTACATCTGTGATTTTTGTGTGTTTTTTAAACAAATGTCTTCATCTGTCTCACTTTAACAAGAATAGCTTTTATGAAACTTAAGTTTTACTTTCATGTGCTTTTGTTGTTGAAACACCAGTACTTTGGGGTATTTGTGTTGGTGATTGGTTTGCCTCCTGTTACTAATTGTTGTAGACTACTAACTTTCTTGGAGCCACTACATCAGCAGTCTCACAAGATATACAGGATGATCACTGTAACAGTAACACATCATTAAGTGCAGAAAAAAAAAATTATGATAGTAGCAGTTGGAAAATTAAATCAGTCACTTAATTTATTGTTTTATAAATAAAATCATAAACTGAAATTAATTAATTTCTTGGGAAGCTGAATCTAGTCTGTGTTTGGCCCAATATATAAAAGTCTTAACTTAAGATCATCACTCCCTGAAGGTCACTTTGGATCTTCCACTATTTTAATGGAGGCTTATTCCTTCAGAATAATTTAAAGTGAATGAGTGATCCACAGTTGTGGCTGTGATGCATTCTCAGAAAAAGACACTGCAAATTTAATTTCATTTCCCTGAAAAAAAGTGCCAAGTGCAGACTTTAAGACAGACAGTAGGCAGGTCTTGACAAATCAGTAGAGAGTGTGTTCACAAACATTTCTCAAGTTACAGCTGAGAATCAGATATCTCAAATAATATTTTTGCTACAGTTTTTATTTTCTAGCATGTCATATGCCATGCTTTTGTCTAAATAGTTGTCAGTTTATGTTCTGGTACAAGACACACATGAACTATATCTCTGTATAGTAGACAGACAGGCTTTTTTCATCATCCTTACCATTGCCTTACTGAAGAGAAACTTTCTTCTATAGTTACTGAGAATTGAGTCACAAACAAAAGATAACAGCTGACCTGATAAGTCACATACCCATTCCCAGTTATAAAAGACAATAATGGAGATGTCAAAGTTATCTCTTAAGCTAAGGGTCAGTAATCTTTGGATACATGCTACCCACTCTCCTACTTTTCCCTGCTGCATGATATTCCTGGATGCCTCAGGAATTTTACATCATCTAAAAACTATAAAATGCTAATAGGGTAAAAAAAAAACCAAAAAACCAAACCAACAGGAAAATAAAGTTTAATACAAAATTTGAAAGGGATGAAAATCCTCCATGATTCTCTTACTGTGAACCCTATGGGCTGGACCAGACTGGTCCAGACTGGTATGTGTATGAAGTGAGGGAATTTCAAGAAGCCTGTTACAACAGAAGAAATTATAAAATATAAAATACAGAAGCATTTGAATGCAGAAAAGATTTATTTAATTTAAGCTTGATAACTCACATTTCATACATTTCATAACTCTGCTACAAAAAGGGATTAAGGGCAAGTAAACACTAGGGGATGATACAGAGATCCTCCCAATCTGCCTGCATAACTCTACAGTGTCTGTAACAGCTGCTAAAGGGTATGTGCAGAAGCACGCTTAGCAACCACTGCACAGCAACTCACTCCAAAATTCTACCTCTCAGAAAACACAAGTTTCCAATTGAGATAGAGGCTTCATTTTGTAGCTGTTGAACAGTAACACAGAACATGACAGGACTAAGAAGATCAGATCATGAGTAAATCATCACTCTATCAGGCAATTAATTTGA
This sequence comes from Onychostruthus taczanowskii, assembly GCF_017590055.1. Classification (NCBI taxonomy): domain Eukaryota; kingdom Metazoa; phylum Chordata; class Aves; order Passeriformes; family Passeridae; genus Onychostruthus; species Onychostruthus taczanowskii. Next base: position 341,415 of record NW_024498884.1, read on the forward strand.
AATAAATTAACAAAAATAAATTGCAAGATACCCTTTTAATCAGAGGAATTTTTATCAAATCCCTTTAGGAATCTTCTACCAAATCTTTTACGCTTAAGTGAATACTCCTCCTACAGAATCACAATTCCCAGAAAAGGTTAACAGCCAAGGTTCAGCAGAAAAGGGAAAATACCTATTGAAGCTATCACAGTCTGTGATATAAAGTTCTATGCCAAGTTACAATCCAGCATATCAATCAAAACCTATTTTGATAATTTGCTTAGAACAGCAAACATGTCACATTTTATTGCTGAAAGCCCCCTATAAAGAATGGGGAATGGAGGGACAGAGCAGGTGTATGCATAATAAAATAACAGTGAAAGGCATCTGGCAGAAGTCCACACCAGTAAATGAGAGCATGTGAAGTCAGTTGGTTTTACATGAGTATGCAAAAAATAATACTTCCTCAGAAAATTGTTTTTTTCCCCCCCAGACTATTGTGGTGTCTTAGCACAAAGGAAACCATAAAAAAATTTGTTTCAGACACTTTCCATACAGTCCTGTGGAGAGAAGACTTCCAGTGCAGTCTTTTTAGCAGTGCTATCTAGCTATTGTAATGCTTCAGACATAAGCTTCATAGCTTCATACAGCTGCTCACATGTAAGATACCTAGATCTGGAGATATCTAGATTTGGAACTAGCTTATGAAGCTGCAGGAATATTCCTCCTGACACAGCTCACATAAAAATAACTACTGTAGATCCTTTGATCTTTGCAAAAAGGGTTTATTGCTTTATTCAAAAGCCTTCTTTTTTTTCTCCACAATTTATCTGTCTAAAGAAAAAAAAAAATCATACTTCGAGATGGCTATCATGAGTCTATATTTTCATGAGTAACCTAGAAAATTAATCTTTATATGACAGTAAGGACAGAGAAGCCACAACTTTTCAAAAAAAATATGAATTTGGAGAAAAGTTCTTTATTTTTTAATCAGGCAGATTGGTTCATAAAAAATATTTGGTTCAGAAAAAATATCTGACGTCAAGACCAGCTTAATGGTTCTATTGTTGGAATGTTACAGCATGACATGAACGAAGGATCCTAAAATATGACTATTCTCACATAATTCCTCTTATGATTCAGTTTAAGCATGGGAGAGGAAACTAAGTCTCTATGAATCAAACCCAGAAAGGTTCAAAATATAGTCAAAAAACATGATAAAACCCAAATGAGGTTAGATCTTGGCGCCAAAAAGATTGATATTGAAATGAAAGGAGAAGGAAGGAAGGAAGGAAGGAAGGAAGGAAGGAAGGAGCAACAGGGAAAGAGTGATGGGTTAGGTGAGGCTCCCCTGTGTCTGCCGTTCCACCATGCCCCGCGGGGCTGTATGGAATCCCGTGGATGACTGTCCCTGTGGGCAGGTGGGGACGCCCAGGTGCCTCCCTTGCAGGGACCCAGCATGGCCCCGTCCCTTGCAGCACGGCAGGTCTGTCGCACCGCGCTGCCGTGCCCCGGAGCGGGGCCGGGACCCCTCGGGGGATCCTGCGGCAGGCCGTGGCTCCCCCGTGTCCTTCGTGCGGCTGCGGCTCCTCCGGGGCGAAGGGGCCCCTCAGCTGAGCCCTCTGCACAGCCAGGATGGGGCACTGCCTCTCTCCAGAGGCCTTTTCCCCACAGCCCGAGGCCTCTCTCCCTCGGTGTGAGGCCGGCGCGGGCCTGGCAGCTGAAAGCCCTGGGGCTGCGGTCTGCCCTCCCAAGGTGCTGAGCTTGTGCGCTGTGAATTTACTCTTCTCCCCCAGCCCGGGGCTGTTACTTTATTTATCTTCATCAGTGAGCGGTGTAGGGCCTCAATCAGGGCCCCATTTAGGGTGGGAGGGTCTTCTCTGCAGCTTTTGTAACACAGTTTTGCTGTAATAGGCAAAAGTCCTTCATGAAGATGTTTTAAGTTGTAAACTATAATATTTCAGTCTTGACACCTCCTCAGGCATAAATGGACAATTAATAAAGTACATCATGTGGAAGCGTAATTAGAAATATTTCTGAATCCATGATGGTCTACATTTTAAATCATCTAATAATTGAAAATTCTTTGACTTAGTAGGTTTTCTCTCCGGGGACTTAAGTATTGGCACATCAAAGAAGACCTGGTAAAGAAAACAAAATTTTCAGATAGTGAAAATAAGTACTACACAACAAAAGGAGAGTTGATATTTCATTAGTTATTCCTATGTTATGGCAGAATGATTAGATTTATGTCAGATTTCTATAAAAAGACTTTTAGTATCAGGAAAAAAGACATCTCAAGACAGTCACATCGTTCATCATTTAAACAATAAACTGTCTCTGTAATCTTCATATTCTGTGATTTCTTATAAGGTGATTTTTGTGTTTTCTAAATTTATAGAATATCTTTCAGCATTATCTTTGAAATATTATTCTTCTTCCCAAAAGCATGACTAAAAGATACTATATCTGTGTGGGTCTATTCAGATTCGTCATGATAAAAACTTATCTTGCCTTTCTCCTTGTGTTTGCACACATCCAGAGTTCATGTTTTTTCAGCTGATATAAATATATTTCTATGAAATATTATGAAGTTTTCTGGGCTTCATTACTTAGTAATATTAAAAAGACCCCAACAAAATAAAATAAAATAAAATAAAAAACCAACAAAAAAAAAAAAAAAAAAAAAAAAAAAAAAAAAAAAAAAAAAAAAAAAAAAAAATTTGGGTAAAAAAAAAAAAAAAAAAAAAAAAAAAAAAAAAAAAAAAAAAAAAAAAAAAAAAAAAAAACAAATAAAGAAATAATTTGGGCTTTATTTCCTCACAGGGATTTTAGAGAGAGCTTGAAGACACAGGACTTAGGGACTTACAAATTATACCAAAAATCTGTATGTAATGTAACTGTCAGTCCTAAAGTGGTCAGGCATTTGGAGTGAATTATTGATGAAGGTTCATTCCAACTGGACTATTCTATTCTATTCTATTCTATTCTATTCTATTCTATTCTATTCTATTCTACCCTACTCTATTTTATAAGACATGAAATAGGTTGATATATTTTATTTCTGTATTTTTCAAGATGGTAAATGAGCATAATAGTTTAATATGAGATGTCTTTCCTCTGAAATTGCTTTGTTCATTTTGAATTCTAACTACAACTTCTTTTAAGGTTGCCAGAGAAAAAAGATTACATAGTATAAATTGAAGGACTTTTCTGCCACCATGTTTAGTTTTTATTCTGCCATCATGTTTAGTGTTTCTTTGTGAAAACCTAACAAAAGAAAGAATATACCATGTTGCTATTGATTCAGTTCCATGAGAGGTATTCTATAAAGTTTGAGGTTTATTTGATATATTTCAAGAAACTGAACAAAAAACTGCATGAGGCAATGCCCTTTTCTGGTTTTATAGGGAAAGCTCTGGTCTGATCATCCATTATTTAATTATTGAAATAACTGGTAGCTATCTTCTGAATATTTTTAATAATGTAAAAAAAAAAAAAGAAAATAAATACTGTTTTTGTGAACTGTACTTTGCATGGAATTTCTTAGGCCTTCTTACTTTAAATTTATTGCACTTTTATGGAAATAACCTTTGCAATAGATTTTTAACAAATGTCTTAATTTTTCTTTATCATATTTTAAATGTTACTTTTTAAAAATGGTACAATTTTTTGTTTTTTATTTCCTTTCTTCCCCCATTTTCAGAATGTCTTTTTATGATGATTAAAGACCAACTTTCTATTCTGGTTGAATTTTTTTACATTTATTTACTTACTTTTTATTTTCTTAATTCTTTTTTAATTCTTATTCTTATCAAACTAATGTTATTTAACATCTATTTGTAGAAGTTACTGTTGTACTACACTAAAAACATTGGTCAGTGGTAGCCCTCATGAATTTCAGTAACTGCTCAGAGTATCCAGATATTTTTTAAAAAGCTAAATTAGATACAGATTACAAGAATTGCCTATTCAGTAGAATTGCTTATATGCAAGGCTGCATCTTTCACTGACTTCAAAATCAAGTGCAATTAACTCAGTGTTTAAGAGTTTTTACTTTTGATGCCCTGTGTTCACAGTGATTTTTTCAAGACTTTGTAAATTAAATTCCATACTAACTCAATGATTTCTCTAAGATTTCTAGTACTACATTTTCACACTTGTTTTTAGGTTTAGATTATTATTCAGAATTGTTGAATACTTAACTAAACAAGCAATACCTGTTCTTACCTAACACACACAATATCATACAATGGAGGAAGAATTGTAAAAGATTTTTCCATCTTTAGTATTCATCCTTGCCACATATGTGTAAGTAGTGTGTCTCAGTATGGGGATGAAGACTCAAAAGACAAATCACAAACTGAAATAGGCATAAGACTGAAGAGATAAAAAATTTAGGTTTTCCTACCACCCATAGGATTGCCATGCTGTCAGGCAACCTGACGCAGTGCGAAAGTGTTCAGTGATCACAGAGATTTTCATACTCCAATTTCAGAAGATGTGAAATAAAGAGGAATGGCAATCCTTTTGAACTTCTTGCATCACTAGTCTCAGGTGTTATAACTTTGAGTTAATAGAAGTCACACACATGTGCAGAAGTACTGGCTTATATGTGTGGTCCTGAGCTTCTTGTTTCATTATTGACAGCTACAGAATTCCTCACACAGTCAGCCACCTCAATTAATCAGTTACTCAAATCAGGTATAGATAGCTTGGAAAACACTTACTCTCCACAGGAGCTCCTAAATTACAAAATTACAGTTTCTTTCTGCCAGCTGATTTATATAAGAAAGGTAGCCAGCATTCTTTAAGGAATTTGTGTAACAAAATACATGAATTTTAAGTGCAGGGAAAAAATGTACTTATTTTAGAGCTACCTATACATACACAGGACATGAAAACAATTTTCCAGAGTCTAAAGCAGTAAGTATTCTAACTAAAAAGGAAAAAGGCAAAAATATAAATAATGCCTTTATTGATTAGAATAACTAGTTTAAATTAGGGCTCCTGCAACACTTATGTATGTTTTTGACACTAATTAGCAAGATTTCAGGGAAGGGATTAGCTCAAATGGTAGATTACTTAGCATGTGAGAGGTAGCAGGATCAATGTCCACATTCTCCAGGTCAGTCTTGCCTTTGGCTGCCAGGTTGCAGCCCTCTGCCTTTATCAGCACATTACAGGTTTTGTTCAATACTGGATCTGATGGTCACCAGCATGAGTTGATTTGAGGCAGCCTGACCTGCAATGACCATGTACTTTGGAGTTTTCAGTTCTGAGGAATATGCATCAGGTAAGGAGTAAAGTTAGATTCCTGAACTTTAGGAAAGCAGACTTCCAGCTCTTAAGGGAAATAGTAGAATCCCCTGGAAGACTTCCCTCAGAGACAAGGGAGAAAACAGAGCTGGAAGATCTTGAAGGAAGTTTTTCATAGAGTGCAAGAGTTAGCAATCCCGAGGAACAAGAAATTGAGCAAGGAAAGCAAGATATTAAGTTTGGATATGTAGGGATGGAGTGAGGAAAGCCAAGGTGAAGCTGAAACTGAACCTGGCAAGGTGCACAAAGAATAACTGGGAGGGCTTATACAGGTACTTTAAAAGAAAAGAGAAGTAAAAAAGGTATTCTCCCACTAATAAACAACAATAAACTGGTAACAGTGCATGAGGGAAAGGACAAAGTAACTCAGCAGGTTTGACTCAGTGTTCAAGGGCAACTTCTACTCCCACATCTCTCAAGTGGGTGGGGACAGAAGGGTGGGTACTGGGGAAAAAAGCTCCCTCCCACACAAAGATCAGGTTTGTGACCACCTGAGGAACGTGAATTTGCATTAAGAGGTCCTTCTGACACACACTCTGGGTTGTTCATGCTCCCTGGAGATGTTCAAATAACCCACAATGGCTTCCAGGTCTGAGCAGAGCTCTAGACTGCTGTTTGGGTGTCCCAGAGCAAACTAATGCTCATTCCCAGACTTAACCTCTGTCACCTCTGCTGCTGCTGCTGCCACTACCGCTTCACTGGCTGGGTAAGTTGTCGTCAAAGTGATTTCATTTTTACAGAAAAGCTGAGAAAGTTTTGATGTTGAAACAAATCAGTATGGTAAGAAGACAAACCAGTTAGTTTAACCAAATATTTTGCATTAGGTCTTCAGGGATTATATTTGCTTTGTTTTTGTAAACTTTTGCAATTAATATCGATGATGTTTGATGTTTATATGTCTTATTCCACTGCTTTGTACTTCTTAACTCAACCCTGCTCTTGTCCCTCCCTTACCAGAATGGGCAGATGAAAGGGCAGTAGTTTGTTTGAAATTTAATTTCTATCTGGTCTTAAAACCACTGCAACATGATTGATGTTAATTAAAATAAGATTAATATTTACAATCAGTGACCTTGGAGGTCTTTTCTAAGAGTAGAATTCCATGATTCTATGATCCTCTAGGTTTGGCGCAGTGGGGGAGGGTTTGGTTTGGTTTGAGATTGTGCAATTTACAGATATTGATATATTGCATAGCTTGCATGTTGCCTGATAGCAACGTCCAGCTGAGTGAACTGTTGCACACTCTACTTATTCAGTGTGAAAAAAAAGTTTGGGAACAACTCTTTTGATTATTTGTAAGTCAGATTTGAATGGTCTAGGTTTTAGAAAGTAAAATTACCTCTGTCAAATAACATAACTACATCACAGAAATTAACAAAGTGCATTTTGACAGGAGTTCCATACTAAACTCTCTAGGTCGTCTGTCCTTTTTTTCAATTTCTTGACCTTGGGAATGCAATGCTTATGAGCTTACAGGAAGTGACATTTGAATATTAAACAGCTCTTATATTATGGTAGGTAAATTTGGGGAATTATAAAACATTTATAATTGATTTATCAATATAAACTGAGGGATGACTTTATTGAGAACAGACAAAAGCTTGGGGATACTACTGGATGAAAAATTGGACATGAGACTCCTGACCTGTATTGAAAGAAGTGCGAGTGGCATAGTGAGGGAGGGGGTTTGCCCCTCTACTCCATTCTTGTGAGACCCCACTTGAAGTCTCACACACAGATCTGGGCACAAGAAAGCCATGAACCTGTTTGAGTGAGTCCAGAGGAGGGCCACAAAAATGATCACAGGGTTACAACAGCTCTTCTGTGAAGACAAGCTGAGTTGGGATTGTTCAGCCTGAAGAAAAGTAACCTATGGAGACTTTATTGCAGTGTTCCAATAGGTAAGGGATTTTGGAAAAAAATGAATACTCTTTACTAGAACCACCAGAACCAGAACACTCCTTACCAGTGATAAGACAAGGGATTTTCGTTTAGATTGTTTATAAGGAAGATGTTTTCTATTATTAGAAAACATAAATATATAGAATAAATCTAGAAATAAATAGAAAAGGTTCTATTGCATAGTGAGGCACTGGAGCAGGTTGCCCAGAGATATTATGCGTATTGCATCATTGAAAGTGTTCAAAGTCAGTTTGGAAGGAGCTTGGGAAAAACATATCTAGTGCAAAATGCCTGTGTCCATGACAGGGGAGTTGCAATTAGGTGATCCATCATGATCCTTTCCATCTCAAACCATTCCATGATTCTAAGTCTTGAAGTATTTTGTAAAGTACAGATGTAACACTAAACCAAGCATTAAATAACTTTTGTAAGTTTTGTCAACAAAAATAAAAGTGCATCTCACTGTACATTTAACACTTTTTTTTAATAGTAGACTGAAACAGGAGTCATAATGTCAGATGTACAGTGTAGAAATAAAATGCTTTATCCTGACTTTGTCATTTGAAAAAGTGTCAGAAAAATCAATTCTTTTAAATCAATCTTCTCACATCAAAATATCAGAGGAAATTACTACCTTTGAAATAAAATCACACTGAACACAAGATAATCTATTTCTAGTATTATTTTTGAATAACTGCTGGCTTAATCTTATTTTTGAAAAATACTATGGGGGGGAATTTCTGAAACCTTTTCCTCAGCTGTTGTGTTTTGAAAAGGTACAGGTGTGAAGAATATTTGCTCTTGAACATCTTGAATAGCATTGTTATGCCATTTGTCTATCAGGTACTTCTATAGTGGAAAAACAATGAAATCTTTGAGAAAGGAGGAAACGAGAAAAAGTTATTTTACTTGATGAATACATGAAGTCACAAAATAGTCAAAGTATCAATTTTTACCTTTAGAATTCTATGTAGCATACAGCTTTTGCAAGATTCAGGATTGCCATACAACAGGAGCAGACAACAGTTTACAAAACAATGTCAGACTTTTCATAAAATATTTATAATCTAAGTTAGGATATCTGAAAAAGGTTTGCATAAATATTATAAAATTCCCCAAGTGTCTCCATACTGGTTTGGCATATATTTTTGAATTTTGACTTACAGATAGGAAAAATATTTATATATTTCTCTCTTTCTAGTTGGACAAAGTTGGCTATTAGAGAGAAAGGATAAGAGAAAGTGATAAGCTTTACCGAGGCAAGACCATGCATTTCCATGACTATGAATAAAAGGTGGAAATGGCAGGAAGGGCAACAATTAGCTAAATCTTGAGCTGGAAGACGAGAAAATATTGTGTGGTGAAGAATGACCTTGGGATATAGGGGAATAACATGCTGAATATAGAGAAGAACATTCGTAAAATATCTTTTGCATTATAAATAAAGCCTGGAGGCTGTTGAATGAATGTCAAACTCAATCTCTTCAAAGTGCTAGTTGTGCATTGTTTCCCCTATGATTCAAATGAGCAACCCATTTCTGATCCTTTTCAACATCCCATGTGTTGGAAGGTCAGCACTGAAGAAAGTACTTCCAATGTACTACTCTGAGCTGCAAGTGTGGAGGAACGGAAGGAAAGAGACCCTGGCAGTCAGTATGTTTGGCTTTTCCTTTCTGATCAAATATGTTTTACAGATGATTTTCTTTTCATCTGTGATGTTCTCTTAACTGCCAATTTAATGTATGTAAGTACCTTACACATTTGCTGTTGTTCTTCTGTGAGTATGCTTCTTGGTGGTGCTAACATATCCTGCAGAAATTTGATACATCTCACTATTTATCAATATTGCTTTCTTATTTTGTAATGTATGGAAACATAGAGGACCCTGGTTTATTAGTATTTAGACATAAGCTCCAATTTTCCTTGAAATTTGGTGTATTCCTGGTGTACATTAAATATGTGTTTTTAACATTCTGTTTTCACTACCATAGCAAAATTTAATAATTTTATGTAATTTATCACTTTATTAATACTTCATAATACCTTGTGAATTATTTTTTGCTTGGATGCTATTGAGCAAGTCTAGAATTTTAGAATTAGAAGGTTTTTCATAGTGTTTTCCTCAGTATACTTCTGCATGAGTATTAAGTGTCCCACAATTTACCATTTCATTTACATTTCCTGGTAAAACTACTACCTAAATTCTATGTCAAGAAGACTAGCCCACAGATTCCTGTAAAAAAAAAAAAAAAAAAAAAAAAAAAAAAAAAAAAAAAAAAAAAAAAAAAAAAATCCTAAATACACTGCATGTCAGGTGACAAGAAATCAGGTTGTGTATGTTTTGCATTTTGGCCAGTTAAAGGATTTTCAGTGAAATTAGGAGAATCATCAATATCAGTTTTATTTCAAGAGATATGCTGTGACTGAATTCTTCTTTTCTTTTTTTTGTACAGAGTGCATCCAAATGTCATCTCAATAATTTTGTGCCTCACTTTCATGAAGTTTCTTGTTATTCACCTCAATCATTTTTCTGTCATTCTAAGTAATTTTAGAAACCAAACTTTTCACAAAATACTGCTTTTGACCATATTGAAGATATATAGTGATGATGTATCCTTTCAACATTTTTCCAGTTTTCATCTTTTACTTTTATTGACAGTTGTAGATTTATCCATGTACTGAAAATTTATATCCATATAATTGAAAAATGTGATTAGATTAAAATATTTGTGTAACTGCTGCTCTTCTGCCTGAACAACACATGGCTCAGCTGAAAGTCCTTATATTTGTTCTGCTGTACTGTAGAACTCTTTGCTGCTGTGAATAGATAATTTTGGACTTTCAACCCAATTCTAATCTAGGTCGTGTCTTTCAGAGATGCTATAATAATAGGTTTAATTGTCTTTCATAAATAGGTAGTATGTTGGTGCTGGCTGGATGCCAGGCACCCACCAAAGCCTCTTTATCCCTCTCCTCTGCAGCTGTAAGGGGAGAAAAAATATAACAAAAGAGTTCATTGGTTGAGACAATGATGGGGAGAGATCACCCACCAAATAACATCATGGGCAAAACAGGCTCAAATTAGAGACATGAACTGAATTTATTACTAACAAAATTAGAGCAGGATAATGAGAAGTAAAATAACACCTTCTAAACACCTTACACCCCACTGTGTCTCCTTCCCAGCTCCACCTCCTCCCTTAGTTGAGCAGGAAGACAGTAAATAGGGTTGTTATTTGTTTCTACCACTGCTCAGAGAGGGGAGTCCTTCTCCTGTTGCAGTGTGGGTCTCTCCCACAGGAGACAGTCCTTTGTGAACTTGTCAGACATGAATTCATCTCATGAGCAACAGTTTGATGTAAACTGCTGCAGCGTAAGTCCATCCCATGGCAACATTTCTTCCCAAACTCCTGTAGAGTCAGTCACTCTTCCACGGGGTGCATGGAAGGCTATTGTTCCAGCATTGGCTCCTCTCTTCATGGACCTTCAGTGACCTCACAGCCTCCTCTCAGGCATCCCTCCACTCTGGCTTGGGCTTCTCCATGGGCTGTGGGTAGATCTCTGCATCCCTGCAGTCGTCCATTGGCTGCAAGGGCACAGCTGCTTCACCAGGGGCTGCAGGGGAATCTCAGCTCCAGTGCCTGGAGCACCTCTTCCCCCTCCTTCTCCACTGACCTTGCCTATAGGGTTGTTCCTCTCACATGTTCTCACTGTGCTCTTCTCTGGCTTCAATTACAACTGTGCAATAACTTGCTTTTTCTTCTTCTTAAATATGCTGTTACATAATCACTACCACAATTTCTAATTGGCCCACCCATGACCAGTGCCACATCTGTCTTTGGAGCTGCCGGGATTGGCTCTGCTGGACATGGAGGAAGCTTCCAGCAGCTTCTCACAGAAGCCACTTCTGTAGCCACCACTACCAAAACTTGGCCATGCAAGCCCAGTACAACAGTAATGATGAGTTGATCTCTTTCATAAATCCATCCTGGAAATAGTGACTGATCTTTCAAGATTTTTTTTTTTGTCTGAGCAGAGAACGTAGAGGAGACTAGCGTGTTGGAAAAGAAAAAACTCACCTAAATATGAGAGATATTACAGACTCACAGTTTTTGTCATTATTTAAATGTCTTACTTTGCATTTTGCAAATGCATAAAGTTAGTTGTATAGTAGTAAAAGTCTAAGATTACTATATTCTCACTTTTCTGACAACTAAGTGAACTTTCTAGAACAAATATATCTGAACCCTGGACAGGCTTCAAATAATATAGCTAGCTATTAAGAAGAAATAATGTAATATTTGATCATTTTTGTTTAAAATTTCTAGAAAATTTCTGCCTTCAAAAGTGCATCTTTATGCTAATAATTCACTTCTACATTGTAAAAAGTTTCTGGAAAGATTCTCTGTAAGATATTAATGAAGATGAAGATTTCTAAATTATATTCATGTTAATTATTTCTAATACATAAAATATTAGTCATTAAAGTTTCAACTATCAGTTGAGTTAGCTTATAATAAATTTGAATTCAGAGAAATGTAGTAATTAAACATAAAAAACTTATTATAATTACTGTAAAATTGCTAATTGGTACTACATAATATTGTCAATAAATATTAGAAGTTAAAGAGGATTTAGAAGAAACATATTTTCTCTGAGAATAAAAAAGGGTTTAAAGTCATGGCAAATGTTTCATCTACTCTTTAAAACTACCATGTAATTGATAAGTTTAAAAAAATAGGTTTTAAAAATAGGTGAAGATGTGGCTCTTGTCTTCTATGGCACATAAAATAAAAAAAAAGTCTGTGATATGTGTTTGTTTGAATAGTATGATTGGGCAAATTTCTGCATGACTTTGAAAAGAAAATGTCCCAAATTATGTATGAAAGATTTCAAGGCAGCAACAAAATTTGTATTTTTAAGGTGAGTATTTTAATTTGGCTACAGCTTTCTAGGTCTGACAGGAAACTGAGGATACTTGGGTATCATTCTTCCAGGTGTGGACACTTTAAAGTGCCAAAGGAGTGCTGTACATCCTGATACGTCTTATCCATTCCATTTGTTTTCCCATTATTTTGTTAAAGATACATAAGGGTGCAAGAAAGTAAGAAAAGGGATTTTTGCCTTGTTTTTACAGACAATGACAAAACCAATGACAAAAAAAAACCCTGACAAGCAGGTTGTCTGTGTACGGTGATGTTGTCCCTTGGCTGAGCTCAGTTCCATGCAGGTGCCTGTGTCATTGCCACTGCTCTGCCATGCTGGAGGTTGGCTCTCATGGGTTGCTTCCTCCTTTTGGACTGGTTCACCAGCCTCCCTTTTGGCTCGTCTTGGCACCGACGCCTTTGATCTCTCTGCTGTGCTGGGGGAAAAAGCAGTCCACTGAGTGTCAACCTCCTGTCACCCCAGCCTTACTGGCTTCAGACACATTTTGCTGCTTTCTGTTCAGCACCATGTCCCAGAGCCACACTGCTGCCTCTCCTCAGCACCTCATCCTACAGAAGCATCCCAGAGTAATCCGGGGGTAAAGTGAATGGCAGCACAGAGGATGGAGTCCACAGATCTGATGCCAACATCTTCCTGCCAGTCTCTCTGGCAGGAAGGTGTTGAGAGGAAAAATGGTGCACTCCATGGGGTGCTCAGCTTTTCCTCCAGAATCCACATGCCCCACGATGATGGGTGTGGTGTAAAATAACAGCTTGGGCATGCCCACATGGTGCTAAGATCCTCCACCTCTCTTCAACTAGGACATGTGTTCATTAGTAAACCATGTCCCTGACTGCATGTCCCATCAATCCATGTCCCATATACACATCTTTCAAATATGTGCATGAATGGTAACTCAGCTGCTTTCTTGAGCACATTCCTCCAATGCCTATGGACCCTTTCAGTGAAAAAATTTTTCCAAATATCAAATCTAGACCTCTCCTGATGCAATCCAATGTCAATTCCTCTTGCCTGTCATTTGTTACCTAGACAAAGGGACAGAATCCCATCCATCCCATCCAACCTTCTTTCAGGTTGTAGAGAGCAATAAAGTCTCCCCTGATCCTCCTTTTCTCCAGCCTAATCAACCTCACCTCCCTCAGATGATGCCCATTACATTTGTGCTCCAGACTCTTCACCAGGTCCATTGCCCTTTGGACATGCTTCAACACCTCAATTTTCTTGTAGTGAGGAATGAAAATCTTCAAGGTGCAGCCTCACAAGTGCCAAGTACAATCAATGCCCCTCATCCTGTTGGCCATAAGCCAGGATGCTGCTGACCTTCTAGGCCACTGCTGGCTCATGTTCAGCTGGTTGTTGACAAGCACTCCCACCTCCTAATCTGCAAAGCAACTTTTCAGACACTGCCTCAATTCATTGGCATGGGGTTGTTTTGATCACTTTCAGGTGAGGGGATTCCATCGCTTCCCTGGGCAGCCCATGCCAATATCTGAAAACCCTTCAGTGAAGAAATTTTTCCTGATGTTCAACCTGAATCTTCCCTGGTGCAGCTTGAGGCCATTTCCTCTCACCCTGTCACTAATTGCCTGGGAGAATAGGCCAACCCCCACCATGCTATAACATTTTTCAAGTTGTAGAGAGCAATTATCTCTCCCCTAAACCTCCTTTTCTTCAGCCTAAATAGCACCAGCTCCCTCAGTTGCTCCTCACAGAACATACTCTCTAGATTCTTCTCCATCTCTGTTTTCCTTTGGACATGCTCTGGCACCTCAATGTCTTTCCTGTTGTGAGGACTGAGAATTGAACACAGTGTTTATGATGTGGCCTCACCAGTGTCGAGTACAGATGAACAATCACTGCTCTGGTCCTTGTAGAATAGGAGAAGACAAAAAGAGAGTTATGCCTCTATAAAATTATGCAGCATGGAGAAATGTTTAAAATAACAACTGATAGCTACCAGAGTAATTTCAAAACCAGTGAAAATGCTTAACTTCAGATTACATTCATATGTCTGTCACAGAGTTCACATATTGCTTTACTTTTGAGGTGATATAGTCAGAAAATGCATAACAATAACATAAGCTTGAATATTATAAACAACATCTTTATAGGAAATTCCCACATAAATTAACAAACTTTACAAACACATGGACCTAAACAAAAAGCAGGGCTAAGAGACTAAGAATTGTATGTTAGAGTGATAGGAGGCTGTATTATATTACTTACTTAGAAAATAATTTAAAATTATGAAGTCTTCAAGCTTGGTTTTGATTTTATTATGAGGAGTTGTCACATTTGACCTCTCTGCCCTGCAGAAATTCCTTAAATCCTACTGGATAAAAAGAGCACACCAGATTATCTGTTCAAACTAAATGATTGCTACAACAAATGTTCAACAAAGAACAGTTTATCAGAAAAACAGTGTTTCATTTTGGGTTTTTCCTCCATTTTATGGCTGATTTTCTCTGTGAATTTTATGATAGCTGTACAAACTCAGACCTAAAATGATCATTTGCTCTATCTCCTATCAGACTGCTTAGGAACACTTTATTTTTCATATTGAAAAATAAAGTTTGCAATTATTGTTAAAATAATTTATACTTTTACAGCTTTTAATAGTTTTTAAGACCTTCTATCTTGTAACCTGCAGCATTTTCCTTCCCAATTAAAATTAGACTAATATTTCATACCCATTGTTTAAAGAACAACAACAAAAAAAAGTAGGCAGACACCAAACAATCTTGCTAAAATGAGCTGAATTTCATTAAGGACTACTTCTAGCTGTTGTAGTGATTTGTTTTTATTAAGGATGATCAAACAGATTAAAGACTATGGCATGTGTTTTAATATATTATGATATAATGTATATCAAGAATATGTATTAGCCAAGCACATTTGACCTTTGCTTCTGCAAATTCCTGTTGGAGAAAAACAAAAATGTCCTCCCAGAAATGCCATTATACTGATAAAACTTTCCTAGCTGAAGCTGTAGAAGAGGGAAATCTGATTTTCTCTCAGGCTCTGTATGAAGGATTTTTGCTTCTGTGAAAACTCATTGTTAGTAATTCCCTTATCACTCCCTCTGCAGTCCTTAAAACCTCTTTACCTTTACATATATGCTTTATGAGGATTTTGAATACAAAGCCTTTGGAGTATATGTTACTAAGCTTACTGGGATACTAGTTTCTATGAGCTCACATATGTACTTTTATGTATAGTTACTTCTTTCACTGGCATTTTTCAGTGGATTTGAAGTAGCTACTGCTTAAGCTAATATATTAAACATAGAAACAAAACACTTTGCACTCAGGAACAGACTTCTTTCTGAATATGAGATGTTAAGCCTTTTACCATTGTTAGCAATGGACCGCTAGGGAGAGATAGATCTTCACAGACTTCCAGTAATGTGTGATTTTAAAATTCAGTTCTCAAGGGATAAAAAATTAGGAAACTTATTTTAAAAAAAATAAATATAAGTATCATAATTATAGCTTTAACAATATTTTGAAGAAAACTTAAAGACAGCCTACAAATAACACAGGTCAGTGGAATCCACCACAGAAAAAAAAAAAAAAAAAAAAAAAAAAAAAAAAAAAAAAAAAAACCAAAAAAAAAAAACCTTGAGAAGAGGCAAATTCAATATGGCTTTTTTAGCTGACACCTGGCAATCTTTATAAATTATATTCTATTTTAACAGATCTATTGCAGAGTGGTTGGATTCCAACCATCTTTTCCAAACTAAATTATTCTCTGAGCCCTTTCTTCTTAAAAGGTTACAATAGGCATCATGATGGTAATCTTGCCTGTCGAAAGATGTTGGCTTAAATCAGCATCTCTAATGTAAAACTTCCAAAAATCGTTAGTAAAACAGTGTTTCACTAATGTCTTTACTAGTGTAAAGTGTTTTCTGTGCCTCAGATGAAGGACCAACAACTCCTAGAGACGAAGTTTGCAGCTAGTGCTATATTTGCACTGGTGATTTACATCAACAATTATGAATCATATAGGCTAATTTCTCCAGTAGCTAGGCGATTGTGAGAACTTCAGCAGCACAGGATTTGGAGGTGGCGGGGGAGGGGGGGGTGTTGTCAGAAGAAAATCAGTCAAGTCTTCTCCTACTGGACTTTCCTCATTATACTTCTAATCAGGAAAAAGATTTCTGTGCACGACTCATCTCCTGAACCTGGTACGTGAAGGGCCAGGTAGGTTTGAGTGCATAAGCTTCCCGTAACTATCACAAGTGAAATACACTTACTGTGTTCTATATCTGGGCTCTATTCAGTTCCATGATTAGATGTTTATTCACCTGTGACATGTTCATAAGGTTTCACCTGGAAGTGCTTGAAAAAAAGGACATACCTTAAAAGATTGTCCTAATTCTATTGCCTCTCCAACCAAAGAGGCTGTGTAAGGCACAGAAGGGACTCTGGCTTAAAAAAACTTTATAAGGTAATCTGACATTTTCCTGAAAGCAAAGACAATGATAATCCACAACACAAGTTTTAATAGTCAGTATTGGATAGATGGCACTTAGAATTTTGCAGCTATTTCCCATAATCCAGGAAACATGGAATATGTGAAACTAAACCAAAAAACACAAGCACCTGACTTAATTATTAACAGAAGAATATTTCTGATTGGATGCTAAGGTATTGCAGAATTATAAGCAACTTCTAACTAGAGCTGCCTAGGTTTCCTTAATGTGCTTTCATTTCTGACACTAGATAGTAAAATGGCTACCCCATTTACTAATTTTTTTGTTGGCGATTTGATGGCTCTGCATTTTGTAAAAGAACACAAAGGAGAGGAGAGGAGGGAACAGTCTAATTAATTTTTAAGGATTTTAATAAGTCCTAATTTTATTTGGAAACCACTCCAAAAGCCATCCAAAATAATAGAAAGAATTGTTGAATTCAGTCATAGCTAAATAAAGAATTATAAATATAAATTTTGACACTACTTTAATTATGGATATTTTCTAGCACCTCCATGCAAAATAACACTTCTGCAAAATGGCTTTGTCAAGAAAATACTTTCTCCTCTTTGATATACAATGGCAAGCAACAATTAACATAATTACTCCTGGTTCTCATTACATAATTATGCAATTTATTGTACAAGTAATTAAAATATTGCAATTTAATAAATTGGAGATGCAAAACATCTAATTTATATGCATAACTGCACTAGATTTTTATTGCCCTTGTAGTTAGCGAAATTTTACTACAAATTGCAATAAGTTTACTTGTTCACATAGACATTATTCACAACACTGTCAAACATCTCAAATATTATTTACACTTAGCAGTCAGAAGACTATTTTAGAGAACCTTATGTATAACAACTATTTAAAATTCCTCCAAAAGTTAGTCTGAATGTTATGTATAAATTAATACAGAATTCCAATACCCAGTGTTACATTTAAGCAGTTTCTACACATAAATCATATTACCTCTGCATGTTTGGTGTAAGTTATAGTTTTAAATGTATGTATTTTGTCATGTTCCATCTTGTGTAAGATAATTTATATTTCAGTGCATCTAAGGTGGTCTTCAACTGTAATATCTGTCTTAGGATGTCAACCTCAGATACAGTAGTATGAAAGAGTTTTAGTTCACCTGGTCTAATCTCTCAGAACCACTCCTGATCAATTTTAAAATACTATGATCTTCTGTATACTGATGCATAGTCCAATTACAAGATTAATTTAGTGGACTCTTATGTTTGATTCATTAGACTTTAGATTCAATGTGAATTTTTTTTTGCTTTACACTTATTGAAATTTGCTAGTTATTCATCTTGAATGAGGACAAATTCAATCTTTATTTCCCACACTGAGTCCACTTTCTCAAATGAAAACAGACAAAAATTTAACTTATTTAATAAATGTACAGGATTTATTCTCCAATTAACAATTTCAGCAATCAAATAATTTTTTGACTGTCAGAATTTGCACACTGGTTAGACCACTTGTCTATTTTTTTAATTGACCTCTCTGTAATTTACACAATCAAATTGATAAGAAAAAAATTTTCAAATGCCCTACTGCATCCAGTACCGTGTCTAGAAAAAAGATCATCTGTAAATCAGTCTTGTCTTCATCATCACACACACTTCAAAGATTTTTGTGCTATTCTCAGTCTTAGTTATTTCATATTTACTTCAAAAAATTTAATGAAAAAGAAACTTGGAATCAATCTCAGAAAAAATACATACAGTAAAACTTTTTGAGATCTGCATTAGAAATAGAAGAAAAAATACAAGCTCTAATTTCTAAGTAAGGAAAGGAAAAATAATCTTTGCTTTCTCTATACTGGTCTGTAAGAGATTTTGTAGTTTTTACAGCACAAACATACATGTTGAAGTAAGATTTTATTTTCTCTCTCTCAGCTTATAAATTTCCAACTATATATAGCAACAAGATCTGTATAGGATAGCATATCTAAATATACTATACAATACAATTTTAGATTAATTATATTTTTAGGTCAAATTGGAAAACTATACAAATAGCTATAAATAGATAAGTATTGATCCATGGCTCTGTATGCTGTAAAAAAATGAACACTGGTACTTTAATTCCTTGCATTTATAGCCCATGACAGTGTTTTACAGTCAGGAATAATAATCTGAATATGAAAATATTCAATCTGAATTAAATTATTGCACATTTTTCCACTTCTTTTCCAACTTAAATGTAATATTCTGCATCTTTAAGCCTTACAGATTTCTCGCTTATTGTTTTCATGGCAGTGATGTGTTTTGACACAGGATTTGTAGAATTAAATCTATACACTGCTTTGTATAATTGTTGCTTCCATATTGTTAACATGAACCTGTGAAATAGAAATTAAATAGAAAAGTAATTAAGAAATATATTCTTTTAAATTGTATAAAAGGTTCATAGGTCTCAGATTTTAGTGGCAAAACTATGCTACTTTAAGCTATAAGGGTGTCATATTTTTTTCTTTAACTCAGTTTCACCTATGGAAATTCCACTATTACAATTTAGTATGAATTATTATGTCATTACCTTATCCATATTTGTATTTATCTGAATTATTTTAATACATGAAATTTATAGTATTTGTTAGTCACAATTGAATTGTGATCTGTATTGTATGATTTTATAATATTAAACTTAATTAATGAGATCCAGCTGCTGTAAAGTCTAGTGACTAAGCAATTTTAAGTATAATCAAGGGCAAGTCTGCAGCATTGTAATTCTGAAAGCAGTTGAACAGGTAGAGATTTATAAATGTGCAGGAAGATAAAAAAAGCATCTTAGATTCTGCATCTCATAAATGATCAGAGCAGACCAAACCTTCAGACTTAGCAAAACTGGAAAGGTAAAGAGGACAAGCTAACAGAGAGACTACTTATGAGAGAGTGACCAGAGCACAGTACTGTGAATCAAAGATGAGAAAAGATAGTGCCTCATAGAAATACCTCCAGAATAAATATATATCTGTGTCTGATTAAAGAATAGGTTTTGTGAAACTGGGCATGCAAACAATTAAAGGCATAGGTAGCAAGCATTTACTATCTCAGCTACACAGACTAAATTGATGATCTCATACATGGCAGCTGTAAAATTACCTGTTGCTAATACAGAGGAACTGTCTAGAATGGCAGATCCTTATGTACTCTTCTGGTCTGAGTGTCTGGAAAATGGCAAATGTTGAACAAAATCAAAGAGTTTTTAGGCACAGTAAAGACTGTAATGATCGCTTTCCACCTCGCTTTCACTGCTCAAAGAAAATCTTGACCTTCAAGAACAATAGATGCTATCGTAAAGTCTTGCTTTCATGTCCTTTCTTGAAATGTCAGAGGTGAAGTAACTGTTTGAGAAACAGAAATTAAATGTAAAATGGTTTTTGAAAGCAACAGAAATACAATGAGACTTTACAACTTAAATATCCAATTGGCATTGCATGGTAAGTACTCAAATCTGTAATGATGAATTCTTCGAACTGGTCATACTGTCTATGTATTGCACATTTTAAATACAATTAGCACTTCAGAGCAACTTTAATGAATAGCTCAATTCCATATTTGTTCCTGATTTTTCAGAAATATTTCTTTATCGCATTTTCTACTCTTATTTTCTAAAAATAAAATTGGCAAGAGTATAAGATTAAAGTAACATTAATACAGAAAGAGTTATGAACCAAAAAGAAGACAAAATCTGGGAAAACCTTTAAAATCAAAAGAGAGCACTTTTAGATTATAATTTAAAATTGCAAACACACAAAAAATCTAATCCTGATTAAAAATTTCTAAACACTGCAATATTAGATTATCAAAGTGTCATAATCCTAGTAAATACTTTAAAAATATGTAAGGCATGTAATTTAATTGTTTTATTTCTACTGATTTTTAAATATTATCTTAATGTATTTGGTTTTGTTCTTCTTTCTAATAATGAGAAAAGGTAAAATTCTATCCTCTTGGCTGTACTTTGTTGATTTTACTGGCTTCTCTTACAACAGTAGAATTTCTGGAGTTCAGTTTAAAAGTTTTTCTTTTAAAAATATCAGTCTGACTGATATTTTTATTCAAAGACCAAAGTAAAAGAGAAGAGAACTCTTATTCCTTCTTATCATTCTCTATGTGATGCAGTACTAAAACTTTGCTGTAGTTGAAGTCTGTTCATTTTTAAAACAGTGCATGAAAAGTGCATTGAGCTGTGCTTAAATTTGGTGTTTTCCAGTCTTAGGCATAAATGTTTGGTCTTGAGAACATTTGTATAATATTTCTTCTGATGTAGAGAAAGACCATGAGCAGTGGATGTCAGTTAATATGTCTCTCCCATTCCTCTCCTCCCTCAATGTAATTCTCCCAGCTCCAACTGGGAGAGTACTGGGAAATTCTCCCAGTATTTTCCCCCTACTGGTTCTAACATGTTGCAGAGAAGCACATTTGAGACATAAACTGAAGAGGAAGATGAAACACCGATTGCTTGCCTATTCAAATTTTAAAAATCACTCATGACTAATCTAAACTGCGAATTGAATAAGAGAAAACTCATATGCTGTTCAAACATAGCTATTTTTCATACTAAGTCAAAATTGTATATTGCTTGTGATATGAGAAGAGACAAACTTGCTTTGCATTAAGTTGAGAAATGTTGAGAGTACATCTTTCATGATTCAACACTCACTTGGATGTTTCACCATAAAATATGAAGACGGGGATAGGACAAAACAGAGAAGTTGTATTGGGTTTAACTGCCAAGGTGTTGGCAGTGGGGTGGGAGGGCTTCAGGGATGGTGTCTGTGAGGAGTGACTGGTGCTGCTCAGTGTCTGCTACACAGACAACTACAGCTGGCACCAAAAGAGACACTGCAAGTCACAGCTGGGACCCTCAGCCAAGCTTGAGTGTCTGTATGAAAATATCCACAAATCCCTGCCCATCAGTGTGAGGAATGAAGAAAAAAATGTCTGAGAAGGCACCAAAGTCAGATGAAGCAGGTGAGGAAGAGCTTCAGATCCTCGAGTGTGTACCCACACTGCAGCCTCTGGAGCACTTAATGTCAGACCAGGTGGATATTTCCTAAGGTCTGTGGAAAGCACCTGTTGAAGCAGGGGAAAAGTATAAGAAGGAAGGATCAACAGAGAGGAAGTGCTATAAACAGGCCACAATGTCCATTTCTCATTCCCTTGTGCTGCTTGGAGGAGAGAAGATGGAGAAGCTAGGAATGAAAAATAGTGAAGATGAGACTGCGAGGAAGAAGGGTGTGAGTGGCAGTTATTACAGTTTTAGGGTTTTGATCCTTTTCACCTGATTCAAGCTTTAGTTTATAATAAATTAAATTATTTCTCCCAAGTTCAATTTGTTACCCCTGTCACAGCAACTGGCAAAAGACCTCTCTGTCATTACTTTGACTTGTGAAAGCTTTTTTCCTACCTCTGTCCTGCTGAGAAGAGGAAGTGAGAGACAATTTGGGTGGGGGTTTGGAAACCAGCCAGTATAAAAGGCTTCTAAGACAAAAACTCCAGTTATCTATGTGTTTCATGTAAATGAAAATAGATCATAAAACATATAGAAATCCCTTCATATATTTGATATAGGTTTAATACTACATAATAGTGGTTTGAACAAAATATTTCATCCTACCTGTTCTATATTATCATTTTACATAGCAAAAGTATAATCCAAATTATTATTAACATTTATATACTTGGTGTTACTCACCAGCAAACACCACCTGCATTCCAATGCTATTAATACGTAGTGGCAGTTTTCAACAATATGCTTTCTTGTATCAATTATATGAAAAAGGAAGAAATGTCCACTCTCTCACAACCTATTGTAATTGGCTTGAATATTTGTTGATCTGGTAGTTTATTTTGTTAGGTGTTATTGAAAATAAACAATTTTAGATATTTTCAGAGGGAATGAGGAAGAATTTCCCTTTTAACACTGTTACCCAGAATAACTCTGAATGAAATCTCTGCAATACCATTTTTCTACATTTTGGAAGGGAAGTGATGCCAGAAAATGATGCCTCTAGAGCACATAAGAGAGTCTTAAAATTTCCCCCAAGATTCATATTTTGAGGTAAATTAATATTTACTTCATTTTGGACATTTCTTCCTTTTTTCTCAATGAGCTGTGAACGCATTACTTTTGACAAAGTAGTGCTCCAAAATGAAGTAAATATTAATGAGAAAAAGGCATAGTGACCTTTAAAAAGCAGGGAGATAAATTTTCCAATTTTGGAAATTAAGCTTAGATAAGTGAACTTTAACTGCAGCTATCACCTGCATTTTTTATTCAGAATAAACTTTTATCTAATGTTTGCTATCATTATTCATTTTGCATATTTCCTGATAGTGTGACTAGGAAGTGTTAAATTTGATTCTAGACAAAATTTTCAGTAAATGCAGCTGCATATGCTGGCTAAAAAGGCACTCATCAGCATCCTGGGAAGGAGTATCTAGGGAAGTACAGGCTGGATCTTTGAGAAGGAACTCAAATCACTAATATTGGGTAAAAATGCCAGACACATTTTCAGTCTGTTGAGACTAACAAAGAGCCACATAGATAATGATGATAATGGGCGTGTCTGCCTTCCTGGCTGGATGGTTGTCAGGGGCCAACCCCTGTGCTGGCAGTGGGGACAGGCTGTAACAGCCTCTGCCTCACTGCCTTCCAGCAGCCACAGGCTCTGATGCTCTGCATGTTGCCCAGGGCTCCTACAACCATATCCACATGCAGACTCCAGCAGGTCTCATCACCCCACCACTTATTACCTGCTATCTAGGCCTGTTCTCCTCCTCCTTGCACCCTCTTTCCCCAGGCCCAAGGGCTCTGCTGTCCTACCAACCTGCACTGCCCAGTCCAGACCCGCTACAGCAGCACCCGATTCCCTCCTCTTTCCTGGAGCCATGATTTGGTACTGCTCTTTGCATCACCACTGGGCTGTGTCCTGGCAGGAGCCCAAAGAAGTTCAACAAGTTCGAAGTACAAAGATTTCATTTCATCTAAAGTGCTTCAACAATGTGTCCTTCATGTTCTCCTGCTTCTGAGTTTTGCTGCTGTCCAAATCCTTTGACCAGCTCCCAGGCTGCAGGTCCAAAATACTTGTGCATCACAATCTGCCATAGACACAGTTCATGCTGACAGTCCAAGCCCTGCTGGGTCCTTCTGCTGATGCTTCTTACCATGGATACCTCCTTTATGATACAAATCAGATCTGCAAGGAATCTCAGTGTCTGGTCTATAGTTCCCATACTTCTCGGTTACATAAAAGTCAAAGTTTCCTCAATTCTGTTCTTCCCATGAAGAGAAGTAAGATTATATTTTCAAAATCCATTGACAAAGTCAATTTTTTTCAAAATCCTATTGGACAAAATCCATTTTTACTGGACATTAATTAATGGCTAGAACTCACATATAGTATTTCTTAGGAACATTGCACAAATCTAGCTAGCAGACTTAAACCAAAAATGTCAGAAATACTGTATCAAAAATATTGTGGCCAGCAGGACCAGGGATGTGACTGCTGCATTGTGCTAAGCACTGGTGAGGCCACACCTCTGAGTGCCATGTCTAGTTCAAAGCCTTACATGTCAAGAAAGATATTAGGGTGCTGAAGGGTGTCCTGAGAAGGGCAACAGAGCTGGTGAAGGATCTAGAGAATAGTTGTATGAGGAGCAACTGAGGGAACTGTTTTCTCTAGACTTAGTCTAGAGAAAAGGAGACTCAGGAGAGACGTTGTTGCTCTCTAAAACTACTAGAAAGCAGGGAGTAGCAGGGTGGGCATTGTTTCTTTTCTCCCAGATGACCAGGAACAGGATAAGAGGAAATGGCCTCAAGCTGCACCAGGTTAGAGGTTCAGGTTGGACATCAGGAAGAATTTTTTCTCTGCCAAGATTTTCAGATATTGGAATGGGCTGCTCAGGGAGGTGGTAAAGTCACCATTCCTGGAGGTGATCAAGAAGCAACTGACTGTGGCACCTAGTGCCATGGTCTAGTTCACAGGGTCTAGCTGATCAATCAAATGTTCGACTTAATGACCACACATGTCTTTTTCCACCTAAATTTTTCTGTTATTCCTTGATTCTGTGATAAATGCCACCTCAGATGCAGTTATATTTTATCATTTGCAGATCTAAGAAATTGAAATTATTTACCTGCTTCAGTTAGTAGTGAAATAAAGTCTTGTTACTAATTCTGTATAGCATTATATAGCAAATTATACATTTTAACTTGAAAGTGCCCAATGACATTCTTTATTTCACTAAATATAGCTCTATTGTACCAAATACAACCTCGGTTTTTGTCCATTGCAATGCTTGCTCTTATGTCAATTATTTTACTTAAATACAAAATGTGCCAAAAATAGAGTTGATTTATTAAAGAAATCAGGTAGAGAAATTGCTATTTAAAATAAGGTTGCTTTTCTGTACATTATACTGTAATATGCCTAATGATGTCAGCTGTACGGCTGACTAATCTGTAATTCTGAGCAACTGCTGTATCATAGAACTGTTTATATTTAAATATACCTTTATGATCATTGAGTCCAGTTGTTATCCCAACACTGCCAAGTCCACTCCTAGATGAACAGAGGAAACATGATTTATGTATATTTGGGTACGATTTAATGCAAAAATATTGTTTTACAGTGCAGCGAACTGCAATAAAAGCCTCATAGATTTTCTAACACTTTTACCAAAAGACAATAGTAATAGAAACTTAGTGAAATGTAAAGATAATACAGATGTGTGCATTTAAACACACTGAATTTACTTTCGTGAGATCTGACAACTTACTTGCAGTGTATCATTCTACCATGGAGAAAGACAATAAATAAAACCTTCTAATGACCATGATCTTGCAGAGTCAAAAACTATATTGCTTGTTTGTTACTGTTAATATTACAGAATAGCAGATTTCTCCACTTACCTATTAAATGTGGAAAACAGTTCCAAGTAAAGCAAGATTTATATTAACCTGATTTGCAAATCTCTCTAGAGCTCAATATATATTGCAATATTACACGTTACAGTTAGTGCAGTACTGCATTAATATTTAAAAATAATAAAAAATAATTCAGACTACCTACAGAACTGAATATAAAGTAGTTCTCACGTGCTGATATAGCTGATATATATTAGAAAAATGTTTATTTAAACCCCAAGAAATTGTCCATAAAAATATTCTCACAAAGAACATTGAAAGTTCTGGAAAATATGTACATACTAACTGACACACTTGAGTATAATAGGGACATGGGTTCACTGTTTTACTGCAAAGTTACCAAGAGAAAAGCTGCAGCATTAACATGTTAATAAATAATTATAATTGTTTCTAATGGAGACACTACATTGTCACTGATAAATAATACATATTTTATATCATGGTGATAAAGCAATTAATTAATGTCATCAGCATCCTTGTATTACTTGCTGTTATACTCTGGGATAACAAGCATCTTTCTATTACCTACTAAATATTCAGAAGGACATCTTGAACAGCTTTAATTAAAATGTTTTAATTACCTATGAAAACCCCTAATGAAAATTACTGTTGTGACAAGAGTGGCAAAGCCTTTCATACTGTGATCATATAGATTTTCTTCAAAAACCCCTTTCCTCCAGAAGTGTGGAATTGATCTAGTTCCTAAGAGTGGAAAGAGTTAATAGGATCTCAAAAATACATGTATATTGGGAACAAAACTACATCACTATTTATTGATACCTTCACACGAGATGGCTGGCGAGAAAAATTCAATTGGAATGGAAGTATACAGTTGCTAACACACAAGTTATGGAATTTTTTTCCTAAAAAGAATTTTGACAATGAAACCATGATGCATGGGTGGGTGGAATTGTGAAGTTCTCTAACCTTAGAGTTAACGACTTTGACTGTGACACATTTTCTTTCAAAAATCAAGATACTTAAGACAAAAAGCAGAGGTAAGATTTCCAATTGAAATATATCCCCCATAAGTATTTGGGAGTTTGTAGTCATATGACTAAGTTTTCAGAGTGCTGTTTCTTCTCATGAGATTTCCATGGGAAACATCTTGTGAGTGGATAGCAATTCTTTGAAGGCTTTGAGTTTCATCTGCAGATCAAAACTCCAAGTTTTAAACTCATCACTTAAGTAATTGAAAGTTGGCTCAACTTCAATAAGTACCAATAATGCTTCTTGCTCTTCCTGTTTATGTATTTATAAAGCAATGCAGGTGTATTCTTAGCCTGGTACCTATACTTCACTAAAGTCAATCTCTGTTTTACCAATTTCTTGTTCAAGGTTAGAAAGATATTAATCTTTAATAAAAAGAGATCTGAGATTTCATGGATTCTATGCACAGAAAATAGAAAGAATGAAGGTTAGATCAAGCCAGTTTTATTTTGGCTTTGCATACTGGTATATAAGCAACCTACAATTCAGTAAGTAATAAAAGAGAAAGACAGCTGCTCTCCATTCTTATTTATGTTACTACCTCTGTGTCCTTGCCATCCGTTAATAAAAATAAGTTTAAGATCAGAACCAAGAATGGAGAAAAATGTAGATCAAATGAAGTCTGAGTTGCCTTGATTTCAATTAATATTTTGAAAAACAATGTTTGAAAATATAAACAGAATCCACAAATGCCACCTTAAGAACATAACTGAAAATATTTCTTTCTCTTTATTGTAAACAACCATTTTCCTTCAATTTAAGGTCAGTTTGTGATAGGTTACTCTTGTCTCTGTCATCAGCCTCACTACTCTGAATATTTCTGAAGGCTGAGATTGAATCACAACTACACAGTTCAGACTTTTTCCATATTTGCAGACTGCTTCTTCAATTTGCTCTTTCCAGATAGTTGCCTATGGAAGCATTTAAACAGGCTATGAACTTTCATGAGTACAGAATGATGCCTGAGTTAGATTGTTAAAGAAAAGAGAGGCAGGCTGTTTCACAGGCAGACACTGAGTAGTGGTTCTCACAGCAATTTTGGAATACCTGCTCTGTTCTTTGCCATCATGCTCTAGGTTTACAGTTCCCTAACCCATTACCACTTTACTTACCCAATAGCGTCTTCTGACATGTGTCTCCAGTTAGCTGGTACTCTTGATAATGTCAAAGGTCTGCAGCAGCACTGGCTAATATTGTCTTCAAAATTATGTCTGAGTCTTACCAAACTTCACAGAGGGAAAGAGGTCAAAAATATTCATGATTTTCCTTTAAATCAAGCATGATGCACTATTTCAGCAAAATATTCTGTTTATTATGTTTATTCTGTGTTTATTATGGATCTTTTACAAACTGTGATTTTTTGGGGTTTTTTTAAATTATGCTACTGATGTCCACAGCAGTATAAATGATCATAAATCCAAAGGAATTTATGAGATTTTCAAGTCCCTGGAACTTCGAAGGACTGTTTTTCTGAAAAGCTTTAGAACAAATCCTCTAAAGCTGGTACTTGTGAGTATGGTGCTGGGACACTCTTTTTGTGATCTGGGAACTGTTTACCTGATGATACTGTATATCAGAAGCCTTCAAAATCCCACACAGTCACCTAGAGGTAACTTAGTTCTTCAGGCCTTTGTGATGGTATATCTCTGGCTTGTTTTCTGATGGAAACATACTCTATTTCTCCAGGTTTTGCTTTTTAATATCATCAAATCATTGAATTTTAAGAACCCTATAATGAACTGTAATGCAGTTACTTCAAATTATGCATAATCCCAAATTAAGACAAATGTCATATATAAACCATCTGTATCATCTAAACCATACAGCATTGTTCAAAATCTTCATAAAATTCTTAAGCAAACAAAACAAATTCCACAGCTTAACTGAAGTTACAACAGAAGGACTCTTTCCTTCATGAAAAAGTATCAATCATATTTTCTACTTGGATGTAAGCATCTTCACTTCATGGAAATTGGACCTGCTCTCTACAGATCCCACAGAGGATTTTAAGTGATAATAATTCATGACAAAAATTCTTTTTTTTTTTTTTTCATTTTTTCCCCTCCCCTTAGTTAGAGGAGATGCTTTTTTCTATTTTTAATTAAATTGTTTATCTGCCATAGTTAATTATACATTTATTATATTAAGAGTACTTGTTTGCATCTCATTTCTCAAAAATTCCCCTTTTTTTCCTAGAAGGTGTAAAACTCCCTTTCCTCCAGTTCATTACTAATTAGCATGTAATTTTTTTCACAAGATCTTACACTCAGTAGCCATTCATAGATTAGACAAATATACGATCCAAGGATAAATGTTTCCTTCTCCCTACCTAAAGCAATAAATTAAAAACGAACAAACAAACAAAAAAGAAAGCTGTTGCGGTTTAACGAAGTCTGGTTTTCAGCTGGGAGCATATGGTACCCTGTATAGGGCAATCTGCTGGAGCCAATAAGCTGGCTGGTTTTGAAGACCAATCAGATGCCTAGTTTGGAAGATTGACACCTGACTAACCAATCAGCAGGCTAGTTTTGGAGATTGACACCTGGTTAAACCACTTAGACGAGCTGGCTGCGCCTCTATGAAAACACATTTAAGGATGAGCTGGCGCACAAAAAGCTCTCTCAGCTTCCAGCCTCTGAAGAGGTAGCTGGTTGGGCCTGGGTTGGTGTGCTGCTTGGCTGGGATTTCAGCCACCACCGGACCATGCACTGGGACTGTCCCAGTGCCAAGAGTGACCATGTGGCTGGGACTGCTCAGCTGGAGTCTCTGCAGCCGAGGCAGCGCCGCACAGCTGGGGCTTGTCTTGGCATGGTTCACAAATGAACTTTGTTTTACTCCTGCACCAGCGCCGGTAGTGGCCCCACTACCAGTGATGGGGATGGCCCCAAGGCCAGGAGCAGCCAGGGCCGGGAGTGGCTGCTGCCAGCACGGTCTGGAAGCATCCTCATGGCCGGGACTGCGTGGCTGCGGCTATCTCGGCATGACTCGCAATGGACTTTGTTTTCTTAGCTGCTTTTAGCCAGCCATGCTGTGGGCAGAAGGACAAAAGCAGCAGCAGCAGTTTTGTTTCTTTTTCACCTTGCCCCGCATGAAGAAAAGTAGCAGGGATGTTGCGGGCAGCCAGTACAACTCACACAGTGCTGGCAGGGACCACACTATTAGCAGCGAGAGAACAGCAATTCCTCAATTGCGGAGCCCGGACGAGATCAACACTGCAGGACTCTGTAAAAGCTGTTTCAATTGATAAAGATTGGGAACAAACAAACCTGCAAATGCTAGTTTTTTCCCAAATCAGGAAAAGGAAAGGGTGAAGACACATGGAGAAAACAATACCGCACACTGAGGTCAGTAAAGGAGTCAAATTCTATGTGGGAGGAGATTGAGTCTTAGTCTTGAGCTGAAATTCTTTTGTGAGGCTATGGTGGAGATATATTTTTTGATATATCAGACTTTATTTTTTCCCTGTAATTTATGGAATTCATGGGGGGATGCAGCATTCACCCGCGGTCCATGAGCAAAGGGCACTCGTGCTGGAGTGTGTGGCTGCTGAATAGCTGTAATCCAGTGGGAAGCTTCAACAGAGAAAGATGAGAGAGATGAGAAGTTTTTTCCCAGAGATAGAAGAAGAAAAACCTCTGTTCCCAGAGATAAAATAAGAGAACTTTTGTTTTTGTGCTAGAACAGCTCATCCTTAAAATAGTACCCATAAGTTGACATGGCCCATGAAAGCAGCTTTGGGAAAGCTGCAAGGCATGGGAGGGACCTTCACACTGCAAACCTATTTTCCTTTCCGGGGCAGATTCCTTTCTTTTCCAGATTCGTGGTGACATTAAAGCCATGAGCGAGCTGCTTCTTGTGGAGATGTCTCCACGGCATGGCAGGAGAGACTCCTCTCCCTAAGTGGACTGAAGAAAGATTATTTTAGAGGTGGTAAACTGACTGAAAGTTCCAAGTTTTGTCTCTTTATCTTGTCAGTGAGAACGAAAAGAAGGTGTGCGGGGAGGAAGAGAGTTCTGAAGGTTTATTCTGATTTTCTTATAATTTTTTCTTTTAATTCTATTAATAAAGTTTTCTTTGTACCCTTTAAAGTTTTGAGCCTGTTTTGCCCTCCTCCTCCTAATACATATCTCACAGCAGGAAATGAGTAAATAATTTCTAGTGGGTGCACTGGCATTTGGCCATCACTAAACCCACTACATAAATTGCTGCACTGGCCAGGAAACAGATTGGCAAACGCAAACTGCCACAAAAGCCAAAACAGATACTGTTGCATTCCATTTAGAAACCAGCTCTGTGCTTTTCTTCCAGTCATTATCAAGACACAAGAAATTAAAATTATTCATGAGTTAAAAGGCTATGGGATTTTCTGTCCCTCAACTACAACATTTTCCTACAGTTAGCCTTAGAAATTTGTGGAAATGAAATAATTATTTATAGTTAAACTAAAAGTTCAAAGGTCAACTCAAATGATTTTGTAGTTTTTTGCTCCAAAGAATTAAATAAAACTCAACCAAACAAAAAACCCCTAATACTTACAATACGAAGTTACCCTGTAAATACTGTTCTAAAGAGAAAACGTAGGAGTCAATATAAAATAGCATTTAAAAAGCAGCCTAAAAACCAAATCAAAATATTAAGTAGCTGTCATCCTTGCTTGAAAACTATGCACTTAAGCTGAATTTTCAAGCCTTGCCTGAAATGTGCACAAACTTTCTTACTATCTTAACATCAATTCTTGTTCATGCCTGAAATTTCCATCCCTGGCTTGTGCTGCTCCAGTGCTTATAGTCAGATGCTCCTGCTTCTATGAATGGTGGTAGTAAAACATTTTGTAAATAGTCAGTTCTTGTGAAGTGCCTCTGATGACTGTCAGTATTTGCAGTTATAGCCAGCCCTAAAAGCATTTTTCTACTCCCCCCACAGAAAGGTTTGAGGATTAACCCAGATCAGGGAATATCCAGCACAGGAAGGAAGTATAATGCCATGCCTGTTCAATTCTCCAGGCTGAATGCCATGTCTAAAAATGTCATATTTAAGGGACCTGTTAGAGTCAAAGAGTGTGTACCCAAGGATTGAGTCCTTGTGGACTCATAAGAGAGCTGCACAAAAGTAAAAGAGTTTTGGCATAAGAGCTGTTTAACTATTAACCTCAAGTCACAAAAGGTATGGAGAAAGGCACAGTGGCCATTACACATAATTCGAATTAGGTACATGGAGGTATACAACCTGATCCACTGCTCTAGTACTGCTCAGCATCGTACTGACTGCATTAGTCAGATTATATTGAGAAACGAATTCTAAATTCTAGACTCTCTGTTCTGATTCGCCATGTGCCATGAGAGGCACTGCTCATTCAGGAGATTCTAAATGAGGGAAAATGAAGCTTGGTAGTGGGATTAGGCCTGATGTTAGACTCCAGTGAGTGAAACCTCTTGGTTCCTGAAAATGGGGGAGAATGAAGGAGATGGTACATGCTGTCTTAGGCTGAGAATCTTGCTGAACTGCACAGAACCAGGAAGAAAGTTTGGCATGAAACTGTCACTGCAACAGGAAGACATTCTTTCACAAAAAGTGCAGCTGGTAGATCAGCATCTATCAAAAACTGCATGCGCATAGCAACAGAGCAATATCTTGTCCTGTGTGTTAAGTGCTGATACAGAGGATTACGGGTATGCGTGGCATGGAGGAGTCTCCTGGGCTTTGTTCATCTGACACAGGGTGACATGGCAACCACTTAATTCTTGTGTAATACAGGTTTGGAGCATGGAAAAAGCAGGAGCGGATAAAGGGAAGCTTCTTCCACTAACTTCCAGCAGGGTAACTTTGTTTCTCCGGAGTGACCATGGGAAAATAAGGCCCATCTAGATCATGAAGGTCATGAAGGAAGGATGTAAGGAATGATTGTATGTTAAATTTCAGCTATTGTGGGCAACCAGCACTTGTCATGATACAGAAGTAAGGGCAGCTATACACCTGAGGCAGAGTTGTGCATGATGTGTTTTGAGCAATGATCGGCTCCTGTTAGTTAGATCAGTCTTGTTATATCAGCCTTGACCCCAAGGACAGAGCGCAGTCCCAGGTCACTTCATTTACAGACACAGTAAGTTGGTTGTTTTTTTTTTCTTCTGGATAAACACTGGAATTGTATTCTTCCTGTTCACAGGTCAAGGTTTGTCTCCTAGTGACAAACTTTAGATACACAAATAATGGCAACTGAGTTAACATGATTAATAACTATAGGTATAAGTACTGGCCTCATGCTGTAAGAGTTTCTTCCCTAAGACAAAGGCAGTTGAAAAATCAGAGAAATAGTATTTCATTAAAACAGTGGCCACTGATTACAGAACACTCAGTCACTAGATTCTCCCTGGTGTGTGTATTCCATATTTCCTCAATGGAAATAGTCCATGACTTGTGACAAAGAATATTGCAGACAAATTCTAATCTAACACATGTTATAAAAAAAGAAAAATGTTAACAATGCAGGTGACACAATGGCATACCATGCTTTTATTCAAGTAAGTATTTGTATATTTATACTTTTATTCATATACATATTTGTGTGCTGTAGCAAAAATACAAGTCAATCAGGCCAATTAATACTTAACAGAGAAAGAAATATCAAACAACTCCCTTGCTCCAAAAAGAAACAAAAATGCCCCAAAATAAAACTGTAAAAACTTGCTACTATATCCTAAGCTAAGAAAATGGGATTTTAAAGACATTTGACTGAGATAAGAAGAAAAAAACGAAGCAAACCTTGGAAGGGAGTAGAATAAACCTGAAATACTTTAGTTATGCTAATTTCTTTTGCTTGTAGCTTCAAGCATCTGTAACAACCTACCAGTTAATACCTTTAAAAAAATATAATATTCAGGGAGAAGCAAAATTATCCATATGTGCTAGAAAAAGAAAATTTCAACAATCAGATGCTTTTATTGCCTTATTTTCCACATTTTATTTCTATCGCTAACTTTCAGGCATTAGGGTAAACTGACTGAGGGCAAATACAACATTTTTCAAATACTACTTCTTAGCATTTTCTTCACCTGATTCACAAATACAATTTTTCTTTTAGCAACCTGAGCACATTCATACTTGTGTGTCATAAAATTAACTACAAACAGCAGTCCCTGTCCCTGAAACCACATTGTACTTTACTTTCTGCTGTCTGCCTGGAGAATTCTTATGATATACAGAAGAGAGTACTCCTGGTTTACTACACTGGCAGGTGGTTGCTGTCTCATTTCTTTCTTTCCCCGTAGCAAACAGGACACTTCAGCTACCTGTTGGTAGCTAAAGGCCCCATGGAGATACACTAATGTTCAGTAAATTGCCATGAATAAATAGACCAAATTACATCTGTTGTAAAAGTTCTTCTTAAGATGCATGTATCACATTACACAGCCAACAAAAGCAATTGCTGCTTTGGAAGCAGAATTCAGAGCAATTCAAATAGTAAACCTATGCCTAGAAATGTTGCAATCTTTAGCAACTGCTACTTTCAAGAAGAACTTCAAAACAGGTAGAATCCTTTGGATAAACTGCCCATTTATAAAAACGGGCAGTGAACTGAACCTTAGGCTGACTGAAAGTACACAGAAAATTTGATTTTAATAGTGATTAGTTCTTCCACATTTTTTCTGTAGAAATAATTCTCCACTAATTCCTTATCACAGACTGGGTCACTTCTTCCCTTAATTGTTAATCAAAAGTCACCATTTTCATGGTGGAAAGATGTCATCTTCTCAGGAAACTACTCAAATTACTTCTCTCGTCAAATAGATTAAAAAACCCCACCAAAATCAACAAACCAAATCAACTATCCAACCTACCTACCTACAAAAACCAAAAACCCAAACAAACAGATGAAAAAAAAAATTTAGGAGCATACTCACAGTAATCTTTTCAGCAAGGAAAAATATGCACATTTATCACACATAGCATTTATATTCTCCCTGCATACCCTGAGTTTGTTTCATTTGATGTTTTCTTTAATTTCTTTTCATGCTATGAGACTGCTATTGTTATAAATACAATTGTAGGCACATACTTGTAATAAATTATCTGATGTTCCTGATGATCACTGAGATCACTGTCACAATTTGAAAAAATTGTGCCATTGACTAAAAGAAGTAATCTTTTCATTAATGTTGTAACTGGGCTGATCTGTTGGAGATACATAGTGTATTTTCCAGTGTCCAATTTCCTGATATAATTTTCATTCTGGAAAGCCAGCATTTCTATTTTCACAATTGGATTTCAAGTGTTAGCTCTCACTAGCAAATAATAAGCATTTCTGATTATTTAGGCTAAAATTTATAAATCAGAAGAACCACCTAACATGAAAAAAAATATGGTGAGTCTATTGAAGATAAACTGTCCTTTACAATTCAGAAAAGAGAAATAAACTTTCTTTAATTCTTATGCCCTTTAAAATGCGTTAGGGAAATTACAATCCTCCCTCTGAACAACACAAATCCAGATCTTAGAAAGAAGTTGATCTTTGAATTTTACTTCATGAACTGGACTTTTGAAGTTCAGTCATGTACTGCATATATATTCAAACCTAAGTATTCCACACTTCTTCATGTCAAGGAAACAGGATTGCTAGTTACAATCCTTATCACTGTCTGTATGTCAATATATGTAAAGCTACCAAATGAGGACTAAAGGTTTCTGAGAATTTCAGTATTTGATATTACTGTAGAAAGATATCAAATACAGTAATAACTACAATTAACTATAGAAAAAAAGCAGATGATGATTTTATCAGGTATATATAATATTTGCTACTATAAAAGAAAGGTCAATACAAAATGTAGATTATAAATATACAAGATAGTACCCTGAATGAAATGCTAGGAAAAATCTGTGAAATTAAAATTTATGACAGAAAAATATGTCTTGGAAAAATTTAAATATATATTGCTTTCCATGTAATTTTTAAAGCAAAGTGGAATCTTTCAAAAAAATTGAAATTGCATTTTGATGATTCATTTTTTTCATCATTAGTTTCCAATGATCAGCATTATATAATTTTCTGATATCTAATCAACAAATTGTACCTTTCCTTTTTCATCTTCATGGGAAATGTTCATACAGTGATATCTGTATGAGCAAAAATTGTGTGATTATAGCATTCCCTCACCAAGAAAATTGCTCCAAGATATAAAAGAACAGTTTGCACATTTGGCAACTGGTTTTTGTGCATCCTCACCAGCAGATATTTACAGTAAGCCCTAGATACACCTTTATTCCTATAAAATAATATACATCAATATTCAGAAAAGAATAAAGTAGCATAGAATTAAACCCCAGTATATTAATAGCCAATTAAGACACTTCTTCTGGCAAAACAGTTTAAATAAAAGTACTAATTTTAACAGCTAATTGAATTCTCCTTGCATTTAAAAAATATAAATTTGCCTTTATTTGTTTAGAGGGATTGCTATAAGAGGGCCTTGCAAATACTGAACTATGAGTAATCACAATAAATTTACATAGATTTATAGATGGGTCCATAGTACTTGTCAGGGATTACAAAGCAAGCAAATAATACTTTGCCAAATAAATTCTCTAAGTTTCAAACTGAAAATTACTTCATTAAGAAATTTACTATATAGTATGTAGACTATATTGTGTTGTGTCCAGCTCCTCACCGGATATCTTTTCAAACTCTCACCTCTAGCAGTAGTCTCAGTCCTTCATTCAACCTTCATTCAATAAACTAGGATTTGTCAGCACATCTAACTAAAGCTTAGCATCCTGCTGCTTCTGCCTTTTCTATCTTATTCCTTTTTTAGCTCAGCGCCTGAACTGTCACTAAACTGACTTCATTCCTTTTAATGTGATTTCCATGTTAACTGGAGTAACTACCACTGCATGCTTAGCAGTCTTCAATAATTTGAAGTGTTTTTCTCACTGTTAGGCTTTTATGAATAGATATACCTTACAAAATAACACCTGAATATTGACAGAAACATGGAATGCTCTAGGGATGTCTTCCTTTGATGAACTTCTGCTGCGGTTTTGTTTGAATGCAGTGAACTAATAATACACATTTATTCTGAGAATGAGGGCAGTGTTCCATAATACTGCTTGTGTCTTGCACTACTAAATAGAAGAGACTCATAGCCACGTTCTAGTTACACTTAAGGAACAGGAACTTGTGACTTCTTGGCAAAAAATCACAGAATGGGTAAGGTTGGAAGGGACTTCATTGGGTCATCTTGTAGAACATCCCTCCTCAAGAAAAGTTATCCTAGGGTATATTGCAAGTATTTATTCAAGGGAAAGCTCTTAGAAACTCTTGCTACACTGAGTAATACAATGATTTTTCTGGGAAGATTTACAGATACTCAGTGACTATTTCCTTTAGTAAAGGTTCTGTATTTGCATGATATCTTTCATACTTCATTATATGTCTGGTTGTAAGGCCATACTGTATTATGCTTTTACTTTATTTATGTCTGACTGACCCTGTAAAAAAATGTTCTATGCTCAACTCTTGTGTTCTATTTTTTGTGTCAAAGTCAGTGAGATTCCTATGAGGATACTGTGATAATCATGATATGGTAATCAGGTCAAAATCACAAACCTTGTAATTTTTATTGTTGCAGATCATTATTTTTCAGCTGTAAGATTTTCTTGAAGCCTTTCTAAGAACAAAAATTTAACAATTCAGAGAATGAAAATACCTAGCAGTTTTGTGGGATGAAAAGATAAAACAGCAACCAGTAGCAAATGCCTCCTCCCTCACATCTTCAATCAGTGATTTTGTCAGTGTTGTCTCACAGGTTTATGTGTAAATCAAACAGGGCATGACCTTCCTTGAGCTCACAGATATATTTATATTGTGTGGAGTTGACTTTTTTACCTACTCATGGTTTGGTTGAATTCTGGTACTCATAAATTATATGTCTAATATTTCTTGGAAGGTCACAGTGGCCGGTAGCTTGATCCTGCTCATCACAATAGATATGCAGAAAATAATTACTTAATATAGCATGCATGAAAAAAAAAAATTGGACAACATGTTTTTCCACAATTTTCTCTGAATTTGCTTAGTATCTTAATACAGTGTTAAAGGATCTATAAAAATTAACACCTGTGAAATCCCTCACGTGTTTTTCATTAGAAAACCCAGCATTTGGTAGTTAGCAAACTGACTTCTAAGTCAAGTTCCCTAATTTTCAAAATGTCAGTTGTCACACAAGTAGGCAAAAGAAAGTACTCAGATAAGATCCCTGGAAATAATCCAGATTGCTGTAATGTACTTGTTATAGTTTTCTACTTCCTTGATTTATTTGTCATATACTTATGCCAAAACATTATGTCCAAAGATTCACAATCTATTGCCAACTCCTACTTCAATATCTCTACTATCTCGCAAGATCTCAGGTGTTCTACCAATCTTGCTTAAAATCACTGATTATTTGGCAATCTTGCCCTTTTTGCCTCTCTTCTATATAGTTAGAAAACAATGGGAGGTAACCTGGTGTTTGAGAAGTTATATTAGAAATTATTTTTTAGAGAGAATCAAGAAGTGTACAAACTGGATTAGCTTTTGTAGTCATCTTACAGAGCCACAGTAAATGAACAGGCAACTTTCACATCACTACATACACGTAATGACTGAGTTGGCAGAATTACATCTAAATCCTTCGTTTCTTCCCCTTCTATCTGTTCGGCTAGCCTCCTACCCCTTGGTGACAGTGAGATTTTCTCCCTTAAAGCCAAGATTTTACTAGGTCTGAGAAGAAGAATTTAAAATAAAACATATGCTCAGAATGTGAAAAATTGAAAAAAATATTATGAAAACCTGGAGAAAAGTGCATTCAGGTGTGCACTGAGCCAGACTTTTTCTCACTTCAGTGAGTTTCTTTGGTGTTTCCCCTAACTCATTCACATGTGAGATAGTCTATAGCCTCCTACATTTTACTTTTATCTGTATCCATCAAGTCTTTACTATATCAGCTGTGATAAGCTTCATCCTACTACTCGTATAAAAACTTCAATATGTTTTTATTTTCACACTTCCAAATAAAGAATGTTTAGTCAAATATTCAGCCAGATTCTATTCCATGTAAAACTGGCTGATAAATATAAAATCTGATTAAAAACACAGGCACTTAGTGAAAAATCAGGATGAATATTTTCAGTGTTTTTTCATTTTGCCTCTAAATTATGAATGGTCAGAGGACATGTGCCTGTTTGCATAATTCAACTTAGATTACTTTCTTATTTTCTGTAATTTATTCTGAGAATAATTTGTTCATACTTGTGTATAACATTCCGTAAAATCTGTATCCATGTTCTGGTTTTTATTTTTTTGTTGTTGTTGTTGTTTTTTTTGTTTTGTTTTGTTTTGTTTTTTTTGTTGTTTTTGTTTTTGTGGGGTTTTTTTTTTACTTACTTATAATTTTTTGGTAACCAAGGCTGGCAAGATTTTGTGAGAGTATTTTTTCCCTGTTACAGGATATGTCTTAGAAACCAGTGTCTTACCTGCTATTCCAATATAAAGTAAGATGGAAATTAAATAATTGATCATGGAGCTTTAAATGTCATGACTTGATATGTCCTCATTAAATTTCAAAAGTTACAGCTAGGTCACACACAAAGGTTGTCCCATAACCAGGGGCAGCCAATGTCACCAAAAAGTCTACACCCTATAGCATGGCAGGCTTGAGGGTGACAGCAGGACACCCTCAGAAGCAGGACAGGGAGAAGAGGGCCTGAAACCCAGACCAGGAAAAATTTAAGTTTCCTTAAAGGTAACCAAATATGAGCATGGTCTCTTCTTCAACTTCATCAGGGTTTTACTAAATCTAGAGAAAACTTTTTTTTTTTAAAATTATGCCTCTAGGTTTTGGCAAGAAACACTGCAGAAAGACAACTAACCTGAAGAGAAAATTCTGCATCAGATTTAGGTATGAACAGTGTATCCAATTCTGTATTGCCCTTGGGGCTAGTGTCTACCCACCATAAGGGTCCAAACTTATCCAGTGTAATGTGTTCATACCTACAATGTTCTTTAAATGGCCATAGTATTTGAGATTGCTGCAAAATAAACATGTATATTGACTAACATTCCCAAAAGTGAATTTGGAATATTGCTTAAGATTCCCTCTTAGGAGATTTCTAACACTATTGAGAATTTCAGAACCATGGAGCACATATTAGGTGTAATAATATGTGCAATAGGGTTGATGAGAGTGTCTTAAATAAATTTTAATAAAAATTGTGCTACAAACACACTGTATCATTAATGTATTTGTTATCTTACAACAAGAGAGCTTTTAAAAGATAAAAAAATTAAAGTTTTTTGAATATCCAGGTGACATCCATATTTTTCTGCCACTTTGTAATAAGGGTTAAAGCAGAAAAAAAATCAAAGAAAGATCCTGTACACCTTGTTATGAGAAGTCTTTGCTAATATGACTATTTTAATGTATAAAAGTAGAATCCATTTCTTGACAGACATCAGAACAAGAAGTTAATCCTAACTAAAAGACAGCATACATTTTTATTTCAAATTAGTGTTGAAACAAGCTAGGGATTTATATTCTGCACTTAAATGACTTTTCTTTTCTCCTATATTGTCATTTCCTGCACTGTCACAGCCTGTTTGGAGCTCTCAAATTTGCAGGGCAATGTACTCTGTCAATTGAACTTTACTTTATGAGCTCATCAGGAAAGAAAACAAACACAAGGCAGAAGGGCTCAATCCCCTTCATAAAGGTTAGTCTAACATGCATTCACTTAATTCATAAGGTTTCTATCTCACAATTTCTTTGTTTCCTGACTCCAACTCACAGTTTGTAATCTTCCACTTTGTAACTAATGTGCAAGCCTATGGGCAAAACTGTAGCCTAGCTGAGGGTGAGTGCCTGTCCTCCTTCCTCATAAGGGTGCAGGCATCCCATGTGTGACACAGGGAACCACAAAAGTCTCTTCACTCTTACTGGATCCAGCTCAAAACCTTATTTTTTGTAAGCTGACACAT
Organism: Onychostruthus taczanowskii; assembly: GCF_017590055.1. Taxonomy (NCBI): domain Eukaryota; kingdom Metazoa; phylum Chordata; class Aves; order Passeriformes; family Passeridae; genus Onychostruthus; species Onychostruthus taczanowskii. The sequence continues at coordinate 381,992 of NW_024498884.1, forward strand.
CCATGTCTTCCAGCTTGGAAGGTATGTCTACCCCATTACCATAACTTCATGGATTCTGAATTAACTGCACAACAATCTGCATACAGGAGCGGTGGCTGCAGGAGACAGAAGATTGCAGGTGACAGTGACATAATGACCTTCACGCCTTCCTAGCCATCATGTCCTGTACATGTTGCTGTCTCATGGATCTGATGGTGCTGCTCCCAGCATACATCAATCTTTAACATGGGCTGTGTTCAGCCAAAACATGAGCAGGAGCTGAATAAAGTCATGTGCACCAGTTCCTTATCACTGACCAAGCAATTGCATAAGTTTGACAGCATAAGAAACAGGCTGTTGATATGGTAAATCAAAACCAAACCTGTTCCCCATAAATCCAAATTCTTAATTGTAGAGTGTACATTCAGTACACTGCAAGAGCAATAATTTTCTACTTTACTATTAGTCGTAGTACCACAATACTTATTTTTAGCATGTTTTCTTAAACACAAATTATTTTTATTACAATATTTTATAAATTTCAACCATTTAAAGTGCAATATGATCGTTTATTGTAACTTTTCGGTTTTTGCCACAACTAGATTAGACAAAATTTGCATATTGATTAAATTTTCTAAAAGCAACAATATGTCTTAGATGTCTACAAATGCACCTTGCTTAATACATTCATTCTTTAAAATGAAAAAATGTAGTTCATAAGCATGTCAAACACATAGGGGTCAAAAAAACACCTCAATTCCCTGCCTTCATATTGATAACACCTGCAACTTGCTTGGAAAATCCTCTAGCATTGGGGGCTTCTTTTGAAGGAAATCATTGCAAGTAGCAAAATGGAAAGATTAAGTCAGAAAACACTAAAGCATCCAACAAAATATTTTACTCAGATTCTTCTGGCTTAGGTGAAATAGTATCATTGGATGAAACCTACCTGAAGGCATTGTTCAGATAAAATAAGGCTCAGATTTTATTTGCTCCCATCTGATAAGATAGGTAACCCTGGTGTTCACTGGAAGAGGAAGGAATCAGAGGTAAGTGTTATGGGGGAGGACTCCCTGAAAGCATACATCTAGCTGGCTATATTTTTTTGAACTTTGTGTGGGAGGAATAAAAACAGAAATCCCACAGATGAACCACTAACACACATATTACATCCTTGTGACATACTCAGGATGGGAAAACAAAGGTTGAAAACAGAGGGAACAACCAACTATTAGCTTTAACTATGGACAAAGTCAAAGAGATTAGCATGGGGCTTTATGCTCAGCAAGGTCACTGGTGGCTTATGCCAACAGCTGAGTTAGAAAGCAATAAATGGTGGAGAACAGTCACCCCTCAGTGCAACAACATCCACATGGATCCAACAGCCATGCAAAGGCTGTGCAAGTCTGGAGTTCCTACACAAAGAAACCATACACTTTCAAGGTCTCAAATGTGTTCACTGATTGAACGCTCTGTTTGCCCAACTCTGTGGTGCTGGTTTTAAAAGATCTTAGAGGAGTGGGGTCCTTGGTTTCTGTCGCTGTCTTTAAAACTATTGCCTCTCTGTGTGTGACAGAACAGTTATCTCTATCTACCTTCTGCACCACTCATGCTTGAAAAATAGCCTCTATATTTTATGTCAGAGAGGACCAGCATGATTTTGTCTTTGTGGCTTCCCTGTTCTAATGTACCCAGTGAAAATCTGGACAAAGCACGTTGCCTGAACAAGAATTTGGAAGGACTCAAAGTGGTACACACCTGCACATCTCCATTTCATCTACAGCCAATACATCCATGAAGTGATCCTATGTTTGAAAAGCTGGTAGAAAGCTGCTAAACCCATGTTAAAAGAAGTGCAGTGTGGCTGGATTCTTGATCCTGAATTTCCTATTAGGCACCTATCTGTTCCGGTGTCAGAATATCTGTTCCTTTAAGTGTAAGGACTCTCCCCAAACCCACCCACATTATTTCACAATGACTTACTGGTCTTGAGAACTGATGGGCATGTCAGTTTCATCTAGACAGATCAGCTCTTCCTAAAAAAGTATCTTAAACACTGGGCTAAATTGGACAATTTTAACCACTGGGTAGCTGCAACTACAAGATTCACAAGTCCAGATGGCAAATAAATGATGGCACAACCCTCTGCTGTAAGCTTACCTTGTATGAAGAATTCCTGACAGTGTGTGATCTTTGTTTTAGCAATGATAATGGAACATGAACAAAGGTTGTCATATGTATCACTGCACAAATGTTGCTGAGAGCTAGTATATTTTTCCCCCCACTTTCCCCACCCAATATTTATTCCCGAATTAATGCTTCACTTCTGGAGTTCAAACAGGTAACATGGCAATTGTGACTACATTTTTCTCAAAGTCTAAGGATTCATTAGTTCCTGGCATATTCTATTACCAATGAGTGGACTTGTGTTGTAACTAACTGTGAGCTATTTCCTTTGCAATATTTCTTGGATCACTTCAGTTAGTAATCTCTAAAAAATGTTTTTCTCTGCAGAATATCAATGGACTTATATGGTATTAATTGCTACTTTTGGCACTTCTGCAAAAATATCCAAGAATGGTGTAAAGTGTGAAAAAAATCTGTTCAAGGTTGTATCAAGATATATTACTGTATGTGGTGAACTCATGTACCAGTTTACCTGAAACCTGGAACTGTTTTCCTAGAGATTTTCATAAATATCCCTTTTTTCCTGGGATCTGATATCAGGACATCAGGAGTGAGAAAGTTGTCCAGGACTGACTCCATTTTGGAGATCTGAATGACTAGCTACAGAAAAACATTTTCAGTTGCATGCTAACACCACTAAGCCAGGGTGACATTTTATTAATTATCGAAAATCATACTTCAGTCAAAGTTCTGTTAAGTACAAATTATTTGTAAATAGTAACTGCATTAATTGTGTTTGAAAAAGAGTAGAGAGTGTCTGTAGGAATTTGCTGTAGGAATTAAATAATTTTATTCTTGCAAAGGACACCTAGATTTAATTTAATTATCGTCAACATAACTGTAACATAATCCTGACAGTACATTAATATATATAAACAAAGTATTCTCTGCTGATAAAGACCATGCTACATAAAATACAGACAGAATGATAGTTTAAAATAAAGGTATTAAACTATCATGTCATGTACTAAGGCTCTAACTAACCAGTTGCCATGTTAGTCTCTACAGAACAAGAATAGTAATGCCTTCAAATTATTAATTCTTGTGAAATTATTTTCAAATTATTTTTCTCTTATTTTTCTCTTCCCATCTAAATAAACATTGCTGAAATCAATTTCAAATTATTTAGTTCCATTGAAATAAGTGAACACTGAATGATGCCATCCCCAACAGAAAAGTTTGTAGCCCATGGTTTGTGGCGTATCATCACAGTTTTAGAGAGGATGAAATTGTCTCCAGCAACAGACAAGAATTTTTTGTTTCCTTGGTTTGGAATAGAACACATAAAATCTATATCTACATAAAACTGCATTCTAATAAATACATAGTTATATATAAATTCAAGGAATAACTTGGTAAATACCATGAAATAAAATAAATGTGTTCAAATAACACAAATAATAATAACAATTAATAAAAGAATCACATTATCTTTTTAGCCTGTGTTAAATCTTTTCAGATTATGATAAGAACACACAATGGACACAATTTAGTTGAAATATTATTGTGTCTATACAAATTCTGATATGATCTTAAAGTTTGTAGCTCTGATGCAAAATATTACTACACACAATCAGGTGTGTAATACCTCATGAAAGACAAAATATATTTTTTGTGAGTAGTGGTGACCTAGCAAGGGTATACCATCTTTTTGTCTTATATTGATTCAAATCATCAAATAACAAGACCATTTGCAGAGTGATTATGAAACATTTCCTTCATAATTTAACAAATCTCTTACTGAGTTTGAAAGAAACTACATGACAGTGCAACCTCCCTATCAATTTTTTTTTTTTACCAATTGCAAAAAATCCCATTTCACTATGTGAAGATCCCCATTGTGAGGATTCTCATTTTGATGGAGCTCTGTGTTCCTTTGTGGTGCATCTTTATTGCCCACTCCCCAAGAGCTTTCTTTGAAGACCTACAAGAAATTTCTGAGGTTCTCTTAATTTGTAGTGCTGCTGTACATTGAGGTAAATAAACAGAAATTTAGTGTTTGCTATTATTGATATGAGTTATCAAATCATCTTGTACTTATTAACAGTACTGTACAAGTCATCTTATTTCTACATGCTTACAATGACATAAGATAATTGGTGGAGAAGTTCTAATCCTTCTGATTGCATTTCTTGGACTGTAAGAATGACTACTTGAAAGCCTAAATCAAAAGTAAAGTTTTCCCTATTCGTTCTTTCTGAGTTTAACAGATACTTATTTGAATGGTTAAATTCTTTCTTCCTTCCTTTCTTCTTTTGGGTCACTAAAAAAGGGGGAAAAATCCTTAATTTCTCCTGCATATTTTCTTTTTGTTATCTCATTTTCAGAAGAAAACTGATTTCTATTCTCTTACAGGGCCTGTGTTCCTTACATTATCTGGCTTGCATTTCATCTTTAATTTGCCACTTGAATGCTGACTTAAAAGGTGATTTGAGTAGATTTAATTTCCTACTAAGGATGAATGAATTTCAGAAGCACTCTGTTCTTGTTCCTTCCTTGATCTCCTTTATATTTTTTTGCACCATCCTTTCTGTAGTTCTTTCAAACCACTTCAGGTGACAAAAAAGCCCTGTGGATTTGTTCTCTGGATAAGCAATAAATTCCCAATATTTTTTGTTCTTCTGGTTAAACAAACATTCCAATGAAGCTAAATTTCCAGTAAGTTAATTTTTCATTTAAAAGTCTTATAAATTATCACATAAAAAAATGCAAATGACCAAAATGTTTATAAACTATTCAATAATAGGCTGAAATGTTAGTAATCAAATGCATAAAGTGAAAACAAAACATTTTTGGTAAAACTGGATCTTTTGAAAAGCACTTTCTCTTAGATGTAAATGGAAAGAAATGACTATTGCCACAATGAAAGCTGGTTGACTTTGTTTTTATTTGCAAACAAAAGAAGCTGCAGCGGCATCAACTCAGCAGGTCAACTGTTTCCTTTTGATACTGATTTTACTCACAGAGACGTTAGCTGGATTAGTGGAAATGACATTACTTATAGCACTGCTAAAATAGCAACCAGAAAAGAATGTGGGAATTGTTTCATATTCATCAGTTTGATTTTAGTAATATTTTGTTTTAAGGGTATGTAGCCTTTAGATGGTAGTGAGAGCAAAATTCCAGACTGGTACATCTCAGAGAAAGAAAATGAGAAAATCTGGTTTCAGTTTTTATTGTATGATCAAATGGAAAATAATTATGAAACATGGGATGCCTTTCTTTTAATTTAATTCTGAATTAATAGAATGTTCAGAGAATAATTAACAATATCATGTTCACTAATTACTGTCCTGCTACTGAAAATTGGCATTGATTCATAAACTGCACTTGCATTACTCTAAGCTAAGTAAGTAATTTCATTGGTCAGCTTCTAGTTTTTACCAGATTCTGGCCAAATAATTGGAGATTCCAAAAAAACTTATGTTTGAAATGATTGCCTAAACAGTATTTATTTTTTAAAAACATAATGTGTTTTCATTAAAATGTCAAGCACTTTGGAGGCTGGTAGAGTTTTGATTTTCCTGGTACTGTAATAGCTTCTTTTTGAGAACTTTCCTACTATTATAAGATATTAATGTTCTATAAAATTTCAGAATAGCTTTTGGTCTTTTGTGATTAAAAAAACAAAGGAACCTTATCTTATTTTCAAAGACAATCTTATTTGATCATGTATTTCTAGCTTTGAAAAGAAGATGGATCACAGAAAAATAATCAACTATTGCTGTATGAGCTACTTTGCTTAACTTAGCCAATGGAGGTGAAGTGCCAATTGTTGAATAAATAAATTTTTCTTACCCTTCTGATACATTTTACAAAAACTATCTCTATTGACAGTTCACTTATAAATGCAAACTTGTGCTTATATAACACTAAAAAGCCTGATTTAGGGGTTTTGTTTTAGTTGGGATTTTTCCTAGTCTTATATCAACTTTTTGAACAGCTCTCCAGGAACTGTTACACAGTTGCAGTACTTTGTTAAATCTTCACCACAAAACCACTCACTGCCCAAGTGAAGTCTGATCTTTGCTCCCTTTCCCTGCCTTCTTCTCCCCTCCTTAATAGCCTTTATGCTGTCTCTTTTAGAAATCAAGACGTGAGAACAAGCTAGAACTTAATTTCAGGTAGATACGATTGCAAAGTCGATTGCAAGTCCTGAGAAGCAAAAGGACAAATATGGGGTATATGACATAATACACATGCTGGTCGTGTCCTGGAAGAAATAAAGCTAATGTACTACACTGAATTCTCAGCATGCTTGTTAAAACAAATCAGAGGAAAATATAAGATTATACTGAAAATTGTGTGATTGCTATTACAGCCAACGCTGGTTCAATAGATTTTATTTTTTTTTTACTGTTGCAGGGTTCTCTGCAGGTTGTTTTGTTGTTCTTCAACACTGTTTGTAGAAGGACCAAGGGCATAAATGAATTTAGGCTTATATAAGACCATTTTAGGTTATTAGAATTAAATGTATTGATGAACGAAGATACTTCAAAATATTGCTAGCAAATTTTGTTCAGACCTTTTGAAGTCCATTCGTCTTTTTCAGGCCCAATGATCTGCTGGGACTTGCAGGAGCTGTCCTTCAGTAACAGAAACACGTGCCAATCAACCTCTCAGCTTTTCAGTAATAAACTCTATAAAATGTATTTTATAAGGATTTTTATTAAAAAGTTACAAAAATACAGGTCATCCCTTGAAACAATTTAGGCTAAGTCACGAAGCAGGAAATAAAATATCAGGAATGTAATGGAAGCAAAGAATGAATCAACACTTGATCAAATCAGTCTGATACAAATAACAAATAAGATATATCTGTTTATCTTAAGATAGAATACACTTCTATTAATGCAAGTGGAACAAAAGAGGAACTACAGTTCTGGTTGTAGGCTTAGTCTCAAGTAAATACTCCCACCTGTTAGATTCCCTAATGAGGTAATTAAAAAGTTACCATTTTTTAGCAATGTTAGGCAATCCTGTATTTTATTTTTTTTAATAATTTATCAAAGAATTTATAGCAATTACCTCTGTTTATTGATTTACCATACCTTAATGACATTGAAATTATTTTTTATTCTCTTTATAATCAGTTAAGATAATATTTTAAAAACTATTTTTAAAACTATTTTTCTCTGCATTGGGGTCACTTTTTTTTTTCAAATCTGGCCTGAAATCTACACAGTCCAGCTGAAAAATTTCAGTTAAACACAAAAATTTTAAAATTTCAGTTTTAGAAAACATTTTAGATTAAAATTTAAGTTGCAATTTTGTCTTCAATCTTTAATAATTTCTTTAGCTAGAGGAAAAGGAAAGGCATACACTTACAATAGATCATGATCATAATTTACAAAGTTCAAGCGGAGGAAGGAAGAGGTTTTTCTCCTATTCATATTTAAATCTGTTCAGTAGTTAGGGATGTCTTTTCCAACTAAAAGAGAGCTCTGAAATCAAGATCCACAGACAGGCAGTTCTGCAACAGCATCATGTCAAGGCCAGAGGAACCTGGCATCAAAGCAAAGCTGCTTTTTTATTATCACTTACACAGAGCTGTCCTTCCACATGGAAGACAAGTAGACATACCATCTTCTCTAAGCTTAATCAGTGGCCTATGAAATATCTGAAAAACAGAACCTTCCATCTCTGAGTCAGAGTTTACCCTATGTTTAACCTTCAAATATATGTACTTTTGAAGTAGCAGAAATTAGGCTATTCATTATTTTTGAGTTTTCTGGTTTTGTTGACTCGATAATATACCATATCTGACAAAAATTTCAAAGCTAATTCTTCTTGCCTATAGAATTTCATTTTAAGCAGATAAATGTTTTGCAAAAGTCTGTCAAAATCAAATGCTCTTTGACATGGATTACCTGCAGACAGGTAGTCAGGAATCGTGCTCAGGAAACATTAAAACAGCATTGGTATGATATTATATCTACATCACATGTAGATAGGAAGGCCAAGACAGATTTTGTTAAAACAATCAGCTACACAGAGAGGGATCTATTTTTCCTCCATTTCTTCCAAAACAAGTAATAGAGTTTCCCATATGAAAGGAGAAGTCGGGTTAGGACAAAGCAGTGCAGAAGGCTCTACTCAAAATGTGAAATCTTTACTGTAAAAAGAAAAACAAACTTTTCAAATTAGTTCAGTGTTAGACTATTTTATAAATGTATGTATGCATGTATATATCACTGAGTAAAAATGGTTCTGAACATTAGTATTGAGAATATGTATGAGCTATATTATAATTACCAGTTTGCGCAAGTAAGGTCACTAACAAATTACTTTTGGTAGTGGGTAGCAATATGCTTCCTTTCCAGACTTTCATGTTGTTTTCTTCTCTTTCATCTGCTAAAACAAATGACAAAAATTATTACACTGTGAAGCACATCAGTACTGATTTCCAGTAAATATCATATTCTACATTCACACACCTCATGCAAAGATAGCTCAGATTCTAAGTCTATGGAAATAAAAGTGCTCTGGCACTGCTGTCTTTAAATTGACTGTCAAATGGGCATTTCTACTCTCTGGAGATCTAATTAGACTTGCAGTGTTTTATGCACCATTCCTAAAGGGATGGGAGCTACATAACATCTTCAGTCTATGCTACTGGTGTCACTGCTCCTCTGTTTCAGAAATGGTTCTGTCATAAGTAGGATTGCGTCTACCTCTATAAAAGAAATTTTCATTACTTTTGTTAATTTATATGAGCTGATGCAACTATGTTTTCTAATGCATAGTTTACTGATGTTTTAGTATATCTCTCTATATGAAGAAGATACCAGAGAAAAGTACAGAGAAGGAAAACATATCACTTTTAAAAATAGGCTCAAAAACCTTCCAGCTATCACTAAGGAATTAGGCTGAGAGTTAGCTGTAAATAATTTTTCAAGTGGTAGACCTTTTTTTTTTTGCTTTTCTTCTTTTTGAGTTCAGAGTCTTATGTGTATTAAGTATAACACTTGGTCATGCTATCCAGTTTTCTGAAAAGCACAAAGCATGAGCAAGGAACAAAGTAATACTAGTGTTCAACTTATAGATACATTGTTCTCAGCTTTGTGATGTACAACGGAAAGAATCAAAAAAAGACAGGTCATCAACCAAGAACTAGGGGAGGGAAAGGAATGCATAACCCTTGTAGTAGTAAAACTGAGAAACTTTTTCATCTCAGAAAAATCAATTCAAAAGCAAGAACACATGAGATATCTCCAGAAAGATATTTTTAATAGACTATTAGACTACCTTAAAAAGGGCACAGAAGAAGTCTTTTTGACCTCTTATGACCTCTCCTTCTGTATGCTTTGCTGTGTAGCAACAACACAGAGACGAAAAGAAAAAACTACTGTAGAGATATTTTTTGTTGTTCTGTAGGCAGAATCTAAGCAAAATTAAGGCCCTGTGTACTTTCAAAATTGACTCTTCCCGTCTTTACATAATTCCATGACTAATTGAGGAAAAGTGAAAAGCAGTAGGCATCCTTATCCTCTTTCTTCTTTTTCTTTCTTTTTTTTCCCCAGAAGACTGCAGTATTTTCCAGTGCTTGAAGGACATCTCTTTGAGGACAGCAGAGCTTTACACAGCCCTTAATAACTTTCTGTGGAGGCCTTGTTTAACATGCTCCTAGGTGGATTTCACAAGCCCAGCTGAGCCTTAGCAGAAAAACACTGATACCTTTTATGGAATTCATATAATGTGTCATTTGAAAGTTAATAGAGTAGCTTCAAAAAGGGGCAAAAGCAACTTGCTCACTACATATGATAGTGGTTTGGTTTAACAAATAAGTGATTTCTTGTTTCCAATATCATTGCTTCTTGCTAATGCCAGATTTCTCAAATTAAAATACAATATTCTGAGCTATAAGAAAGAGAATGAGCAATTTGGAACCAAGATTGTTCTATACCAGTATGACTAATCACAGGCTGCAACTCTTATACAGCTTTTTCAGATGTCTTTCTGACACTAAGCAGAGTGTTTTGCATCCAATTGGGAATTCTGTAACCTTGGAATTTGCAGATACACTAATAAAAATGTACCTGATTATTCAATGAGCAACAGTGGGAGTCCAGACTGACAAGAAGAGAATACCAAAACAGCAGAATCTCAGTAGACTGGAAACCTGAGGCAACATATTTTTCCAGTAGATGCAGAGTGCTACACATTTTACAACACTTCTGTAAAATATCTCAGATTCAGTGGTACAATGAATATACTTTATACCACTGTGAATTAACATCCTAAAAATTTTAGACCAAGACTACAGTTTCTTTCCTTTTCCTTTTTTTTGGGTAATATTTCTTTCTGTAACAAATCAGACCTTCTATGAAGAAACAGAGTGAGGAAAAGAGAAGAACTTTACAATATATGAACAAAAATGACCACTGGATGTTAAACAATTTTTAATAAGTTGTTTTCTATTTCCATGCAGTAAAATAAGTTGGTGTTTGTTGGGTTTTTTCTACAATAGAGGAGGATGGGATTTTTTTTGTTGGTTTTCTTGTTCTGTAATGGTCATTCATTGATCAACAACATATGCCCCCATGAATTTTGATATTTAGTGCACTGGATTAGACTACACATTTCTGTTTCATGTCTGATCAAATTAGAAAGGAAGAACAGCAGATCAGCAAGCCAAAGTCATTAAAAATTCAGAAGTAATGAAAATGAGGAGCTGGGCATTAATTAACCATACACAATTTAAAACACAGAAGTACTGGATCATGACACCATTTCACATATTTTTGACCCTTTGTGTAATTATACTATCATGTCTGCTTAAACCATGTCTGGTGTAGTATAATAAGCTTGAAAGCTGCTGACCTTTCCCTTAGAGCATACCCTTCCCATCCTGCTTGCTTACTCACCACATCCATCATGCTTAAAACTGAAAGTTCTTCTTTACTGTGAACACCAAGTTCAATATTGTGTTATTATGAAACAACTGCAGACAGATAATAAACAAATACAGCTTGGTCCCTCCAAAAAAAAATCTATCTGTAGATATTTAAACTATATGAAAAAGCCAGTGTGTGCTCTTAAATTCACCAATTAGAATCCTTTAAATCATGTAATAAACAACCTCACTTTTCTATAGAAAGGTCACCTCAAGCAGGAAGAGATGTTTGCCAGAAAGTACTTTGACCACAGTCCTCAAGATCAATTTCAGGAATGGCAAAACAAGGCTAGCAAGCTTAAGACATAACATATTTCAGACATTGCAGGTACTGGTATTTGTCACTTTATGATGCATTTTGTGCCCCTGCTGCCAAAACTATTTCATGTGAAACAAGTATAAATTCTCTTGTACTGGATAAATCATTGTGAGAAGAGTATGGATCTTTTTCCATAGCATGCAAAGGAAAATAACAATATTAAGATAAACACACTGTGGGTTAGTAGGAGTACTGAATTCTTGTCAGGCTCAATTTAGATCCTGTGTTGACTAATAACTACCTCACTACAGTTATTCAGTCTGAACACAAGAATTCTGGTTGCTGCTAGTGCTGCTCTTCCTCAAAAATACTTAAAACAGGAAAATACTTGTTGTCTATATGGCAAATAATCCAATTATTTATGAGTCCTAGAAAAGGTCACAGAAATAATTTGCCCTCTGTCTTACTTTCCCAGTTTTTCTTTCTTTCCTCTCTAGCAAATAAGTAGGGATTCTATTGCCAAAATTTCTGAAACAGGATAGAACACTTACTTTTATGTGCACCTACAGGGACTTTATTGCAGGCAGCTGAAGTCAAAACCAGAAATAAAAATAGTCACTTTAAACAATATTTCTTATTTGACACAACAGTGCTTATTATTAGCTGTTCTCTAATTAATAAGACAGACAAAAGAGGAGTATATTGTTCTATTTTTTTGTATTCTAGATCCCTGTGTTTTTCCCTTAGAACACATTGTACTACTCCAGTTGACATCACAAGCATACTGCAGCTCATTTAGTCAAATACAGATGGAATTATTTTATAAACATAAAAAGCATGACAGTACCCAAAAAAAGAAACAGCCAAACTAAATTGTGTAAGGTGGAACTGGAATTCTGATACCTTACTGTGAACCTTGTGTCTGCATTAGCTATCAAAAGCCTCTGCTGTCAGCTGCAGTGCATTAAAGGCACTCCTGCAGCAATGTATTTTCTTTTTTAAGACCATGAACTTTGAAAATAACCTAAGACGTAGAATGTCTTAACTGGGAAGAGTGGTGAGATATGCTTGAAAATATACTCCTTATTCCAACTGAGATACTAATGAAGGCAAAAACCTCAATATCTAGTCATTTGCATATATTTTTGTGCCATCAAAATAAAGAAAAAATAAATCATACATTGGGTGCATTGTGCTGGAACTCATGAAGTTTACTTTTCCTTTCCATTCTGCTGCACTGGATGATAGTGGGAGTGAATACTTAGCTGCCAGCTAGGTTGAAACCATTACATGTATATATATATATCTATATCTGTGTGTGTGTCTGTGTGTATGTATTTATACAGACACACACACACACACACATTTAAGAAAACTAATGCAATGTGCTGTCACAATAAATACTACTTAAAATAAAAACATATTCTTATTGAAAATTTAATAACAAACCAATACAATAAAGTTTTCGTGGGCTTTTTAGGTTTTGTTTTTTGGGGTTTTTTGAAGGTATTTTTCAAGTTAATGAGTGGGTGAAACTATTAGTAGGCAAATTTCAGTATAATTTAAAGCATAGCTGTTCCATCATCACTATCATTTCACATAAAGTAACAATTCTTGCTCCAAAGAACAAGGTCAAGAACACTTGCACCAGTCAGAAAATGAAACGTGTATTCCTATCTTTTAAGCATAATCAAAATCACTATCAAAACTGAACTAGCTATTGCAAGTTTAGGCTCACCTGTCCATGAGCAAAACCAGAGTAGCTTAGACTCAGCCTTGCTTTGTGTGCTTTGCAAATATTAAAGCATTCATTGTCTATACTATTACTGATAAATCAACCCTCAAGTTAACAGCTATTTAAATACTCACATGTTGATTTATTTGATGCTGAACAACATATGAACCCACCATATTTTTCTAGAAGCGTCACTATAATTCAGTGTTATAACTCAAATCCAAGCAATATCTGTTATTTAATATCAGACAAAAGTATGTGGTTCTACATTAATCAATTTGAATTATCTCAAATCCACTGTGGTATAAAACAATAAATGAGAAATAGCCTGGTAATCATTATTTGGGGAATGGTGTTTCAAAGACATGTCAGACAAAATATTCAAAGTCATCAGATGCATGAAGTGATTTCAGTATTTCTCTGTACAGTGTCTTATGTTTAGAAGACATGTGTTATTTAAAGATTAAATATACACAGTCTAAAGTTATTCTAAAATTCCTCTATTTAACTATGGTAATAGTCTGTCTTGTAAAATACAAAGTTCTTAGGTAAGGGCTGGGTAGATGGAATTACTGAATACTTGATTTTCTTTTTGGAATTCTGCTGTGCTGCTTTAACAATACCTAAAGTCCTGTGGCCTATCCTGTATGCAAAACAAGGGCCACTTCAGTCAATATTAGGTATCTTCCGCTTTCAATCCAGAGTAAAAAAGCCCTTACTTTCCCTCATGCAAGACCTGTTTTTCAAAATTTAGCTTGGCAAAATCTACAAATCCATCAATGGAATTTCCATGCGTACAGTAAGTCAATACTTAAAGTAGATGAAGATCGGCCTCTCCTACACACCAACATTTTGCCTACTCAAATGTCTCCTTATTTCTCAAGCTTTGGGAGCTGGATCTTATCCATCTGCTGTTCTGAAAAGTTCTTTACCTGTTAAATAGGGAACAAGTCTAATTATCTCTCCACTCATTGATTCTTCAGTTTCAACTTTGATTCCTAAATGCATTTATTTACTATTCTCCTTGTGTTATTGCTCTTGTGTGTTTAATTAAACCAGAAATGAATAACTTATATACTTCATAAAAGAGGTTTTTTTTTTTTTCTCCAAAAAATGTATAAATTTTAATTTATATCTCTTCAAAAGAAGTTAACAAAAATAAAAGATAAAAAATTAACTATGACCTGGGAGGTAGATTTTAAACAATATGCTCACCATGAGTTCTACAAAACTTGTGTTACACATTTTTTATTAGTTATTTTTGACATAAATTTTATATTTCCTTCATTTTAAAGACATGACAAAACTCTTACTACTACTTTTTTTGTAGTTCACTGCATTATGTTTATTGTTAGCTTTCTTTTCCTTTTACTTTCATGAAGTTACTACATAAATTACCACAATTTCATGCTTTATGTTGCTTTACAGGCATATTCTACAGAAATTATACTCACATTTTTTTTTCTGTAAATACAGTACCAAGATAGATGATGCTGAGGATAATGCATGTTCAATAGTCACATTCTAAAATGTCTAATTGATTACATAAACTTAACTATCTAAAATAGCTCACAGAACTATTCCAGTAAGCAAAGGCATGACCTTAACTATGCGGTAATTGGACTTTTATAATACTGTATTGTAGTCCTTAAATTATTTTCTTACTAAAATTAAGAAAATGTAAACCTAATGATGCAGTGAGATTTGATTAGATTGATATACAGAAAAATACAAAATTTTTCTAAAGTTATGCTTAATAATATATCTACAAACACATGCAAATTGCTCAGTGGAATATCAGCTAAGTCAAAAGGAGTCCTGATTTGAAATAGAGACTTAAACATTTATTATCATGCTACTCAATTACTGTGCCTTACTGAAGAGAAATGCATCAACATATTTCTCTAATAAATGGAATGAGCCTTCTACTTAACCTGATAGCAATTATTTTTGAAATTTATTTTCTTCTGTCACAAGACACCAATTCCAGGAAATTAATAGACCATCTACTTCTAGCTGGCTTATATAACTGTTAGGAGCTGGCACTGCTTCAGCAAACAGGCAGCACTGCATTGATTGACTTTGACAGGTGTCGCCTGTGGATGAAATGGGAAAATTAACTAAAGGATTCAATGAGGAACTTGTTATATTATGCAGTATGACTGTTCTTGTTTGTCTTTTGTATTTTCCTTATAGATTTTTTTTTTTTAATTATAGAAATGCCTCGTATCTACTGGCAAACTGCCAACTCCTTTTTTTCATTAAGCAAGAAATATCTATTTCTTTACCCCTCTGAGTTTTGTCAAAAAAATTGCTTTCTGCTATGTGCTTGTGTTATAAAGACATCATAAATATGGTTCTTTATAACTATTTTCAAGTTCTTGTTAAATATTTTCATGGTGACAAAGATGTAAAGCTGGAATTATGTTTGCATTTCTTCTATGCAGTACTTTCTATAGATTAAAATAAATGGGATGTTTTATTTTTGGAAAATGCCAGAGTGGGATAGCAAACAGATAGCCTTTGGACTGGATATATGCTTTTCAGTAATAGAAATAGATAAATAGATTAAGGTTTTTCATGGGAACCCATCTCATTGGTACGTAAACACCTTCTAGAAGTGTTCTAAACATCTTCTAGAAGTTTTGAATGCTTTTGAAAAAGTATGAAAGAAACTAACCCTGTAATTTTATGGCACTGTTTGTAATTTGATGCCATTTGATGCCCTCAAGGAACTTAAACATCCTTGAATAAGCTGATCATCAAAAACCCACGTGACAACATATATATCATGTTGTCATTACAATAAATCACTTCGTGGAGGATGTGTTTTCTATTCACTGCCTAGACACATGATACAGTGCTATTATATGTAAGGACTCTTAATTTCTGTATCAGTGCAGTTATATAGACAAGGAAGTGATGCATTATTGACTTCATAATATTTTCATATTCACATTTAAGTCTTGCATATGTAGTGGAATTAACTTCCCTGTATCTGTCTCAGATATAGTAATTTGAGCACTTTGTAAAGTCAAAACTTCACTAAAACTTTTGTGTGCAGGAAAAACATGTTTTGCTACTTTTTTAATAACTGAAAGAAAAAAATATTATTTATTTACATGTCTTAGAGATGCAAGGAAGTCAGCATAAGCTATGTACTTGGAAATAATATATTTTACTTGAATAATTTGCTATTGCTGGAAATTTTTTTGTCATGCCTTCTTCAGATCTGAAATAAAATCTGCAAACTCTAAAGTTCAGTAGATGTAAAGGTCAGGAGTGTGGGAGTTAAGTTAAAGATGGAGAAAATAAATGTCTGCTGGTAGTTTGTAGAACCAAATGTGCAAAAAAGGGAGCTTCAAGAAATGTGATTATCTTACAGGCAACAGGCAGAAAAACATTGTTCAGAACATTTGGAATGAAATGAATTGTGTGGGGGGAAAAGGTGGGGAACATTAATATGCAATAAAAGCAAAAATGAAATGAATGCACTGTCTTAGATCATTAACATGCTATAAAAATAATGTCTGCTGCACACATAGATCAAACACTTGCAAAATAAGCAACAAAGAATTTACCATTTCAACATTCTCTTATTGTGCTGTTTCTAGCAGCTGAAAACTGCTACACTTTTAGGTGCAATGAAATTTTGTTAAGCCTAATAGCAGTAAAATAAGAACTCAACAAATGATGATCACGTAAACACAAAAGCACAAGCCTCTCTATTCACTGGGCAATGTACTTCGTACCCTATGTAGGCAAGGATGTAGTCCCACAGTACCTCTCTTCTGAACCTGAGATTATTTACTGCAGCAATTCAGCAAGCCCTTTCTTCTTTTTTCTTGTGTTTGGTTTAGTTAGGGCCCCTCTCTACAAGACAGACTGAAGTACTGGAGTGAGTCCAGAGAAGGGAAACCAAGCAGGTGAAGGATCTGGGTCTGGAGCACAAGTCCTGTGAGGAGCAGCTGAGGAATCTGTTTTAGTATAGCCTGGAGAAAAGGAGTCTCAGGAGAGTGTATCCAACTACCAAAGGAAGTTGTAGCAAGGTGGGGGGCAATCTCTTCTCCCAGGTGAGAGGTGACTCTTCTCCCAATGACACAATGAGAGAAAATGTCTTTAAGTTGTGTCAGAGGAGGTTTAACTTGGATATTATGAAAAAAATCATCACTGTTAGGGTTGTCAGGCATTGTAACAAGCTGTCCAGGAAAGTAGCTGAGTTACCATCCCTGGAGGTATTTAAAAGATGTGTGAATGTGGTACTGAGGGGCAAGATTTATTGTGAGCTTGACAGTGTTAGCTTTATAATAGAACTTGATTAAAAGTCTTTTCCAGCCTAAAAGACTGTATGATTCTACTTTAGCAGTGAAGTAGTCTTGGAAAGAAGGGGGCTGTAAGATTCTTTCACACCTATTTTAGATTCAGATAAGTACTCCAAGAAGAAAAACATGTCTTAGTACTATTTATGTTCACTGTCATGTGTTATGAGCTCTCAGCATATTGCATGTTTTAATGTTGTCCATAAAAAAAAGTTTGGAAACAAGGACCTTGAAAATATTTACTATCTTTGTTTTCTGATGCTTACATTTTGGTTTATATTAAAAGATAAAGCTATGTGTATTAGAAAACCACACCTCATCAAAAACTGATAAATTAAATACAGTATCTGTTTAGTATTAAATTGCAAACTTACTGTATTGTGTATCCAACTGACACTTATTCTTCATCTTTCTGCATCTGTATCAGAAATCCTCTAAAAAAATTCCTTATTTGCAAATGTCATCAAATGTATTTTCTATGATTTTAAAAGCAAAATTTGGACTTTTCTTTCTAGTAACAGAGATTAAAACAATTTTATGTAGTATAGAGAAAATCAATTTTGTGTCAAACCAAGCTGCTCACAATTGCATTATGAAGCAAAAGGAATTTTTCTGAATAGAAAATAGAACTACTTCCAAATTAAGTATATCTAATGGAAAAATAGATGACTAAGGTCTTGAAATGTAAATGTGAAAAGATATCAAATTTTGTGATTAGATCTCTAGCTGAATGACACAGGTGTAAAAACACAGACACAGATGACAGTTAATAAAAAAATAAGTTTAATTTCTATAATGAGATAAAGACATTCGGTCTGCTACCGGGTCAGTAATTACAGCTAGTAGAACTAAAATATTTTACCCATCCACAGTAGAAACTCTTTGATAGACTGTTGGATATCCTGGAAGGTAATGTGTGACATTATGAAACTTTACTGAGGGTCTCTAAATTTAAAAAAACAGCAATTGTCTAATGCATTATCTGATAACATTAGTCTCACAAAGACATCTATCATCAGAGAATTAATGAGCTAGAAGAATAATCCTAGAAACTAAAGATACTAGAACCATGAAGAGATCTTTGTTTTCCAAATATTAGCAAGTAGACTGGTAGGAAAAAAGCCAAACTGACAGACTGAAGTAGTTTGTACAGAGGTCTCTACAACTAGAGATATTGTTTAGCACTCCATGATATTTAGCAGCTTTGCTTTAGATTACATTATTTTGTTTCAACATGTTCCCATCATGCTTGTGTTCCAGAGTTATTCAGGCTGGTTTAGACTATTACTGCTGCATTTTAAGATGAAAATTATTTAGTAAGTATTTAAATTTCCTCAAAAAATAATACATTTCACAAGCACCAATATCACTTTGTGAGCAATATACAGTGAGGGATACAATAACAGAAACCAGGGTACTACTGCAGGCTAAAATAGGAAAACCAGATTATACAGTGTAAGAACTTAATTTTTATTTCACAATTAAGAGGAAACTTTAGCTGATGGAGAAGATTAGAATAAATCCAATGCATATATTCTATTATTTAAAAGTCCTGATTTAAGATGCTGGCAAAAGATACAGATGAAGTGAAGGCAGCTTCCTAGAGATAGACATATGTAGTGTCACTGGAAATTGTAGGTGATGGTTCTTTAGGTCCTAGCCTAAGATTCAATGCTGTGGTTCCTTTGCAGATAAAGACAAGAAAGCTGCCATGCAAGGGGATGCAACAGGGAGTAAGAACCGGCAAATTAACCTGAAAGCCATGTTGATGACAATAGTATGTTGTTTGGTAGTCCTGAATGGAAGCTTGTGAGTTTCCCATTTAGGTTTTACAGGGCACACTAGTGTCAGCAACAGATAGCTTCAAAGAAAAATAAAAACTGTAAGTCACTTGAGATACTGCACCTGTATTGTATACCACAAGAGAGCACTCCTTGGAAGTTTTGATAAATTATAATTAAGCTGCAGGTATGAAGTCAGTTGTGTATTACAAGAATAGAGTATATAAAAGAAGGAAAAGCAAACTCATCCCTGTCCTTACAAACCAGTATAATCACACATCCTCAAAATACTCTTTTTTGGAGACCCATATGAATATAAATCCCCCCTGACTACCCTTTATTGCTCACATATGGTTTTTTTCTGGTTTTCCTGAATCATTTTTCCATGTCTTCATCACACAGGCTCTAAGTCCCTATCCAAATCTAATGCTACCTACTCTCTGCAACTTCCAGGACATGATTTTTTATATTTTCACATGAAAATGTAAGATTGCCTTGGCCCTCAGTATCTGATTTGTCTCAGTTTCTCAGGAAAGCAAAGACTCTTGTGCCCAGCCAGGCAGTCAGCATCCCATTAGGGGGACCCTTTCCTGAACAGTTTCTTTGAATCAGAAGGCAGTTGGACTGACTTTTTCCAGGACTCACTGACAGCATAAGGAGACCCCTCAGTGGGTCTTCCTACTTTATGACACATTAGTGGGTCTTCCCACTGTATTCTAGAATGATACCTGTTCACAGCAGCTGTCAGTGCCTGTGAAGGGCTCACACCAACAACTTGCTGTCTTTATTAACGGAGAATTGTGACACGTTAAGATTTGAGGATTGCCACTGACAGTACCTAACCGCAAAAACTAATTCAAAGCAATATACAGACAAGCTCCAATACCCAATGAAAGCACTCAGCATGCACAGAGTATGGCTCTTACCCAATATGGTTCTTTTCCTATGAGAAAGAAAACAGCTTGTCCAGCAATTCCAGTAGTTATGATTGTCTTCCCTAACTTTACTCCTATTCTTAACTTAACTTTTACTATTTGTTTATGTTCAGGTGGAGCTAGAGTTACTGTAGTCATACATACCTTTGTTACTGAATGGTCAATAAAATATAGAACACATGCCCAGTGAAGGGTGGTCATAACCTTGTAGTGAAAATGGGTAACTTTGGGATAGAGGTGTGCATTAATATTACAATTAAGCTATAATGAACTTGTATTAGGATGTGAATACAACCTCTCCTTTTCCTCTAATTTTAGCCCCAGCCATCTTTGCTCATCTATGCAATGGGTATAAGAGTCTTTCTACTTATAGATTAACTATTTTGAACTTCACACTGACTAGTGCTCAAGGAAAAGCTGGCATCCATTTTTATTAGCAAAATTGATGAAGTCATAACTGGAAATTTACCTGGCTTATGGAAGCCAGCCATATTTACAATATATGATGGAAGTGTGGGAGAAGGACAATGCAATGAATTTCTCTAAAACTTTCAGAAAAAGAAATGAGGTCTGAAATTTAAGTTGGGAAAAAATGCTTTTCTGCTCTTTAAGGAGAACAAAAATACTGTGATTGAGAACTTTCATTTAAAAAGTTGAAATCTAACTTTCACACAAATCTTTTCACTGCAATGGATAGTTAGGTGACTAGAATAATAAAATTGAATAGCACTTGTGTTTTCACTTGTCTACAGCACTTTAAAAGATATTTGATGTCTTTTTTCAGTATATTTTCTTTTTTTTTGTGTCTATTTTGAAATATTTTAGTATATTTGTATGCCAAGAAGGAACACTTCATTCAGTTTTCAATTAAATCTACTCTGCAAAGATTATGTGCTACTAAGAATAAATATATAAGAGAACGGTCAGGAGAAGGCATTATAAAATACAGTTCCAAATCAGGTGTGTCAGAAGAAGACTGATAGTCTACATTTTCTGTATACTCTCAGAATTATAATAATTGCAATTGTTGAAAAAAGTAACCTTTACTTAAAAGAGATCATGTTTCCAGGAACAATTTTTCATTGTTAGGTAATATTATTTGCCCTATGTATTATTTTTGTTCTGGCTTCAGGCTGTGCTTCTGACAACAACATTAATGGTATGCTATCACCACTTGCATCCCAAACCTCTTAAGTACAGCAATACTCCTATTAAATTATCAATTTACCAAATTTTCCCAGCTTGGAACAGTTCCATTTGTAATCAACTAAATTCTTTATTAACTCAGCATTGTATGCATATCAGCGCTTCTGGGCTTTGTCTTATTTTCAATTCCCATGTGAAAGGCAGTTGATAGAATTAGTGCAGCCTGGTTCTCAGTTTTTAATCTGGGAGGGCTTTTTGTTTTGAAGACGAAGCTTCCCTTTTATATTCATATTTTATAATATCTTTCCATATAATATCATATCTTTTTGATTTCCTGTTGATTTTCATTAAATATGCCATTATTATGTGTTTAGCTTTTTTTAAAGTGAGTTTATGAAGAACTGATTAGAAACTTGCATGTCTTCACAAAGCAGAATTTTCACATTGAAATAAGCTCTCCCAGGTTTTAGAGGCCATTCCTTAGGTCTCATTAAAGTAATCTGAAATTACATTATTTCTTGCAAAGAAGTTATGGTATCTCATGGATGTAAACTATGACTTTCTTGATCATGTAAAATCTTGTTCAATATTAGTCCAGGAATCTTTATGTATGTATGTATTAGTGTGTATGTGTATATATATATATATATACACGTATATATGTATGTCTCTGTGTGTGCCACTGTTGCCTACTAGTCAAAATAATAATCATATTAAAAAGTCAAAACATATTCAGCATCCACTTATATGAACATATAAATAGATTCAAATTTGGTTTCCACCCCACATACCAAATATTGGTGGAAGCATGTGTGAGGGAAAAAGGTGGAAGAGAATATCAAAGAAACATTAGACGTTTTTAAAGTCATCCTTTTGAAGAAGGAATGAACATGTATCTTGGTTCACTAGCAAGAACTATTCCATCTGTCTTTGTAGAGGCCTTTGGATAGATCTTTGCCAAAAAACCTAGCGTGACACTTAGTGCTTCAACATGTGAGATATTGGTACAAAAGTATATCATAAAAAAATTAATTCTTAGCCACATGCAATTATTTTTTTACATACAAAAAATTCCTCTGAATTTTTTTCCATAGAATTAAACTTGCCATTCCAAATGTTCCAAAGAGAAGAAGTAAGAAGACCACACAGTTAGTCTGTAACTCTGTCCAATCTTCAGAATTTGTCCTCAATTTTTTAAACCACAGAGCTGTTTTTTTCTGCTAAAATGTGTTGAAAAAACCCACATCATTTATGTGCAAAAAATATATAATCTCAAAATGGAGGAGTTACTTTTTTAAAAGACATTCTTGATGACAATTTAGACACATTCTTGTCTTACTTTCTATTCATAATTGTTCTTATTTTCATTCACACTACAATCTATAAAAAGCAGCTACAGGCTTTTTTCAAAAGCTTAGATGAATGAAGTAAATTGTACTTCTCCTTTCTTTCAAGTTTAAAAAGGATTTTCTTTGCAAAACAGTAATGATTTCTACTTGTCTCAAACCTTTTGCCACAATGATTAACAAGATAAAATTTACTGAAATGACAATTAAAATTATTTCCTGCCTGGCTGTTCACTAACACTCTTTACTACTATTTTTTCCATTAGGGTGAATGTGCAAATCTCAGACTTCCCCATGCAAACAAAAAGAGTCCTGTCCCATCCATTTAAGACCGTTTTAAAATACGTTAGTTTTGATGGTTCACCATTTGTTAGATGCTCTGCAATTTAGGATGTTAGCAAACTAATTGGACTTGTCTGAAGCATAAATAGAAAAAGAATTCATCTAAGCCACATGGCTTGAACATTCTTCTCATAAACATTTATTTTCTTGTCCAATCTACCATTTCGTAAGAATAGGGCTGTCTTCATAAACAGGAAAGAGGACATTAGTCTTCTGAAAAGAAAAATTAGTTGCTTTCTGGTTGGCTGCTGAGGTGCTTCTTTTGATTTTTATTCATCAGCTCTTTGGGGTTTTTTTAACTTTGTACACAATGATCAATGCCAGATTCAGAAATATCTTTATTTCAATTGTCCAAAAGGAATTGAACTTCAATTCTGTTCAATATTTTTACACTATAAGACAAGCCAATTAAGGATAAGCAATTATATCATGCACTGTGTCCAGACAAGTTATGAAATTTATACATCTCTGCTGTTAAGGATGTCTGGTTAATGTCCACTGTGCTTAGGTTAAGCAGTCATAGTTAAAATTCTGTCAAAGCTATGGCCCATAGTGTTGAAATAAAAGGGTGGAACACCAGAATCTCTTTCATTATATAAATCATAAGATTATTATTTGGAAAGATATTACAGTTAAGAATCAAGATGAAAGTCCAGGATTGCTCTTGGGTACACTCAGAGATGTATAAACTCAGAGACAAAACACTACAGAAAATTCTGGCTTAATATTTCACCAAAGCTACTGAACAGCAAAACTTTTGTTAATACAGATAATTCTTCTGAAATCTAAAATTAAGTGATGGCTCAAGAGTTTTTACATGGCTACCATAGGAAGCATTTAGCCAGTATTTATTAAGGCTCATGTAGTTTTCCTATGAGAAAGAACATAAAACTGTTAATATATAAAAGAAACGGGTTGCAACTCAGCAGAACAGTGTCATTAGAAAAAGTTAGAGAAATTAGAAAAATGTGGTTAGAGGTTATGGTAATAGCTAAAAATGCTATTAGGTATTACTTAATGTATAATTATTTACAATGCAAGTGTAGATATGCACAAACATGTTTGAATCCCTGACAGTATACCATATATAAGTAGTGATTACAGTGATTGAGTACATGTTGAAACTGTCATTTCAAAGGATGCAAATATTAGCTTCTACAAATCCTGAGCAATGCACAGTTGGTAAATTATGGGACTAGAAAATAACTTGAATAATTTGGAAGAAAATGTGAAAGTAGTGCACAAACAGATGCAGCAAGTGCTGCCATTCAAGATGTTGTTTGGAGAAATCCATATTCCAGTGAATCACAATTTTTACCAGATGACCCTCAGAGACCTAAGATCTCTTTAAACCAGATACTTATTAACTGGAAGAAAAGGACAAGTCTTGAGTAAAGCCGAAGAAGTATTTAAAAGAAATATATGAATATTTAACTGCTGACCACTTTACAAATTATAGTTGACAAGATCTGCAAAAGGTCCTTGCAAATGGAGAGGACTGGGAAAAGGAAGCAATCTCTTTTCATGACAAGAATTTTCATTTTAACAGATTTTAATAAATTAAGTAGAAATGTGCCATGGTTTAGGAATCGTACTCCCCAATTTAGTGCACCCACTGAGACTCTCCAAACCACACTGCTGCTCACTCAGTCACTCTCACCTTCCCTGTCTTATCTGTGATAGGCTGGAGAGGATAATTGAAAGCATGAAATGTAATGACCATGGATTGAGATAAGAGCAATTTACTGGATAAAGCAATGAGGTAAGAAAAATAACAGTGACAGCAGCAATACTAAAAACAGAAGGTCCAAGAAAAGAAACTCAATTAGTCACTGTGGAAACTGCAACAACAGACATTATTGGATGTCTCCCTCTGCCATGATTCTCTCACAGCTCCCTCTGGCTACAAACTGGTATTATATAAATATGCCCTCCAGCTCCAAACCAGCATCACTCCAGTACTCCATCCACCAAGCTTGCTCCACCAGTAGGAAGTACTTCTTCCTGACAGAGACTCCCTTCCCCTGACCCCTTCTGGCTACCACAGAGATCAACCCTGTCCTGAACAGAATCAGGGCAAATACCATTAATATTTTCCGTAAAACCCTCTAAGTAAAAGAAGCAAAACATATAGCCTCAGTCAAGATTCTTTGCCTAACAATTGATTAGTAAGATTTAAAATTTTGATTTTAGGAGAAATCACGCAGAATTTTTCAGACATTACACAGAGATCTCTAGTTCAGTATATGTCATCAGAGATGATATACTGGCAGGAGTCCTATTAAAGGATGTGATGATAATAAATGGTCTTGTGCATGGCTCATACAAGGAAAAGTTGAAAGGGAGGTTGTTTAACTTGTGGAAGAAAAGGTTACAGAGGAATCTTATCCATACATTTAGATATCTAATACAAAACATGGACCCAGACACTTATCACTGGTACCTTGTGGCAGGAGAAGTGGCAATAGACAAACCAGGTTACAATTAAGCATAAAAGGCTGCTCTTACATGAGGTAAAACCTAAGCATGGCTTTCCCAAAGAATTTGTGGAATCACTGACCTTGAAAAACACTCAAAAACTAACTGAATACAGCCCTTAGCAACATGCTGTAGCTGTAACACTAAAGAGGGAGAGTAGACTAGATGATCCTACTGATTGACAGGCAGCTGAACATGAGCCAGCAGGTGCACAGGTGTCCAGAAGGCCAGTGGCATCCTGGCCTTATCAGCGATAGCGTGGCCATCCGGACAAAGGAAGTGATCAGTACTCAGCACTGATTAGGACACACCTTGAGGGCTGTATCCATTTCTCCTCAATTTATGAAGGATATTGAGATGCTGAAGCATGTCCAGAATAGGGCAACAAAGCTGGTGAAGGGTCTAGAGAGCAAGTCCTGTGAGGATCATCTGAGAAAGCTAGTGGTGTTTAGCTTGAGAAAATTAGGCTTGGGGCGACCTTATTACTCTCTACAATAGCCTGAATGGAGGATGTAGCCAGGTGGGGGTCAGCCTCTTTCCCAGGCAACCAGTGATAGGACAAGTGAACACAATCTAAAGCTGAGCCAGGAAAGGTTTAGGTTGGTGTGTTGATTTTGCATGGCCTGCATGGGTTTTTGGGGAACCGCAGATGTGTCTTCTGTGAGAAGCTGCTGGAAGCTTCCACCATGTTCGGCAGAGCCAATCCCCGCTGGCTCTGAAGATGGGAGTGCCTCCGGCCGAGCTTCGGCCAATGACAGATGGTGGTAATGCCTCTGTGATAGCAGATTTAAGAGGAAAATCAAACCAAAGGGAGGCACAGGTTTTTTGTTCTAGCCAGAGAAGAGAAGGAGGTGAGAATATGTGAGGGAAACACAGGAGACACCAAGTTCAGAGGAGAAGGCGGGGGAGGAGCTGCTCCAGGCACTGGAGCTGGGATTCCCCTGCCGGCCGTGGTGAGACCTGAGACCATGGTGAAGCAGCTGTGCCCCTGCAGCCATGGGGATCCACGGGGGATGCAGAGATACACCTGCAGCCCATGGGGGAGATGCCAATGCCAGATGGGTGGATGCCTGGAGGAGGCTGTGATCCTGTGGGAGACCCAGTGGAGAGAGGGGCCCTGCTTCCAGGCTGGAGCAGCCTGTCCTTGGAGGAATGCACCTTGTGGGATAGTGACCCATGCTGCTGCAGTTTTGGGAGGACTGTGTGCCCATGGGAGAGACTTTCATTGCAGCAGTTTTCAGAGGACTGCTGCTCGTGAAAGTGGGCCCATGTCAGAGAAGTTCACAGAGAACTGTCTCCTATGGGAGGGACCCCATGGTCTCCCAGGAGAAGGACCCCTCTCCTGGAGCAGTGGAAGAAAATCTTAGTGAGGAACTAATCAAACCCCCATGCCCTGTCTCCCTGTTCTGTGGGTGGGAAGGAGGGAAGGTATGGGGGAAGAAAAGGTGTTTTTAAGGGCTTATTATTACTTTTTATTATCCTCTTCTGATTTTGTTAGCAATAAATTCACTTTGTAGTTCTAAGTTGAGCCTGTTTTGCCCTTGGAGTGTTTTCTCACAGTCTTTATCTCAGCTCATGAATCCTTCATTAAATTTTTCTCTCTCCTGTGTGCAGCTGTAGCAGGGGAGGGTGAGTTAGCCACTATCATGGGTGCCTGGTGTTGGGCCAGTATCAAACCAAGACAGTTGAACATTAGGAGGAAGTTCTTCACAGAAAGGGTGATTGGGCATTGGAATGGGCTGCTCACACAGGTGGTGGAGTCAGGATCCCTGGAGGTGTCTAAGAAAAGACTGGACATGGCAATCTGTACCATATTCTAGAGGTGATGTGTTGTAGGTTGGACTTGATGATCTCAAAGGTTTTTAACAACCTGGTTGATTCTGTGTTTCTGTGATCAGTAGAGGTCCCTGCCAACATCATCCATTCCCTGATTCTGTATTATTTTCAATAGAACATATGTGTTTTAAGCTGCAAGGATGTATGGAACTAACATTCACTCTGAGCATGTTAAAAAAGGCTAGATAAATGTCTATTATTTTGTTCATATATATAGGGTAATTGATGATGAGTGCATAATAAACCTCTTCAAATACCGTGAAAAATATTTTTAAATCAAACTACCTGTGAATACTGCATTGCAATGCTTCACTCTATATAAAATATTAAACTACAGTGAATTAAAACATAATACCAACTACTACATTGCACTGCTTAGCAAATGCGAGACATGGAAATAAAAATATTTTGTCTGTAGGCAGTCAGTTTTAGAATTGCAATCACTGGTGTGCTGATGGATAATTATTTTTAAGAAATGGCGGGAATCATCGTAATGGTCATGTATCTCCTATATGACCTATTCTGTCTCACACTGAAAAATGCCAAATTCAATGACCTGGAAAGGTTGCTTACTGTCTACCAGTGCCAGTAATTTCTCCCTACAACAAGTTTTCAGTGTCCTAATAATCACAATTACAAGGATACTTGGCTATGCATACGGTATATTAGCATAGTTTTATGTCAACCCTTAAGCATTGCCAGTGATTTGAAAACCTCTATCAGATGATATGCACAACTCCCAAGGATACCACATTCTTCATCCTTAAGGGTAAGCATGTGCTCAGCTGCGTAACTGTTTTGGGCCTTAAGTCTTCACAATGTCCTCAGTGCAGGTCTGTGCAGAGACCACCGTGGATGTATTAGCTGGATTATTTATATTGCATAATCCTGGTCTCATGATAAACCCATTTATGAGAAACTGAAATAATTAACTCTGTATCTGTCCAGCTGAGCACTTCTAGCTCTAAGCCATGTTGATTAGGCTTAAGTAGCTGTAGATTGAGTGTCCCTAACCAGCCTGCAGTTGACAAAAATTCTGTGATCCCCCAGCCCTACCTGAAACACAAGAGGTGAAGAGGACTTTGTTGAGAAGGTCTGCCAGTCAGCAGGAATGGCTTTGACACTTATCTGGGCAGCATCCAGAGTTTTCACTGAGGAATATAACCATATTTAAGAGCAAAAGGAGAAGAAGTTCAAAATCCGGCTTAATGATAAAATGTTCTTTCCTTCTTGGAGTACCCTAGCTAGTTCTTTCCTAGGCTGTAGTTTTTGATGGGGAAAAGCAGTCTAGAAATCATGTTCCCCCCACTTGGGACAAGACCATGCCAAACCTGATTCTCTTCCCTTTGAGTACCACACAGTCACTCAACAGAATCCCAGATTGTACATAAACAATATTTGATCGGGCTATTTAAACTATTTTTATTTCTATGCAAATTTGTTAAATAATAAATATATAATTATTTTAAATACATTAAATTATATTATATTTTTAAAACATTATATTCTAAGCGAATAAGTATATAATTAATTAAAAATAAATGGTTTATCTGGAAATATGTTTACACTGCTATATTGAAGTGTACATGCATCAAGATATCTGAAAAGATTATTCATAAAAGAGAGAAATTCAGGGTGGAGGGGTTTACCAAATAGGACAAAAGAAGCATGATCCTCATACTGCTGAAAAGAAAAACTGACTACAAAGTACAGCTGAATTTCTGAAATGTGAATTGTTTGTCATATCTTTGAGATACAGGTGTACCTCAGAGGAATACAGGAATAAAGGATAGAGGTGTATCAGGGAAAAGGAGAAGAGGCAGAAACATGGAGGACTGTATTTTATTCCCAATTGTCATGGAGCAACATATAGAGAATTGTCTAAAAATTTAACTCTCTTCCCACATCTTTTTTTTTTTCTTTTTTTTTTTTTTTTTAATGGAAGAATGATCTAGCCTCTAAAAGTATAGAAACAAAAAATCACTGAGTAGTTTATGACCATCACCTCTCTGCCATGGACAGGAATATCAGAATGTCATCTACTAGACCAGGCTGCTCAGGGCCCCATCCAGCCTGGACTTGAACCCTCCCAGGAATGGGGCATCCACTACGTCTCTGGACAGCCCATTCCAATGCCTCCCCCCCCTCACAGTAAAGAATATGTACCTACTATCTAATCTACATCTATTCATCTTAATGTAAGGCCATTCCCTCTTGTTCTATCTCTCTCTGCCCAGCCTTCTTTCAAGCCACTTACACGATTGTCATAACTCCCCTGATTCCTGGTTCCTCTGCATTGACTGAGAATTTCACTCTATTGAAAAACATGTAGATACACATTAGCCTTATTGTAGCAAAAGACAGTTTTACTATTTTAGAGAGGGATTTGTCTAAATCTTTTTTTTCCCTGTAAAATTTCTCTATTGAACATTCAACATCGATGGAAATTTCATTCACTATATTTTGCCATTTTCAGACTCCCCTTTATTGGCTTTGCCTTTTTCCTCCAAAATATATTTATTCAACACTTTCCTCTTGTAAATAAGTTGAAATCTATCAAAAAGTAACAATTCATAGGCTTAATTAAAAGAAAAATAAACAAAATCGAGAGAGAAATAGCCTCCAACTTGGGAAAGAAATATAAGTAATTTGCTTTATTGGTGCTTTTTCTTTGTCACATTTAGCTTGAAGCTGTCAAGATAGGAGGCCAGTAAAAGAAAATAAAAGAATCTTTAATGAAAAAAGATCTTCAGTACTCCAAATACAGATATGAGAAGGTAGCTAATAAATATGGATCCTTATTTTCTATTTGGTCTTTGAATCCTTTTCTGTTGCTGAATCTGCAATTGAAACTGCCTTTTATTAAGCTGTCTGTAAATAAAAATATTCACCTTTTTTCCAAAGAGCTGTTTGTATTAGCAATATGAGACTGTTTTATATACAGAGCTGTAAAATATTATCTATTAAATGATTTAAAATAAGGTGGGCTTTTCGATGCATATTTTGTGGATTAATAATTTATTTATATGCATACACATTTAATTCATCTTGACAAAAAGCCATTCAATTCCTGTTTAACCAAGACACAGGGTAGTAACCCAAGGATAAATGAAGAAGCATGGACTAGGACATGCCCATAAATTAAGTTAGGTGAAGATCAATAAAATTTTCTGGTCTCCCAAACCTGCTATGGACATCAAATGGTAAGCTCTGAGGATCAGAGTACGTCTGCCCAGGGTACCTGCCTGGGTTCCAAACTGTTAGTTACTGTCTTAGTTATCTGTGTCCAAAACAGATTTATCTGCAGATAATTAGATGCCAGCTGCATATAATGCATTTTTTAGGTCATCTATTACTAGCAGAATATAGTCATAACGCATTGGATAATGCAAGTAAGAAAGTTGATAAATATTATTAGGGGCAAATTAAATAATTTTGGGGCATTCCACTTTAAAGACATCATTTTTTGTCTAATTCAGTATGTGTATTTACAGTTATATATTAAGGACTCCAGAGGGTTTTAGCTCCTGCCACAATAATTGAATGCCAAACATCTGCCAGCAATCAAATCTGCTAGGAAACCTTTTAAGTAGCCCAGGAGCAGAAGAAGGTAAGATAATACTGTAATATTCAATTCTAGTCTCAGAGGTGGGAAAGAGAATAGAAAGGCAACAACCAATTTTGGTTTAATTAAAATTTTTCAATTTACATATAATGTAAAGGTAATAATTCTCTTTTCCTTTATGCTTGGTGGCAGGTTTAATAAAATACGCTAAACCAGAATAGCCATCATTCATTAATTACTGAATGCCAACAGAAGTAATACTGTCATAGAATGACTTTATTAAACAAAAATATAAATTATGTGTCTTGTACAGCTCTTGATAACTGTTTTTACATTACTTTTCTTTGCATGTGATTAAAGAGTGGCAAAAATACCAAATGGTGTTTTGTTAGTGGCTTTTGTTGAGAGATATTTATGTTGAAAACAGCACCATGATTTGAAGTATTTAAAATAATATTTGAGAAAATATAGTTAAAATACATTTCTGGGAAAAAAGCCCCAAAATATATTCAGTCTACTACTTTGACTTAGAGTTTTCTTTTTATAGGTATTTCATTATAAGGAGTGCAATAATCCATGCTTGTGGGCATCATGTTATCAATCTTTATGGCTTTACTTGTTCCTGTTGTTTCAGAGAATAGAAAACTGAAAAGGTTTGTCAGCAAGGGACAAATTACAGAGACAACTTCTAGGAAAACACAGCTCACCCTGCTGTCATAGGTATCAGAATGTATTTTCCTTTGCTTACACACACTAATTCTTTGTGAAAAAACATATTCAGCATGGCCAGAAGTCTCTGCTGGTGCTCCCAGCTAGCTGGAGGAGAATCTATGGAAGTGCTTGGTGAATCTAGCATGCCTGTAAAACACAGCCCGGGGGGTCATCACAAATCACTGTACTCAAGAATGCACAGTAGCAGTCACCTTTGAGTGACTTCTGCTCCAAAGGACTAAGTCATCAACACTGAATAGTTTCATGACAGCACAGAAGCAATGGGCCTGCCACCATAATTAAAACTCTGTCCTGTTAAGAAAGTGGAATCTATTTGAGGGACAGACACAACCTAAATTTCACCTCCATCTCTTTGTTAATATAATACTGTAAAAGTTAGAATTAAAAAAAAAAAAAAAAAACAAAAAAAAACAGAACGTTCTGATTCTTGGCTTAAATATGAAATAAAACATTTTACATAGTAGTGATAAAAGCACAGAAAATCAAAATGCTTTTTCCCCACTAACTTGAAGATTCAATACTTGACCTGTTTGGTAGTACTGGAGGGAATGAAAAGCTGTGTTATCTTAGTACAGAGTTTCAAGTTCATCATGTGAATGTGAGCTTTTCTGAAGCTTTATGAAATTTTATTTTAACCATAGAGGCATCAGTGAAAAACACTGTTCATTTTATAGATATATAGATCATATATTTAATTCACTGAACTATTTTGCTCAAAATGTTATTTACAATTACAACGCATGTGCATTCCAGAAATCCTGAAATAGGGAAGTCAACATTGTGGCTCTGTGCTGTAAAAGAACATCTGGAAAGCTAGAGTGTTGATGCCTTCATCAAATGAAATTCACTGCAGCACTTAAAAAAAATCATGTAACAGTGTCAAATCTGAAATCTGATCATTTCTTGTGTTCTGCTGATCTTTGTCTCTTGCAAAATTCATTGCAACCACTCACTCCAATAGCAATGAGTTATTAAAACTGAAACAGTCAGATCTGAAAACCAATTTGGCTGTTAACCACCCTCTAAAACATCTAGTAGTTTCACAGAATATGACCCTTGCAGAGGAGATGCAAAAAGCAGAGTATGGGCCATAGTATGTATGGCTCATTTAATTAGATTTTCAGGGTTCGAGAACAGTAATACAAATATCATATAAAGAAAATTTTAATTTGTGGACTGTTTTCTCCCACCACCATGAAAATGTACTTTAAGATGCAGAACCATATTGTGTATTGAGTTATATCACTTCCACTTCATGTGCATTAAGACTGTATAATCTTGTTTTTCTTGTACTCTTCATTGGTCAGCATGAGAGTTTACTTTAATTGGTTTGGGATTAAAGTCCACTTTTTCCAGGTATGAGCACTGAAAGTTGCTGCATACAAATTCCTCTAGTGCTGTCCCAGACTGCCTATTCCATCATTCAGGACATCCTTCTTTCTCAGAACTGGGACAGACTGGCCAGAGTAAACATTTTTATAGGTGATGTTAGCACTTAAATAGCTAAGAATATCATTTTCTCAAATAGAACCTTCCTTCCTTCTGCTTTCTGCTGAATTTAATTCATCAAATTTCACGGTCAGTGAAAGCCTTCTAAAAGGTCAGTGTCAAGCCTTTCCAACAATGAAACTAAGGGATTAAAGAATTGGTAAAATTATCAAAAACTGCCCTAGTCAGCAGGAAATCTAGGTCTAATAATTTGGAAGATATCAACAACTGGTCCTAGAGGTGATTAACCAGTTTTTTTCCGATTGATGATTCTTAGCCTGTAAAGAGGGAATTGATGTTGTAGACCCATCATCTAATAATCACAGGCTTAATTCTGCATTTTTCAAGAAGTAAGGATCTAAATATTCACCTGGTCATTTTTTGCATTATTTTTGTGCTGGACTGCTGAAAGTTCATTCCTGAGCCATCACTTTTAGTTGGATTTTCATGACCTTGGTGCACAGAGCAGATTTACATGAGACTTGCCCTATGCATTCCATTGCTTATCAAATAAAACAATATCAAGTACAGAGCTGACTTCTTGATACTTCTTGATACTTCATTGTCTTTTGATCTATCTTCTTCCAGCCACTACATGACAAAGCAGGGGGTTAAAATAGTTCTTGGCTAAATGCCCCAAGTGTGTTTATAGAATTCTATTCTGCTTGATTTATTTTGCTTGAGAACTTTTAAAAAGAAGTAATCCTACAGTCCATACGATAGCACCCACCCTATATTTGTAAAACAGTCACTATTTAGAAGAGTTAACTGAAATTTAGGTATTGTATACGAAGGGAGAAAACAGGCTATATTTTGGTATTCCTGTCACCAGTTTGAACTTACCTTTTCAAGCTTTGATTTTTGAACTCTTCCCTTTTTCCTCTGGCTTTCTTTTCAGATTGTTTCTCTATAACCTTTCTTACATCACTTCTTTCTACTTTTACTGTAGCCATATCCAAGTGGGATTTATGGCTTTCATGGTCATTTTTCCTCCTAAAGACCTCTGGGTTTTTTTCCCTAGCTCTTGCACCTGCTTGGTTTCTAGTTGTTAAACAAATATCACGTAGAAAATTCTAATTTCCCTCTTGTTCACAAATGAATACAAAATGTTAACCTGACAGGCCATCTTGTTTAAGAAAACCTTGCATGAAAAGGTCATTAAAAAACCATATCTTGATGACATAATTGGAACAAGGTTTGCTTCTACTGTACCACCTTGAGTTCCTTAAGGTCAAAAAACATTAAGGGATATAAAACACTGCTTTTTTTGTTGTTGCCTTTTTCCCAACCTGGAAATGAAACCCAAGATAATTTTAGTGAGGAGGTAAAATGAAAGGAGATCTTTATTTGAAGGCCTTCAGTGGCAGCTATGGAAAGATGTCCACAAAAGACCACACTCCCAGCCAGGGTGAGTACATTTTATAGGTTTTAGGAAATTAGCATAATTGATGAAAAGCACCAATGAGGAGGACAAGTGGTGATGCCATTCCCCCCAGGTCAAGCCTCTTCTCTGGAGCCCCCCTTCAGCACTAGCTGTGCTTTGTCCATGAGAATGTATCTCAAAGGGTTGTTCTCAGCTTTGGCTCCCTGAAGAACCAAGATAGCACGGAGCCTTGTACCTCCTGGAACTTGGAGCTCTGGAATTTATTTTATCTTTCTGCTTAGGGAAAGGCCATGGAAAATTACTGGGAAAACTAGCTACTAATACAATAGGGGAAAGAATTACAAATACACATGTGAAAAAGGTAGAGAACATAGAAAGCCAGAAAGAAAAAAAGGCAAAACCCAAATGGCATCAGTACAGCAGGTTACTGATTGTGAGGTGACAGTGATCAGCACTTTTCCGACGCCCTAGGATATGAAGGGCCCCAGATCGAGCAATATGCAGAATATATATTCAGATTTGTTAAATAAAAGCAGCATATTGAGATGGCCCGTGGATTCAAATGCCTCATCTCCCTGAAGGTACTTTCCCTGCTTCTGCTCACTGCTGTCAAATACTGCCTTTTGAGACACTTCTGTTCTAGAACATACGAAACAGGACACCTGGACTTTACAATGCATTGCTTAGAAAACCAGGGAGTGAGAAATGGCAACAGTGATTTTGAAGTGAGAGATATAATTATTTGGTAAATGGTATTAATATAAAAAGCTCTTTCAAATCAATTTCTGAAATTACATCTTCAGTTTGCAACAGGATATTTCTACAGGATATACTATTTTGTAACTAGTAAAAGTCACTCAGCAGGGGTTCTCCTGTACTGATGGGCCTCCAGTCTGCAGCATTAAGGCACAGAAACTTACTTGGAATATAGCAAAGCAATCTGTTGAGAAGCCAATTTAGTTTTGTGGTGTTCCTTTGTAAGTCCCAAATGGTCCTTTTTTCTTAGGTACGTCAAGAAGGATGGATAATTTAACATACATTTGTCTTTGTGGAAAGTAATCCACAGTTTGTAGCTGATTTGTAGCTGATTTAGTCCCCACAAACCAAATTATAAATATAGCTTCCAATTTCTGAAATAGTTTTGTGGACTATATTCTTTGATTTAGAAATTGAATTAGTTGATTTTTATGTTAAAAATGTTTGTCCTTCCTTCATGATCATCATGTGATTGTTCTTTGAGCAACAGAGTAATAACAAAAGTATTCCTTCTTATTGGCAGGATGGGTTGAGAGTATGCAAGGTAAAACAAACATTTAATTTATAAAATAAACCTTCTAGTATAATAAAACTAATTGTTAACACTTTTAATGATTCTAACATGCAAATTCTGTGTTTTTGCATTTCTGTTGCTTTTCCTTCCCCCTAACAAATAGACAAGTGAAATGTAAATTGCAAGGAAGACAACAAAGGTTCTTGTACTTAGTTGAGATATAAATATTCAAAATATCACACAGAAAGGAAATCTTAACAGTTATCAAACAAACCTAACTGGACATTTTATAAGACAAATTTTTTGTAATTGCATCTAAAACTATTCAAAAAGGCTTGACTGTTTCTGGGGTTTAGAAGATCCTGCATTATTTCATTTTTTTTAATAACTATGCAGCAAATAACTTTTTGTCTATCAATCTCTCACTTAAACATTATGTATGCAGTGCATGTAAATTCATTGTTAAATAATTTTAAAGTCTGAGACATATTATCCTTTAAAACTTTGTCTGACCAATAACATCCTTCATTCTTAACCCAAAAATAAACCAACCAACCAACCAACCAACCAAACAAGGATAAAACTCCACTTCCATACCATATAGCATAGTTCCCTCATTTTCACGCAGTCCCTAAAACTATTTTTGTCTGTTCTTAAAATCAATCAACACTGTGTTATTTTAAGTGAGGTTGCATGCTTCTAACAAAAATATAACAACACACCAAAAAAAAAAAAAAAACCCAAACAAAAAAAAAAAAAAAAAACAAACAAAAAAAACCCCACAAAACCAAAACCAGAACAACCCAAAAAAAGCAAAACCAAGCAAACAAAAAACCCCAAGCAATGATAAATAATAATTGGTTCATACCACTTCAATACTTCAAAATTTACTAAAAAAATAAAGTCTGTTAAATATTTTTAAAATGTTGAAATTAGTGTTGAGATACATATGACTGTATAATAAAATATTATTTTAAAAGGTATTAAAGTCCTCTGACACTTTCTTATGAGTTTTGAATGCACTGTTAGTTGATTATCGAGAACCCAGGATTTGAATTTTGGTATAACAAATGGTAGATGAAGGAATTAATATTTTGAAAAAATGGTTAGGTAAAGACAAAGGGGGAAGGGACATGTAATTTTCTCTGCAAAGAGAAATGTGAGCCTGCTGATCACTCTGAAACAAGTTTGATGTAGCATATATACAGTTCCATTTGAAGTACAAACTGCATAGCAGTAAACTCAAGTTTTAGATCTTTATGGATATAAGCTACACAGGTTTGTAATGGTGTTAACAAACAGCACTGATAAAGGGTTCCCTGTAACTATGCTTAAGTGTCTTAGTTTTCTGGCTTATTCAAAATAATCATTATTCTCTTGGATAACTATTTGTTAGGAAAAATGCATGTATTATTTATACATTTATATGAATTTAAAATCCTGAAGAAGCTGCATAAGACAAGGTACCCATGCCTGATACTGCCAACTGGCACCCTCAGTGTCAGAACACTTCCAGTTTTATGTTATTGAAACCACTTTGCAGGAGCATATGATACTGTCTTGTCAAAACAAAGAAAATATAAGAAATCTGCTGCCGTAGACCATAACAATAGGCATCACAGACAAGCTATACTTAACCTATAGCAAAGGCTGTATTTAATAATAGGAATCAAAGAAAACAGTGGGTAGTGAGCAGTTTGCTGCTTCCACATAATATAGAAGAAGAACACATTACTTAAATACATAAATAAAAGATTATTTTCAGGAAGCATTTCAGCAGAATGCTAAAGGATGTGCTTTAATACACTTGCCAAGAATGACCTCTTTTTCACAAAATTTGTTAATTTGCTAAGAAAATAGTAGTAGAGGAAACATGATTTTGAGAAAGAAATCCCAATGCCAATCAAAAAACTAGTTGTAGATGTTGATTAAACTGTTAAAGGCAGAATTAAATTGAATTATAGCTCTCACTATCTACAGATGGTGGTTATGTGCAACATCAATTTACCTGTCATAATGGTTTAGTGTGCTGGTCCATAATTTTTCAAAAAAATTACTCTTTAGATTTTATGATGTTGTGAGGCACCCCAAGAAGCCACAAGGACCTCTTCCACCCTCACATGGATGCTCCGTGCCTGGAAATGTTCAAGGCCAGGGTGGATGCAGCTCTGAGCAACCTGGTCCAGTGACAGGTGTTCTTGTCCACAGCAGAGTTGTTGGAACAAATACACCTTTAGGGTCCTTCCAAGGCAGGCCATTCTATAACTCTGTGATGATCAGCAGAAATTCCATTGGCCTGGGAGGCTGATGGATAACTGAGATTTGAAAAGGCATGACAGTACAAAAGAAAGTACCTCTTGCATATGTTTTTCTTTTCAAGGTGTTCAGGAAATAAAGTTTTTATTTAAGAAGGACATATGGTTAGTTTCAGACTGGAGCTTAAGTAGTTGATAGATATTTGAAACTGCTTGCTAAATATTCTGTAATGGTCAAACAAGTGAAATACCCAAATTATTTTTTCCAAAAAGCTTTATAAAGTAAGACAGAAAGCAACATTATACCTTTGTATTAATTAGTAGGATGATTTCTGAATATGGGTGCAGTTGCGTTAGCACTTCCTTGTCCTGTCCTGCTAAAGAAAACAGAGCTGGTAAATGCAAATCTGCCACTCCAAAACTCATTGAGAGAGATTTAGATGAATAGTTATAATTATTGGTTTGTAATGTAGAGAACATATTGTTATTCTGAGGTGATATTTAATAAAATCATATCCAAATTTTTGAAAGAAGGAAAGGGTCAAGGACACTATATTGCAAAACCTGGAAAATCTTATGAATTTCTTGAAATTAATTTTAAAAATACACAAATTAATGTAAATTAAGTTTTACAATATAATGCTGGACCTGGAACCTATAAAACTTTTCAACAGAAATCAGACACAGCTATATTTATATTCAGCTTAAAGCAAGGAAAAAGTCAGAGATATTGCATTAATCAGATATAGTAATCTGTGTTTACATAAATCTGTAAACTGGTACAAAGTAGGAGAAGTGCACTAATAGCTTAGCACTCTTTGCTAACTTTTTCTGGTAAGAAGTTAATTTTTCATTTATTTCTTCATTTATAAAAAAAAAGGTATTTGTTGCTAACTAATATAAATACAATTTTTTTTAATTTAATTTCTATAACCTCCAGAAATATATAATATTCTATATATGATATCTAAAATACATATTATTTATAGCAAACAAAAACATGCATGATTTTAAAGAGGTATCTAAAAATATTTTAGGGAATGGTCCTTTAGTGCATGTATTACAAATATATAAGATGTTAAAACCTTGAAAATTAAGCCAGGTTTTTTAGTGCTGATTTTGGTGTGCCAAATAGAAAAGAAGGATTTTTTCTTTTGAATAATCTTACAAGTACTTGTGCAGCCAGTTGTTCATCATATTTTCATCTGATGATGCATTTCACAATATCTTGGCTATAATAATATTCAGGTCATGCCAAAAAAGGAAGCAAGTTAATTCTAAATTTGGACAGGAAAAAAAGAAAAGGTAACCAGTTAAATGCTCTGCCTGATGACAATGCTGAAATCTTTGTAAACTTCTTTGCATCATTCAAAGGCCAAAAATGCTGACAGCACAAAATGAAAATTTTGTTTGAATTTAAATGGCCCCTGAACCTACAGGATCCTATCAGATTCTTTCAATGTAATGCCTGGGAAGCCACTGTCTGGCAGAAGCTCAGGTCATTTCTACAACCCTTCCTTGTCCCCCTGCAATAAAAAAATCTTTTCTTCCCAGCTGATATTTCACACTTTGTAATTTGGCTACTAAATGGGAAAAGTCTCCAAAATGTTGCAAACTAAAGTGAAGAGTTTGAGCATGTTCTATGAAAACTAAAATGCATACATGCATAAATGTTTTCACTTTTTCTCCTCAGGATTTGCTCCTATTAACCCTTGCACATATAAGAAAACAATTTTTTTAAGAAATGTATATGCTAAGTACCTCTTCAGAAAAAATGTATTTCATGTTACATAAACACACACTTATTGTGGTACTTATGAATCAAAATATTATTTCAAAATGTAAAAGCTAGTGACATGACTAAACATTTAAACTAGATAGATTTAAAAACAACAACAACAAAAAAGCTCAGGTAAGTGCATGGATGCATTAGCATTAAAGCTGTTCATAATTTTGGTAAATGCAAAAGAATACTAACAAGAGAGTTAAAACTATCAATAAATAATAATGAAGTACATTTTCCCTACAGGAATATAATAACAATAAACATTAGAATTATGGGGTTTTTTTCTGCAAGTCAGTGTAACTGCTTCATCACTTTGAGTTAGTGATTCAGTGACAAATAAATCCTTTGAAATTCTTCTGTATGCTTCTTATATTTTAGGTCCATGCCTTCCATATATAGAAAAACTATTTTAACATTCATTGAAATAAATGTTTCTGGAAAAGAAATGTAAAAACAAATGCAGAACTAATTTGCAGGATTAGCAAATTAACATCCCATCTAAGTATTTAGTGTAGAAATAAGATATTAAGCAGAGACAAATTGAAACACTTTGTGTACAAAGATCCTAAATTTAGAGTGTAAGTTTGGGGCATGAGAGTGAGTAATTCTCTGGATTTGGGAATAACATTCATTTTCTCCTATGAAATATTTGTTTTAACATTTTGACAGCCATGTCAGAAGGTAAAGGCAGAATGGGTATAAAATGTAGTCCAAGGCTTTCATAGGTTTAGTAAAGATTCAATTTTTTTTGGCAATAGAAGAAGATAATTACTCTTGCCTGTTTTTAAAATAACAATTCCTTCAATGTAGGTTTTTCAAAACTATTGAGAAAGCAAATCAACATTAAAAAATCAAAACTAAGTGTAAGTCAGCTTGTTTTATTTTTTCCTTTCATGTTTAATTTTTTTCCAATTATTTTTTACATTTCATCCAAATGGCTATACTTATTTTCTGTGTATGTTTGAGACCTCCCTCATTCAGTTGTCCATGTGATGAACAAGGCATGCTGAACTAGAGAAACAGATACACATTATAAATAGTAAATTATTGCATGTATTCTGCTATAAGATGATAGTTATTTGGTATACAAAATACTTAATTTTTGACAACTTTCTCTACCATTGCACTTTGTTTGAAAACCTGGCAGGAGATATGCACTCATCTGAAAAGCCAAAGTAGACAGCTTGCAAAAAACAAGGTGACATTCTACATAAGCTTTTAGTGAATAAATTATACAGAGGAAAGCAAACCCCAAAAGTTCCTGGGTTTTAAGCAATATAAAACCTTTGTTTAATTAATTGTTTATGACAAATAGCCCTTTTCCTTTTTTTCCTCACAGTTTGCCACAGACAGATGTCTTTAGTCTGCACAGTGCAGCATGCACTCTCTAAAGAAAACAGACAGAAATAGAGAGAAGGCTTGACAGCAAATGTTCTGTTCACACCTTCACAATAAAAAAGCAAATGAACTTCTAGGTTTTCTAAAAACTTTTTGTTTTCTTTCAGAAAAGAAAAGCTGAAAGGCTGCATTCTGTGGTACTGACAACATTAACAGGTTGGTTTTTCTCAGGTCAATAGCAATTCCATTAATTTGCACAGCAACCAATCTGCAGAAGCCAGCAACACTGACTGGCCATTAAATATCATTTTGGGCATGCTCATAATGTGCTTCCAAGCTCAGACACAAACACCATTCACACAAGAGTTTCTGGGCCATTTTTGATGTAGAAGATAATTTAACAGGATATGTCACCTGCAGAAGGTGACATATCCTGTTAAATAATATTATATCTAACTATAACTGGATATGGACATAGATGAAAGTCAGGATATTTATAACATATATAGCTGGAACATTTTCCATGGATTACAGAGAGAACATCGTAGGCTGGAGGAGAGGAGAGATTGAGTGAGAGATGGGAAAAAGCAGAATAGGACACTTTCTCTTCAGTCATTCTTTGTCATTTTCTCTTTTTTATTAACTTGTCCAGTCTTCCTTTGATTCTATGCAAACTCTCAGTCCTTGTAGAATAGGTTTTTCTTGTTTGCTGCTACTTACTTGTCATCTCTTTGACATTTTTTAAGGGCTTATAAACAATTTGGCTGTTTGTTCAGGAATACATTTACCCTTTCATAACTTCAGTGATAAAAGAGATAAGCTGTACAATGTGGAGTGTTTTGAAATTAAAAATACTCTGATTTGAGGTCATGCTGTTATCAGACTTTATTTTCAATTGTCTTTTCTAAGGCTTACTCTTGCCTTGGCCAAAAATACCCAGGGACAACATTTGTCCTAAAGGAAGGTTTTCTTTAATTCCTTAGGTCGCATTGTGATCTAAGACGTTGTCCTTTTTTAACAGATTCAGTCTGAAATCATAAAAAGTTGGAGACAGACAACATACTTGAGCAAATACAAAACTGTCTTCAACCCAGAAAGTGCTAACACTTTCCTCCCTTTATAATCACAGAATCATAGAATGGTTTGGGTTGGAAAGGACCTCCAAGACCATCTAGTTCCAACTCCTCTGCCATGGAGAAGGTAGTAGACCAGGTTCTAATAGACCAGGCTGTTCAAACCCCCACCCAACCTGGCCTTAAACATTTTCAGGGATTCACAGCTGCTCTGTGAAAACCTGTTCCTGTGCCTCACCACCCGCACAGCAAGGATTTTTTTTCTAATGTCTAATCTAAATGTATACTTTTGTGATTTTAACCCAATCCCCCTAGTCCTGTCAATACACACTCTTGTACATAGTGTCTTTCCATCTTTCTTGTAGACTCCTGTCAGGTATAGGAAGGTCACAGTTCTCGTGACACATTGAATATTGCCAAGCTCTAAGGACACTGCTAATTGAAAAAAAAAAAAAAAAAAAAAAAAACCAAAAAAAAAAAAAAAAAAAAAAAAACCAAAAAAAAAAAAAAAAAAAAAAAAACAAAAGACACACAAACAAACAAACAAACAAAAACAACAAACAAACATTCTTCTTATTTAACTTAAATTAGACTATTTAAAATTATTGAAAAGTAGGCACTTCTGGCTGTAATAGCATTGCCACGAAATTAGAACACAAATTCCAAACCTTTTGAAAATCAAAATAAATTTTTGAAAGACTTAAGTACAAAATACATTTAAGAAAGCAAAAAAAATGGAAAATTATTTTAAA
Organism: Onychostruthus taczanowskii; assembly: GCF_017590055.1. Lineage (NCBI taxonomy): Eukaryota > Metazoa > Chordata > Aves > Passeriformes > Passeridae > Onychostruthus > Onychostruthus taczanowskii. The sequence goes on from NW_024498884.1 coordinate 424,874, forward strand.
ATTAATGGTGGCAGACTAGCAGAGAAAACAGTGAAAGCATCAAAGAAATAAAGTTCAATAAAGACAGATATGAATGCCATAAACATAGGAAGTATAGCTAAAATAAGGAACTGATCAGGTAGAACCTCAGGGTCACCCATTCTGCCTCCATTTTGATTTTACAGCACAGGAACGATTGCATTAAAGTTTTCTTCATTACAAGGACAAAAATATGAGCTCACAGGAGAATAGATCAGGTTAAATTCCAAGGCATTGTTCTTAATAGGCTATAGGATTGATAGAGAAGACATGCTCTATCTCATAAAATTTGTCTTGCAATATTTATTGACTGTGGAGAAAAATTTACCCCTACACATAGTAAAAGCTATGATAGTTCAAGCATGCTCTTTGGAATAGTAAAAGGCTACGAAAACAGGTAGTACACAGGCTAGATCATTGATCTAGCTTTACTTGGGATTACCATTATTGCATTGCTAAATCAGTAAAACCCAAACCTAAACTAAAAAAAAAAAAAAAAAAATCAAACTGTATAACTAAGTTGTTTTATATCTGAACAATATATGGCAGAATGATGCATCATCATATTTGTTTTCAAAATATACTCAAAGGTTATTGCAAAATATCCCTTTTCCCTTACAGGAGTTTCTCATGAAATTGCCAAAGATTGAGTTCAAGTTTTTTTATTTTTTTTCAAGTACTGTCTTATTATTAAAAAAAAAAAAAATTACAAACAATGAAAAATACAAATTAATCTTTTTAAAAGATAAAAATAGGCTGGAAGAAAGAAAGATTTGGAGGGCAATTTATTTTCTCATTGCTCTAAAATATTCTGTGGCGAAGCAGATAGAAATCAATTTTCTGAAAATGTTACAACAGCTAATGAAAAGTGATGCAAAATATTGTACTTGTACTTTTTTTTCGCCTGAGAATTGATATGAACCATTTGGCAGGTGTTGGTAGATAACAACAAATTGTTAAGCTAATAAAAGCATTAGAGGAATATCTCTCCCAGTAGAATAAAGGACTGCAAAAAATCCATATTAAAATATTTGGTCACTGTAAAATCTTAGTCCGTTTTTTGAATTTAAAATAAACCAAACAAAAAAGCACAACCTAAATACATTTCTAATTCCTTTTGCTCTGAAAATGTCAAAGCAAAATTGACATTCTGACTTTTTCTTCAAAAAGTAGACAATTTTGATAGAGTGGCTTTTTTTTAAACAAGGAGCATGATGCATTCTATATGCATTCATGAATAGCTTTAACTGACAAAGTCTGATTTTATTTTTCTATGAAAAAAAGGGAAAAAGAAAACACTCCATCTTGACTTGTGTTTGAGATTTCCGTTCCTGCTTATTTAAAGACTTTTGCTATTTCCATCTGTATGTGAATTACCTAGTTATACAGACTAATATTGTATGTGTATATATATATAAAGGTCTAAGGATTCACAATGTAAGTATCCACTGCAGTTCACTGTGTCTGATTGCTAATGTCCTCCCATTTGTGAGAAGTCAAAGAATGTGATTAACAAATAACAAGCAAGCACATCAATAAAGCACATCAAGAATATAAGGGATCAACCTGAAAATGACAGCAAAGCTATAATTCAGAACATTATTTCCATCCTAATATTTGAAAAACAATAAAGGAGCAAGATTTATTATTTCCAGTCAGAATCAAAGGGAAACAAAAAGTGCAAAATTTTAAAGGAATACCAGCAAGAGTATTACAATGAATGGATTCTAGCTACTTGATATATCTTCAGCTAACAGGTAAGTTGAGACAACTAGGTTGAACTGGCTTTGCTGAAACTTAAAAACCTCATAAAAGTAACACAAGATGAGATGTGCACACAGGCATATTTTTTTCTTTTCTTGCTTGTTTGTTTCATCTGTTATGAGCCCTTGGGGTGCATAAATAATACTTTGTTTGAAGAAGTTTATGTTTGAAATCACTTTAATCATTCTCTGTCACAGGGCCCCATAGGAAAAAATGTCTCTCAGGTTTACAGGGTAAACAGGAGATTAGAGTCCTAATATTCAGTCTGAGGGGTAAAATCATGTAGTTTCTCCTTAATGAAAAGTTACCAAAACTATCTCTAGTAAACTATATTGTACAGAGTATAATAAAGCACCTAAACTAGAAGCAGTCAGAAATAGGGTAAAAAAAAAAAGCTGAAGTGAACGCAATGATATGAAAAATGTCTTCCTCCATAAGCAGCTACATTTACTGATTAAATAAAACAATACTCAACACAGGACATGAGAATAATAAAATAGGCACAAAGCAATTTCATTGCAGATTTAGGTAATGCTGAAGAATGATATTTGGGACAGCAGTCATTTTGTTGATCACCTAATTACAAAAACAATATTGCATGTGATACCACCACAAGATTTATTTTTTTTAAAGCCACTAGAAAGAAACAAGACAATTTTGGGAACAGAATACATAAGCACCCACACATTAAATAGATTTAGGTTCCACTATATCAAACATGAAAACTTGTCTAAATATCTGAACTTCAAAATTTAGTTTGGCTTGGGAAAACAGACAACTGTATCCTGGACTACATCAAAATAATTGTGATCAGCAGGTCAAGGGAGATTCTGGCTTTGGTGAAATCCCGTCAGAGAACTGCATCAAGCTCTGAGGCTCCCAGCACAGGAAATATGTGGACCTATTGGAGTGGGCTCAGAGAAGAGCCACAAAAAGTATCCAAAGACTGTAGCACCTGTACTAGGAAGACAGGCTGAGGGAACTGCGGTTGTTCAGCCTGGAGAGGAGCTCCAGGGAACCTCACTGCAGCCTGACAGTACCTAAATGGGGCCTACAAGAGGCCCAGAGTGGGACGTGTGGTGACAACACAGCAGGGAATGGCTTCAAACTGAAAGTAGATTTAGATTAATTATAATGAAAAATTTATTTTCTGTGAGGGTGGTGAGGCAGTGGAACTGGAAGCTCTTTTGGCTGGCTAAAAACAGCAAATCACTATTCTCACAGGGGTGGGTAAGCCTATATCAGGGTTTTAGTTTACTTAAGTTCAACAGAGTATAAATAGGAATGGGATATGGTGCAGCAATTTCTGCAGTCTGCTCTAAAAATCCATCCTTTCCTATAGGACACAAGGAAAAAATTAAAAGGAAAAAATTAAAGAAAAAATGCTCTAAGTAATATAGCAAAGTATCTCATAATTTTTTTAAATTGTGAACCACTGCATTTGGATTATCTAACTTTTCTGGTGTAGAAAACAGAGGAGCTGTAAAAAAATTAAAATGTATGTCAAAAACCATTGATGTCTGATTTTCACAGAACAAATAATGACAAAATGTGCATGCATTTTTCAGAACTATCTCACTAGACACTGAATCAGGTAGGTGGAAATTAAATAGAAGTGAGAGGATTTCAATAATATAAAGAGAAAAATGAAGAAGAAATGCACATCCCTGTAAGCTCCAGGGAGAGCCCTCCAGTATCAAAGAATTGTTGCAAGCTGTGGTGGCTTGATCCTGGCTGCACACTAGGTGCCCATCAAAGCCACTCTATCACTTCTCAGCTAAACAGGGGAAAGAAAATATAGCAAAAAGCTTGTGGCTTGAGATAAGAGCTGGGAGATCACTCAGGAATTATTGTCACAGCCAAAAGATGCTTGGTTTTATGTTTTATTGTCAGTCAAATGAGACTTGGATAATGAGAATAAGAAAAAACATGAAAACAGATTTCCCCCCCCCTTCCCCTCCCCTCCCCTCCCCTCCCTTCCCCTCCCCTCCCCTCTCCTTTCTTCTTTTCTTTACCTTTCTTTTCTTATTTTCTTCTTCTCTTTACCTTTCTTTTCTTCATCTTTCTTTTCTTCTTTTATTTTTTCTCTTTTTCTCTTTTTTCTCTTTCTTTTCCCAAATATGAGTATTCTATGTTTGCAAATACAAAAAGAGCTGTTTGTATTAAGGTTTTCTCTGAAGATGGCAAATTGTAATAAGAATCTAAAGATTTACGTGAGAACTGTTATTTGTCTTAGATTATTAAAATTCTGCAGGTACAGAAATGAAAATTATAGTTCATTTTCTCTGATAAGATGAAGAAATTAAACTGTTTTTTTTTCTTGCCTAGTGACTAAAAGAAAGAAAAAGATTGTTGCTCCTTTAGTCTAACTAATTTTTTTATTCTATCTTCAAGTAAATCAAAACTTTGTAGAGGCATGTGTGTGTCTAATTATTTGGTTGAATAATAGAAAAGTCTGTGTAGTGTAAGAACTGAATCATTGGGTTTTTTTTTTTCAATTTAAAAAAAAAAAGGGGGAAAGGAATGTCACTTTCATATAAGCATTGTTAAAACTGTACAATGACAAAATTTTACATATCCTGATTGAGATCTCCTTCATAAAGGTAGATGATAGGAATTTCATGGTAGTATTGTCATAGAAAAAATACCAAATGGTAAAGGAGATAAAAATGTTTGACATGATACAGCATTTTTTTTCTCTCTGCAAGTCTATTTTTAACCTAAATCAGAAGTACTCTTTACAAATGGCATTGAAGTACTTCATTAGAATCAAATAAATTTCTCTTAAATATGTACCGCTAAGATTGAACTTCAAATATAAATGACTCTAGGAAAAGTTTGAATGTTAGGTACTATTCTTATTTCATTCAGAATCACCAGCAAGTATAACCCAGTGTGCTTTAGGATTTGAAACATTTGTTCCACTTTTCAGGAAGGAAATATTTTTGTTTGCCAGCCTGGACACTCCTTCTTCCTGAGCTTTGTCTTTCAATATTTTTCCACATATCAACATAAACAATAATTAATGTCCTTAGCACACAATTAAATCATTAATTTGCCCTCCTGAGTTTAGATCATCTATATTTCTTCTATGACAAAGTTATTTGCATGTTTGAAATCCTCTTCGTTTTGGGTCAGTATTTAAGTATCTTGAATATCTCAGATTACAAATGAGCAGCATACTCCATGCCCCCTTTCTCCATATATTGTGGGTAGAATTAAAAGCATCTTTCTGTCTTTGATCAACAATTCCAGACCCTTGAAACAAAATCAGTTTTTCTTTTTGTACTGCAAATTCTATATCAACATTAAGGATTTTAATTTGCCATGGTTGTGATTCCCAAAACACAAGCTGAAGCTTTATTTTGGAAAAAATTATATTAAAATCTACAGTATGTGTCTTTTTAATCTGTCTTCTACTGAACATAATTCCTGAAAGGGTTTACATATTTGGCTTAGTTTTGTTGGGTTTTGTTTATTTTTTGCCTTTAAATAGAGGTTATTTAGAGTGCCAAGCTGAGGAACAAATCAGGCCAATAAGAAAAGCAGCACTCCTTTTTCCCTCCATTTCCTTTGTTCCCTTTTCCCTTTTCTCTTCCTTTTTCTCTTTTCCCCTTTTTCCCTCTTCCCCCTCTCCTTTCCCTTTTCCATTTTTCCTTTTTTTCCTTTTCTTCTTTCTCGTAACATCTACAAGTTTGTTCAGTTCTAAGTCATATCACACTACTGTCAGCACAGTTTATTCATTCCTTAATGAGTGTTTGAGGGTGAAGTGTACTTTTCAATTTTGAAAGAAATATAAAATATATGATTTTGAATTGTTCGCTTGTATTATTGCAACTAATCTTAAAAAATTAGGACCATTTCATTCCTTTTCCTTTAGCTGCCTTCATTATTTTTCTTGATACCTTTTCTCAGTCTTCCAGCTGTGCTGATGAGAATTTCCTACTTTTATGCAAATGCATACCCTTTATATCATAAAAACTGATGAAGATAAGACCACAACTTAAAGAAAACATGAAAACTATTCTTTGAAAAAAGGTTGTTTCTAGCTTTACATAATTAAGTTCCTACTCTCAGGAGAAGGTAAAAAACCTCCTGAGATAACCTGCATGGTGTTTGATTACAAAAATGCAAAAACAGACAAAAAGCTGTGAATGTGCTATGGTAAAATAAATATATTAAGAGTAATTTCTGTATAACAAATGCTGAACTAACAAGAAGAGTTGTTGCATCTCATAACTAACCTCACTACTCCCTTATTTCTATTTTACTGTCTAATTATTTTGCTTTCCCATAACCAAGTCAGTAATGCGACCTAGGCAGTCACACAAGGATGAGTTGAACTCTCTGACTTTCACTCAAAATCTCTGTACAGCACTGTCTTGGAAAAGTGGACTGCAAATACAACACAGTCAGAAAGACCTGTTGTTCTTACTAGGTTTAAATCACCAGCTGAAGTGATGGAAAGTCACTGCACTGCATCTGGTCTTCCCTAAATGTGACAATATGACATTCTCTTCTGTCATCAATCTGACCCAACCCAGTGGGGGCCTGGTGAGACTCAACATTAGGCTGCAAAGTGGAAGGCAGAAGGTAAAAGCATGTCTATGGCACTGTTCTGGATTTTTCTCACAACCTGCTGTCCTGATTCTATGCAATAGTCTCGAATGTGCATTTTGAGATGATAGTGAGACATACTGTATTGATGGCAACATTTGGAGAAGCATCCTTGCCCATATTGAGCAAGAGCAAGATTTTGAGATCCTTCTACTCTAAAAAATTGCAAACATTGTCATCATAATTGTCATCATCTTGGTTTTCAGAAGAAGAAGAAATATTTTTGGTCTCCTGCTGCTGCAAAACCAGAGAGTGGGTCACAATGTTAATACCACCATCTTGACAAGTGCCGGGATACTGACTTGTAAACACATTTGTACTGTGCTGCCCATGTTTTTGAAGAAAGAAAAGAATGGGCGGGGTCATTTTTTTATTTTCATCATCTTCGGTGCTACTCATTACAGTCTCTAGTTGATTCATTGCCATTTCTGCCATGTGGCTGAATTGTTCAACCTTGGATTTGTTTTATTCAGTAGATATTTCATTGCTGCTGCCTAGGCTGTGGGACTGGAATGCTTGCCTTGAAGTCCATTTTATCCATTACATATACAACAATGCAACATTAAAATTTTGAATACATAAAAACTAATCATTGATGTTGACAAAGGATCATTGAATGTGTACCTCAGCCCAGTATGCAATTTTAAATTCTATTTCATTTTAATTATGTATGAAATTACAATGAAATGAAACAGATGAAACAAGCATATAGGGGCATTACTTACATGCTGTTTTGGTACTTGTTTTTTATATTTGCAGTGGATGATTAAATCATAATAACTTGAAATTTATTTTACACTGATGTCACATTCTTGGTTGTTACATAGTCTTCTTTTGCATACAGCTGCTCTGAGCTACTGGATAATAAGAGAAAATTTTCTAGCTTCACCAAATTATTTCTTCTGCTTAGATATACAGTTGAAATCTTTCTGTGAAAATCAGAACCTCAACTGGGAATGAAGAATAAAAGCTTTTGTAAAGGCAGACACTGCTTTAAATATTAGGCTTCTGGAAGCAGCCCAACAATAAATTTTCATATTATTAATTTCTTAGTCAAATCAATCCGTGTGACATGTACATGTTGGAAAAAAATTACATTCATATCGCTTCCTGCATGTGCATGCATTCCCTAATGACCAAATAAATACAGAAGGATGGATTCACCTGTGAAAACTTCCGACCGTACTGTTTCCTTGGAACCTTTGCCAGCAAAACTCTGAAGGAGAGCAGATGACAAGTGACTTTTTGTTTAATGCACCTAACCTTATAAATGTATGCTTTGAGATACCAGAATGCAGAATCTGAATTTTTTTGCCTTTCTTTCCTCTTGACATAGAAATATATCTGGTAAAACCTCTTTAAGGAAAAGAATTCAAGTTCCCCCATTCCAATATGAATTTTGTAATTTTGCTTCCAAATAAAACATTTTATTATCTGGATTTGTTGTTGCTGCTGTTTTATACCTAGCACAATCTATAGTCTTCACATAGGCTGAAATTATAAAATATCTTTTCTGAATTAAAAAGAGCATGAAGTCCTCTCAAAACTAAAGCAAAAACTACATATATAGGTACCACTAATCAATCTGGATTTAAATAGTGTAGCAATTCTATGAATAATTTTATTTATGAAATTAAAAATATGTATCTTCTCATCTTTACCAGTCTTTCTCCCACAAACAGTTATGTTTGTGGGGAAAATATATTGTGAGCTACTTCTGTGTGCTGATTTGCTTTCTTACCAGAGTTGCTATAAAATTGAAGAATTTTCAAGAAAGATTTATTCCTCCTGTAATTTGTTATTCAAATTCTATTTTTTTTTTTAATAAGCATAAAGGAACATTAATATTTTTTATTGTTCTGATGTTACTGTAGAGGGACCAAGGCAGATTTTCAAGCTGTCTGTAGTACTCCTAGGGAGTCCATTTACTAGCTTGGTATGCGCAGAAATTTTGTGGAACAGAAGAAACTCATCAATGCAAATGTGTGGATAGTTCACACTTGCTTAAATCGGAACAGGAAAGTAAAATGGAAAATGGCTTCTTTGGACTAAGATGGAACACAAAAATTTCACTATTCCATCTGTGATACACAAATTCCAAATAACTAAGCTTTTACACCCCTGCTGTGCTACTGTCTGCTGTTGGAAGTTCCTCTATCACTGCATGCACCATTAAAATTTCCATTAGCAAGTTCTCTACTGGAAATGATCAGGTGTTTTGGTCACAACATCCTTCTTTGGGGCTTTATCTGGGAATCTTTTGTTGCTGTTTCTGAATCACACTAATTTTACCAGTCTATAAGTGACAGCATCTAAATAACCACTCTATTACTTAATTGGTAGGAATAAAATAATTTCTGAAAGGCAATGTGTCCCTTACTAATAACTTTAGTAATCCAATGCTATGTAATTTTTAATAAAATATGTGGGAAACTGTTGACTGCTGTCTCTTGGTGCTTCAGCGTTGTCTTGTGCACAACAAACAGTACATTTGCCTTAAAGTGGGATACCTAACTCTGTGTCCTTATTCTGACTAAAAAAATACTTCTCTTGCTTTTTTCCCCCTTTCATTTATACTCCCTTATTCTGGGGTTAGACAAGACATGCACTCATCAATTACAAAAATTCTGGCAAGAAAATATGAACAATCTGTTTTCCTCGATGATTTATGAATGGCACAGCGTCCTGACAGCAGTGAAGTCTAAGAGTATGAGTCCAGAATCTTATGTCATGTTTATGAAATATATCCATATTAAGGATGTGGCGTCTTGTGTCAAATATGTCATAGAACTTTTAAGCCATGGAGCAACCCAGTTTGGAAAGGACTGCAAAAGACATTCAGCCTATTGTGGGAAAGGGAGCCTAGATGAAATTATCTTGCACACTTCAACTACATTTTGAAAATGTGCAGGGATGGCAATTAACCATATACTTGGAGATGACGTTCCAGTTATTGGTGGTTCTCACTGTAAAAAATTTCTTTCTTACGTTAAGGTGTAACTTATAAACTTTTCCACTTGTATTTTCCATTTGTCCCCTCTGGAAAAGAAAGCCTCCATCCTTTTTGTAGACACCCTTCAGATACTGGAACACTTGGAGTGATCCCCCCAGGGCCTTCAGGGACAAAAGCTTCATTCCAATAGTCTTTCCCCAAGAGCTGTCTCTCCAGCCACTTGGTCATCTTTGTCACTCCCCTTGGTCTGTCTCCAGGCTGTCTGCATCTTTGTTTGATTGTTGGGACCAGAAACTGGACACTACTCCAGGTGCAGCATGACAGGCACTGAGTATTTTGGGATTATCACTTCTCTCTCTGTGCTATTATACACTTGCAGATGTGTTTACCTTCATTGCTGCAGTGCTACACTGACTTGTCCATCTGAACCCTTTCAGCAGGGCTGCTGCCCAGACACACACCTTTGTCATCCCAGGTGTGGAACCTCGCACTTTTCTTCCTTAAATTTCATTCTCTTCTTGATATTTCACTCTCCCAGCCACTCTCCCTCTAGAAAGTATTTTCCCTGATTGTTCTGATCTTTGCTAGGATAGAGCTTTTCTTCCTGTTATTGTGATGTTATTACTGATTTAGTATGAGAATAATGATGATGGCACACAGATATTTTGGTTATTGTTAAGTATGGCTTACCCCGTGTAAGTCAAGGACTCTTCAGCTTCTCATGTCCTACTAGTGAGAAGGCTGAAGGCCCACAAGAAGCTGGAAGGGGACACAGACACGACAGCTGACCTGCATTGGCCACAGAGATACTCCCTGCCGTAGAACATACTTAATATAAAAATGGAGGGGAACTGGCTGGACTTCTGTCAATGAGTGGTCAACAAGTGCATTGTGCATCCAAGGTTTTGTATATTTTAGTTATTTTATGTAATTATTACCAATTTTTTTCTATCCAATTAAACTGAGTCTTCCCATTCCTACCCTTCTGTCTTGGTTTGAGGCAATTTAACAGGCAGACACTTGAAAATAAATTACCTCCCATTTAGTTTTAACCATTCCCCTTTCACAAATAAGAGATGAATGTGAAAATATATAAGTGAGAAAAAGAAAAAAAGCTTTACTAAGAAATGAAACAGCAACAGGTAAATATTACACTAATTATCACTTGATAAAAAGGTGCTGAATTCTCATGGACTCCCCAGGAACAAAATAAAACAAAATGGTTGAGAAGGCCCTCCCCCAAGATGGCACTCTCCATCTTGCTGAGCCACTTGTCCATCTAACCACCCAGTTTCAGGTCATCAGAAACTTGACAAAAGTGCTTTCTATCTCATTGTCAAGGTGAAATGTGAAAACACTGAATGGTCATAGGGCCCTCTGTCAAATCCTGAGAGCCACCTTTGGGCAGGCTTCCCATCTGATTAAAAGCTTTTGAACAGCATGCTCTGACTGCAGCCTGTTAGCTTGTTTCCTATCCATTTCACATCTATCCAACCAATCTGTGTCTTACAATTTTTTCCAGTAGGAGGCAAGGGAAACAGTGTTTTGGTTCATGCCTTGCTGAAGTCCTTGTAAGAAACCTCCACTGCTCTCCCTAAGTTAAGTGATCAGGTTAGTCTGTCATGACTTGATTTTGTTAAACCCATGCTGGCTTTCCCCCATTGACTCTTTATTTGTTTTCTAATAATTTATAAGAAGAATTGTTTCATTACTTTGCCAGATATTGAAGTAAGCCAGTAATTTCCTGGTCCTTGAGTCCTTTTTGTATGTAGGCATGACATTTGCCTTCTTCCAGTAATGAGTGTCATCCCTTGATTTTCACAGCTTATCAAATGTCATAGGCAGTGGCCTTGAAACAGTGCCAGTCACTTCTTTTATTTGACACCTTGTGGTAGATTCTGAGTCCATAAATGTATGTGGGTTGTGTCCTTGCAAGAGATCACAGCTCAGTCCATCTTACAGCACCAGTGTGTCAATGTATGCACCACAGCCTCTTGTTTATGTGATCTAGGGTCCAATGGCACTGGCAAAGACAGAGGCAAAGAGGATACTGAACATCTCTCTCTTTTCAGCAGTATTAGTGAAGTTTCAATCCCTGTTTAGTAATGAACCTTTACCTTCCCCCTTTTACGTAAATGGCAAATCCACCTCCGATTTCTTTCCTATTCCACTGAAAGAGTTTGAGCTTTCCAGTTGTGAGCTTTCCTAACAAGTTTCTATGATTCCTCTGGTGTTCATAACTCATGGGTTTAGTATGAAGCTGCCATTCTTCCTGTTTGTTACCCACATTACTGTTATACATGCACTTAAGGTAGCTGGATAGCTGGACTTAGGTTCCTTCCCTTTGGAAATGGTTGGGGAGCATTCTTCACTACTCTGGTAGGTGTGTTTGTCTGCCTTCTTGCTTATGAATATGCAAGTCTTACTGCTTTGGTCCCTATCCAACAAGTTCATTAATTAGAGGAAATACATTTTAGAAAATTTTTGTGAATAGTATCTTTTCCGACAACTGCAATTTCTGTCAAAATAAAAAACATACTCTTTTCTCAAGTACATGGTAGTCAAAATCTTTGTTTATAGCCCTATGTATAATGGATTGAACTTAACCTGTAGTCTTTTAAATTCAACAGAGGTAAAGTTTTTCCATGTTTTGCAATGGTAAGTTTTCCTGAAGTGAATAATGTGAATTGAATAAAAGAATTGTGGTGTTTCTACCATCTTAAGTATTAGCAAGCCAAAGGAAGAAACAAAATGTTATATAAACTGTGTATACAGATTTAAACTTCTGTTTTGCACACATTTATGTAGGATTTATTGATCAGCAAATTAGACACAAATCATATTTAAATAAATGAAAATCATTAATGTCCATATTGAATATAAACTAGATAAACTTCACTTTTTCATATAATGATCCTCTAAACCATCTAAATATTTCAAATCTTGAGTAATTAATATCAGGTGTGGATTTTTAAGTGATAATCTTTGCAGCATTAAAGTATTTGCTTTTTTCATATTTGTAGCATCTGAAGTTCTTGTCATGATGTTGATTAAAATCGAAAAGAATACTGGTGGCCTTTAAATTAGTTGCTCCTCCTTTCCTCATCTTTTCTTTCCTCATTGATTCATACTTTTTATTTGTGGCATTCATTTTGGAAGCAGGTTTTGAAGATCTTTTTGACTGTTTCCCACTTCAAACAACAGGAATGGAAATTCCTTTTTTTGACAAAACCACAGTGCTTAATATAATGCAATATAATAATATAATTTTCTAGGTCATAACTATGATCATAAAAACAGTAAAGTGCAGTGCATACTATAAACGTTTAAGACTTAAATTCAAGTGAACACTTGAAAAGAAAGTAAGATACTATATATTTGATTTTAACGTTTGTATTTCTCCTGATTTTTGAGCTCTGTTTTTTAAAGAAAAATTTAGAATAATTCAAGACAATTGACTCTTGCCACAAATGGGACATACTTTTGCATTTTATTTTGGAGAGTGTTTTCTGAACATGGACTTAAAGCTAAATCAATAGTCTGAAGAGTTTTGTGGCAGAATTCAGTTAAGTAATACAGGCACAAATAGATTGCACTACATGCAAGTATACTCCCCCATTTTTTAGTCATGGACACTTTTTTTGTGTGCAGACACATCATCTTAGTAGTATCCTAGATGATTCACAGGTAACAATATAGAAATGTCAGTTTCCTTCAATTCTTGTGAACATCTAGATGTCTTCTCAACACCATTGATGTCAAAGCACAGTGAAATTATTGCCTTTAACTAACACTAATAGTAAAAAAAAAAAAAAATCAACAGGAAGAAAACACATCAACCCTGCATCAGACTAACTATGAACTTCTGTTGATTATCCAAGTGGTTTCTTGTCATTGAAATTTCAGTTGGTTAGTCACTTTAAACTGTTCATTTTTGTCAGACTGTCTTTCTAACTTAAGCAAATATTGCAAGGCTACTTTATCAACTTCAAATGAGTTTGAAACATATTTCAACTTTTAATCCCTAAAAATTCAGAGAACTACAGTGAAAAGTTGAAAGAAATACCAAAAAAAAAAAAAAAAAGGCATTTTGTATAAAATAAGAATTGTCTTGGGAAAGAGGAAGCTTAAATGCATTCTGATGTCCAGAAGGTGCTGCAGGAATTGCATCTGGACATTTGAATTCTGTCCATTGATTATCTTGAAAAATTTTCACTGACTGAAGAAAGCTGCCTGTGAGTAGTGCACAAGCTTTCTGTCCAAGCATATCAACAGATTGTGAAAAAAAAGGATAAATGTCTAAAATTCCATTTTTCCAACCGCATTGTTTTGTAACCATAACCATATTTTGTCTCCTAGAGGATATTTAAAAGCAGATTAACAGTGTGTGCAAAAGACTGCTTTAGAATACAAAGGTAGCTGTCTTGAGGAGATCACTCTGCTATTTAGTCCTTGACATACAGGGTCTTGGTAAGGAGGTCTTAATACTAAAGGGAAAGGTCTAGACATAGCAAGAATTTTGTTAAGAATAGCAAACACAAGGTTTGTGCTTGCTATTCTAGATCACAATATGGAAATGTAAACTGGTATGCCCAAACTGATGCACCTAAACTCCTACTGATGCTCTTCTTTTGGTGTATCATACAGCTGAATCAGCTTGTTGCTTTTCAGGCTGACAAAAATTTATGCTCTCCCTTTTTTTTCCCTTACCTAACACAGTCACTGTCTGTTACATCAGGTAGTGTATTAGTTTCTTTTAGTAGGACAAGCAGCACTGTTATTTAAGGGGGCTCATATAAAGAACCTTACAGGGGGAAGGGCAGTACAGAGGCATCAGCACTTCAGGAACAAAGGAGCAGCAAGCCTCTAAATCAATCCTTTCTTTTCCCAAGAGCATTTTTTACTTTGTTCACATCAATTACCTGTTTAGCAACTCAGCCTCAAAGAGAGGAATAGATAAAATTAAAGGAAGATGTGTTACAGTATTGGAAGTGGATGGCTTGGTTTAGAATTGTGCTAGCTTTGCTGTTGAGTAAAAGTATATGAAACTTGCAGTAAGCTTAGATATTCCAACTAAAAAGGTGTTAAGTAAAAATACTGATGAGAAAGCAGTGGGTCTTCTTTTTGAGATCTTCAGGAGCTCAAGAGTTATTTTTTTGCTCTTCTTTTGCTAGCTTAGAACATTCAAATCTTTTGGTGTGAGCTATGCATGTTTGCCTCTAAAACTCACAGAAAAAAAAAAAGGAGAAATAACAGAGTGTAGAGGTGTAGAGATGTTACTGGACCTGAAGGAAGGTGTGTGTTTTTAGTTTTCTACTATGGTTCAAGACATTTTCTACAGATGAATGCTTAAATGCAATGGAAGTTGAGACCAAAAATTATTTTACTCAGTCTGAGAAAAGAACATAAACAGATTAACTAATTTGGAATCAATTCCCATATTAATTACAATTTGAAAAGCTAAAAGCCAGTGGGAAAATCTAATTGAAAAACTAACAATAAACATGGAACATCTACAGCTTCACTACCTTTTCTACATATGTCAGGTGTAAGACTTTGAACCAGCTACATAAAATTAGGTGCACCAAGAAGTACAGTGTAGGGAAATACCATGATTTCTTCATGTAAGAACTAAATTAATTTTTCTTATTTCCATACTTAACTCCCTGAAATTTAAAAATAAGAATGTATTTTGTTAAATTTTCTGAATCACAGATTCTTTTAATCTATTTCTTGAAGGCTTAGAGGTCATTTTTATGGAAACTTTTGGCTTAATATTTCTTTCCTTCTTTATTTCTTAATTGCCACTTATAGATTTTTTTTATATTTCTGAGTCTTGTGACAAAGACTAATATTTCAATAAAAACCTTGAAAATTTCTCCCTGTATGATCCTACCTTACCAATAATCTGGTTTTCCTACAATCATAAAAGTCCTCTGAATTAACACAGAAGACTTCTAAAAATGGGTTTTTTTCTGAGTTTATAAAGAGAAAAACATTTTTGCTAAGCAGACTGACAACTTCTCAAATAAATTATTCACAAAAGCAGAGACTTCAATCTCTTAAAATTTAGTCTATTAAAATTCAACAAAAATATTTAGCATATTTTGATCATAAACACTAGTGATAATCAGGTCTTACCTTTGCTCAGTCTTCTTTTTCAAGGTAGTGTCTTCTTGCTGCTGTTCTAGTTTTTAAACTTATGGTCTTGAGAATTCATTAATAAAGCAGTTGTAAGATTTTTCATCTTTGGTAAGATAATTTTGTAAAATGTTCTGCCTTTGATATCCACCCTGATGCCTCCATCAAGGCAATTTGAGAGCATCTGAAAGAAAAGGGAGGTGTTTTGTTTTATTTATTTTTGGCAGTAGCAAACCACAATTTTAGCCTGTGTTCTTGGAGAACTGGAAGGGAAGGAATGAGTAAGATAAATCACGATGTTACTATATTTTCTGAAAGAGATATTGCTAGATCTTTCATGTGGTGAAGCAGATGCTCAGAAAAAGCATTGAAGTTATCTGTGGTACAGAGACAATGTATCTAGTATTATTTGAAGGGTCATTCAGTGCATCAGCTCCTCTGTTTTTATGAGAGGAGAATTTGTATCCTGAGTAAACATGCAATTAAAGGGAAAAAAAAAAATCAAAAGATCACTGCAGACAGTCTATCCTTAAACTGTGAAACTAAACTCTAGGAGAAAAATCTGTTTGCAGGCATGCAGTTAGCTTACAGATTACATCATGTCCTTCTCATCTGTGTCTCCTTACAGAGATGACATTTCCTTTACAGCAATGTGTCTTCTAAGAAGGCATCAGTGGCTTGTTGGCATGACCCAAGACATATATAGAAGTACATCAGAACTATAAATTCCTAAAGAAGGAGTCATAGAATCAGAATAGTTTGTGTTGCAAGGGACCTTTAAATGTCATCTAGTCCGCCACTCTGCTATAAGCAGGGACATCTTCAACTACATCAAGATGTTCAGATACCCATCCAATCTGACTTTTAATGTTTACAGGCATATCTACTGCCTTTCTGGGCAGCTCTGTTCAGAGTTTCAACACCACCATCATAATTTTTTTTCCTTGTTGTCACGTTCCAATGTGCGGAACTGAATGATGGATGGTCAGGAACTAAATTAAGCCAAACAAGGCAAACATTACATTTGAGAAGCATTTCTTGGTAACGAAAGAGCAAAATAAAAATGATTTATTTAATTAAAGAGGGCTAGAGAACATAGAGCAAGAAGAAGAAAAATGGGAGAGAGAGGGACAGAGAAGACAGAGCGAAAAGAGAGTGTTGTCACTGTCTAGAGACTGGGGAGTGGCCTTGATGTCCTGAGGTAGGACTGTGCACACAGCCAACCTGGGCACAGCTCCTGCAGTGGCCGGATGTGAGAGGGGAAGGGGAGTGGGCAGGAGGGCAGGAGCCTGGACAGGGTCACGATGAGGATCACAGTAGTGGGCAGACTCAGAGACAGATGGGGTGGATGCAAGTGGCTCAGGCAGGGACACAGAGACGAAGCAGGCCAGGTGCTGCTCTGGGACACAGAGAGGCAGGACAGATGTGAGGGTGAGCAAGAGCCAGTGAGGGCAGGAGACCCAAAAGGCAGAATTCTAAAAGCAAATTTGAAGAGCCTCAGAAGAGTCGAAAGGAACAACCCCAAAGAACTCCCCAAGGGGTATGATGCAGCTACTTTTTCTGCTCCTGGCTCTTCCCAAAGTCTGGCTGCTGACAGGAGACCATTGGCCCAGTCCGATATCCCAGATATTGGCAGAGACCTTTTGCCATCTGAATGGGAAGAGTCTCTGGGGTACAATGCCTTCAGTGTTCCCCTGCTGACTGCCTGTCCCATACAGGACATGAACTGCTTGCCAGATGAAGTCCCCCCAAAGACAAGGCTTTCCTTCATCTTCTCCTGGCTGACTCCTGGACATGGCGCATGTGCAACCCCTTCCCCACATGCCTCTGACCATCTTTGTTGAGGCATAACAAGACTAAAACGGCTCCTCACACTTGTAATTAGTCTGAATATATTTCCTTTTCATTTAAAAAATCATTGACCTTTGTACTAGCATAGTAGGCTCTACTAAAATGTCTGTGGCCATTTTTCTTTATAAACCCCATCAAGTACTGAAAGGCTGCAAGGGGGTCTCCCTCGTGCCTTCACTTCTCCAGACTGAACAGCCACAGTTCTCTCAGTCTTTCCTCATAAGAAAGACATTCCACTCCTCTAATATTTTTTGGCTCTCCTCTGAACCATCTCAAACAGGTCAATCAGCCTTTCCTGTTCTGAGAACCCCAGACCTGGGTGGAGAACTGTACCTGGGGTCTCATGAGAGCAAGTGAGGGAGAATCACCTCCCTCGAACTTCTTGGTCACACTGCTTTTGATGCAGCCCGTGCTTCTAATCTTCTCTCAGAAATGGTAATAAGGTCAGTATAGACCCCAAAGAAGATTCTTCTTTTCAGCACCACTGAAAACTTTTAAAAGTAAAATAATCAGACTGTTTTGGAGCAATGACTTATTTACATGCATATCCCATCTGTGTCAAAAGCCTGTAACAGATGCCTACTTACTTTTTTTTGCTAGTCAACTGCACATGGCTAGGGTACAAGTCTGAGAACTTATTCTGATGATTGAAGACAAAAGATGCCCATAGGCATAACATAATATAATTTGTGTCAATGAATGAATTCCCAGAACATGTTTGGGAATGGTTCTGGGCTTCAGCACAAGATACTGGCTGTTTTCAGCAGACATTAACCTTTGAGAAGGAAAAAAATGTTGTCTGGATACAAACCACTACAACCTACTAGCTTAAGTGCTGAAAAAGTTTTTTACTAATTATAGCTTTTGTGTTCATAGTCTGTGGTGAATTTTTGTTGTATAAATTGATTATTTTCAGACTATAATAAAAGGAGATGAGCTGTTCTGCTGCTTACTTGTGTATCATGTCTCTGAACTGTGAACAGTATTCAAGAGTTAGTTAGGCTGAAACTTTATACAGTAATACATTGGAATTTAGCTGTATATATGTTCTCATAGCTATTATTTTGTAAAAATTTCTAATGCCTCTTTTATGCCTAGAATATCTCTGAGATGTTACAGTCATCACTCTGTATCTAAACTGAGGATTGACCTCGTTCATCACTTTGTGTATTTATCTGCATTTAATTTCTTATAATGCTTTCTTGACTAGTTTTTAGAGTTTGCAAAATTGTTTTGTAATATTTTTGGCTGGTTTTAATTTTTACACTAAGAGATAATTTTGAATTATTATATTACCTACAACCCCTTTTAAAAATCACTTGAGAATAAGATGTATACTACTACTTGTAGGATTCTTGTTAGGGTTTTTTATGCCAGAAACTTATATCAATACCATGATATTGGTATTGATATAAAATACCAAGACTTGATATAAAAGACCAATTGATATAAAAGACCAATATATATAGATATAAAAGACTAATACTTATAAAATAGCAATATCTTGGTATTTTCTTTGTATTTTTTTCATGTTAATACATGAGAGAAAATTTCCTCTTAGCTCTTAGTAGTCTATATGGTTTTATGTGAGGGGTCAGGGAACTTTTTTTAAAAGATCCAAATAGAATTTTGAGTTTACTTTGAACTCCTTCCTGAAACAAGGTTTGTGAATACAGCATCTAATTACCAAGTTTTGTCCTATGAGAGAGTAAAGAGAAGAGACTGATCTAGGAAGTGAAAATGTGGTCGTGTTCATAGTCCCACATAATCTGTTCAACAGTATCAGTATTTTCTCCCAAGAGTAGAAACTGCTAAAAAATACCTCTAATGACCAAAGCAAAGCAAATAAAAATTCTTGATAATGACATTTTCATCAGTAAAACTGAAACCCAGCATCCACAACTAAAATATCCCCAAACCAACCCAATCAAAACAAAACAAAAAAAAAAACTCCCCCCAAAAAAAAAACCCCAAAAATATCACCCAAACATATTTCTTTAGAAATAAATAAATAGATTACATTTCACAAGTCCTAAGGGATGTCTCAAGTACGTGCACAAGGCAGAAGGAGAAAATACAAGTAGAAGAGAACTGAGAAAACTCAAGCTGCTTTGACAAGATCTACAAATTTGGAGGAGTGGGGTGCTGAGTGTGCTGATTGAAATAATTCTGAAAGTTGGTAACACATCAACTACATATTCCCTTCTCCCTTTCATCATGGAAGGAGTCACAGCCTCTGAGAGCCTACACAGTGCCAAGTGCACCCATGTCCCTCTGGGAGCCATCTGGGGCCCAGCCAGGCTGGACTAACAGCTGGCCAGACCTATGACAGCAGCTGGACTTGGGTTTGCAACTTGAGCATTTGCAGGTCATTATGCTTTGCACCTTTGGAAAACATTGGAGCAGGTATTTACAGAGACAGTAAAGTGGATTTTGACCTCTAGTCTTTCATTATACTATAAAGGAGGATTGGAACAGAAAATGACTGGATCAGAAGTTAGTCTTATTTTAAGTATAAGTCCATGTACTGTCAAGTCCAAAATCAAAACATGCCACAGAAAAATGATTATGAATCATCTTTATAAAGGAAGATCACCTTACTTAACAGCAAAAGTAAATGAAGCAAAAGATTTATCACTGTTGGAATTCAGTGATAAAATCCAGTGAAATCCAGAGCTTTGGCTCATAGGAGATTCAGCTGATACATAATGCAGCATCTTTCTTATTTTCTTCTGTACAGTCCCTAGCACAATACATTCTTTCCACAACTTTATCTTTATTATGCATCTCTTAGAACATTACCCTTGCATTTGATAATTTTTTTCTTTTTTTTTTCCTCCACAAAACAGAGATTGCACTGTCTTGTCCCTGAAGAAATGAGAGATAACATTTTTGGTTTATCAAAGAGGCAAAAAGTAAAATGACTCTTTTATTCCTGATTTCCAGAGCATTATGATAGGATATGAGGACAAAAATAACTCAAAGTAGCTCACCAGAATTTTATGGGCTTGAAGTTTGTGATACTGATACATTAGTTGAACAAGTCAACTGTAGCTTATTTCTCTGTTGGAGGTACATCAGGTCAGAGAAGCCAAGAAATCTTTCAAAGAAATAGAAGTTAATGCATGAATGTATTAATTTTCCTTGTCTTTATATTGCATAATACTAGCCATACTCATAAATATATACAGAAACATATTTACAATGTGACCTGCTAGACAGGAAAATGTTAATCAATAGAGAATCTGACAGAGAAAGTGTAAGAGCACTGAAATTTGCTGTGGTTTTAAATGGCAAAATATATGCACATGTATTAAACGTGCTTTCTCTATGTTGGGATGCACAGTTTTGAAGATAAGTGCACAATTTTCTGCTTGGAGTTCAATGTATGATTCTGCAGTATAAAATTATGCTATTCAGTCATTAACACTCAGGCAATGTCTATTACTTTTACACATAAACACTTCTAGTATTTTCACTATGACATTTTAATAGCAGAAACTAAATAATAAAATCATAGAATGATTTCAATTTGAAGGGACCCTAAAGATCATCTTACATCAACTCCCTTGCCACAGGCAGGGACACCTGTCACTCGACCAGGTTGCTCTGAGCTTCATCAAACCTGGCCTTGAACACCTCCAGGGGTGTGGTATTCACAACTTCTCTGGGCAGCCTCTTCCAGTGCCTCAGAATTCTCCCAGTAAAGAATTTCTTACCAACACCTATTCTAAAGCTACCCTCTTTCAATTTAAAACTGTCACCGTTTTCTTGACACTCTCTCCCAGTAAAAAATGCCCCTTTCCCTCCTGTTTATAAACCCCCTCTAGGTACTGGAAGGATGCAGTGAATTCTCCATGAAGCCTTGTCTTCTCCATTCTGAACAACACAACACTGAAAATATATTCTTATCCTTGATTTCACACAACTGCCTCTAGGTATTTTCTTTCTTATCTACTAGAGGCATCATAAAGGGAATTTAAACCTACGGATAATGACTCATACTTCTTCTAGATGGCATATAGGTTAGTGCTGCTGTTCATAGTCATGCCAATGCTCTGCTAATTACAAATATTTCTTGCCAAGTAAAACATCTATGATTAGAACACGGAGGCCTCCAAACCTCTTAAGTGGTATGTCCCATAAAATAAGCCATCTTTTTTATTGTCCTGTCATGTTGCTGGCTTTCCAATGAAGATTAAAGGGAACATGTAGCTGTGATCTGAAGAAAATCTAGTAAATTGAAGAAATCTTACAGTATACCAGTAATATTGTAACAATTAGACTTATATTAACAACATATAGATGAAAAGACATTACATACACATATATTCTCCTAATGAGCTGCTGCTCTGTAGAGATGCATTTTCATCAGGCAACATGTTCAGTGATCATTATTCACTGGTCCTAGATCAAGAATAAAGTAAAATATGCTGACACTCTTACAAAGGAACATCTACAAAATATAATCTATCAGAAATGCATGGTCTTAAAGGCAGTTAAATGGGAATGTTGTTTTGGAAAAGTAGCCCAGTGTACTGTAGTCAGTTAATTCAGATCCTCTCACAACTGGCAATATGGAGCTGACTACAGAATGTGTACGAAATTGACAATGAAAATCATAGTCCTCCTTACTTTAGAACCTGGGATGCAAGATTTAGTGCAATATTCTGTATGGCTACTGTTGTGTTAAGAGTAGCACAGTCTGAAAGAAAAAGCCCTCCAAAACCTTGTTTTCCATATGGGTCTCAGAATCAAAGGAGTTGGATGTGACTAGGCTTAATTCCTGATTTTAACCAACTTGGCATTCTAATTCTGTTTGCGTTCCTAGGTGCAGCAGTAGTGTGGGTTATATCATTAGATTGGTCTCATTCATGATCTGATCAAAAATTCACCAATAATGTAGTTAACCATTGCGACACTATGTCTGGTTGACTTCAGCAAGGACTTTCAAAAACATAGATTTACCAGCAGTTCAGTTTTTTGAGCAACAAAAGTTTTATATTTTTTATATTGCTGGTAATAAATTCGCTAGAGCTGCAAAATATAAATGTATAGTGCTATTCAAAGGTGTTCCCAGGTATACCTCAATGTGGTTGGAGGTACAAATCTTACCAAAGTGTCACCCCTGGTTTGTGGAGGAGAGAAAAGCAAATTCATCATTTTTTTCTGTAAAGTAGCTGTATTCTTATTCTCTACCACTGAGTATTTTAGATGCCCAGTTATACTTTTGGGAGAAGTGGAGATGTGACTCTAGTCCAGTATTTTGTCCTACCTCCATCGTAAAGGGCATGGGGAAAGCCAATGTTTATGTAAAAGAGTGTAACAGATTTACAGACTGAGGGTCTTGCATAAGGACTGAACAGGACCATCACACATTAGCATCATTCCCTCTTTTCCCTGGTTCATTGCAGTGATAAAGGTCATCCAGCCTCCACCTGATACTCTCTCACCTTCTTCAGCATGGCATCATGCCATGAGCCTCATGCCTCATGGTATGTCTCATGACTGTGGGACTGATTTCCTACAGCTGTCTATGAAAGTAACATTTTATTATCACATTGGGGTTTGACCATCCAATCCAGTGCCCTCCCTTTGAGGTTTTGTTGCAAAGGCCTTAGAACCACTGCTCTAAAGGAATTTGAAGTTCACTCAAGTGTGTTGAAGAAGTTCTTTGAATTTTATCCAGTTTGACTGCTTGTTTTTTTGGGTTCTTTTTGATGCCAAACATTAAGGTTTACATAATAGCAAAAGAATGTAAAAAAGTTGTCAAAAACAAGGGAACCCACTGTATGTGTCTTATGCTTGAATACTAAATAATTGTATATTTTGTGTTCTATTTCTGTATGTAAATTTATGTCATCAATATCATTTTCTAAAAATTGTATCAATCTTCATTGCTTTGTATCTTTAATAATTTTTAAAGATGCATTAATGATATGTAAAATCAATATTCCTGACATTCATTAACTTGCACTCAAATTCAAAATTCAATTTGAATTTCAAATGTCTGTCCTAACATTCAGGTACAGTGGGTATCAAGTAACACAGAGCTGCCAAATTACCAGCACTACTTAACTTGTCATATTTTTACATAAGACATAGAGTAAAGGAAAACCTTCCTCACTTCTTTCAACAGGCCCTGAAGACAAAAATTCTGTTTTAATTTCAGTAAGTGTTTTCTTTCTTGTCCAACATCTTTTCAAATTAAATAGACAACATAGGCACAGTTTTCTGAAAGATCACTTCCACAGCTGAAGAAGTTTTAAGAAGACTGCATATAATTGACAATACAGTCATTGCTATTTTTACCAATAAGATTCTATCCATTTCAATTATACCAGCTTAGAACTGAAGTGGCAAATTGCATCCTCTGGAAACTACAGAACAAACTAAAAAGTGTTTCAGTGCCATTGTTTTATGAAGCTCTTTTCTTATTTCTGCTTCACCTACACTTAAATGACTCATATTTTTGAGTAACCTCAGCTTTCTCATCTGTCAGTGAGAAGTTCAGGACCCAAGGCAAAAGGACTCAACTGTTTTTTATTTTCTTTTCTTAAAGGGACAAACAATCATAATAATGAAAACTGTAACTTCATTATTGTCTCTTGTTCCCTCAAGCACCACTCAAAAGCGGTATGCTACTAAGAAAGAATTATTTGAAAGATTTGGTTTTGTTTTGCTTTTTCTTCCCTTGAGGACAATTTCTGCCAAGAATTTCTAGTTAAATATTTTTGAAAGTATCTAGCCTTATAGATACTTTTACTGCATGAATAATTGTTGTCAGGCTACTTTATTGTTAGATACAAATATCTGTATTATCTGATCCTATATAGACATACCTAATTCTCTCATTCACAGCGTGTGCCTCCATAACTTACTTATCAATGATAAATATAAGCATGAAAACCTTGTTTTCATCTTGGAAATGTCCTAAGGCACTCCTGGTTAAGCATACACATTTTGCATAAAAGGAATCTGAACTATGTGTGACAATTAATTATCTGGAAACAAGAGCCATGAATAGTTCAGAAAACCTAATAATTGCTTATTTAAATTAAGTCAGAAAAATATAATGATCTAAGTTACACATACCCCACTTGAATTACTTGGGAAATGAAATCTTGAAAAAGTAATCCATATATTGTGACATTAGAGCAATGGGGTTTTTTTCATACTGATTTTCTTTTCTATTTTTTGTTAGTCATCAAAATGAAAGACAAATATGTCTTCAGTGTAATTGGAAAATAAATCCAAAATAATGTACCAAATATAAAATTTGGCAAACTGCAGTAAATTTTCTCACTTGCACCTTTATTTCACATCCTTCAGAAAAATGCAAAAAAGCTAATCATTAGGAAATTACAAGACAAACGGAGAAAATAAATTACTGAGTTCTTTGACACCTGCAAAAATGACTTCATTTACTCACATATAATTTTCGGTTTTTTTGGAGAGTATTATGGATAGTATCTAAATAGTTTGCACGAACAATAAGAACCTTCAAATATAAGAAAAATATAACGGCTTCTTTTTTTAATATTCTGGCCCAGATTTTGTTTGTGTGAAATAACCACATTTATAAACAACAACATATATTTCACAGATAATTACCAGCTGTGTTACATATGTTGTTTTTATTCCTTAAGAAGATTAATCTATGCCCTAACAAAATGTTGGTTTTCACCTGGTCTCCCACCAGAGGAGAAGGCAGCTCAGGATCTCACATCAGGGAACACCCACAATGCGTAATGGCTATGTTTCTGTTTCAAAGACGCTATTGTTGTCTGTTTCAATTTACAAAAATATTCCAAAATTTTCCTTCTATCAAGGTAAAATGAAAAATCTTCCAGTTTTCAATACTTGTCATTGAGGAATTCCACTAGTAATGAACTGAAAAGGTTTAATGAAGTTTTAATCTTCAGAGAAGCAGGCTACAATGGACTTCCCAAATCTGAAAGGGTGCTATCCCACTGCAGTGACTGAATTTCTCCAGCTGAGGCTTAGAGCAAACCATGCTCTGTTCCATTGAATGGGCTTTTGAGTGGCATGCAGCTGTGACACAAACATTGTGGTATCCTGCCTGCTGTTTATGGCCGTGTCAGTCAGTTTCCGATGACAGATGATTGTTTGGATTTTGCCACTGACAGGAAGGTACAGCAGTGACCTTTTATCCAATGAACTCCAGAGCAGGAAAAAGGGAGAAATCACACCTCACTTTTTCTTTTCTGGTTGTTTTTTTTTTTCCATCTGTACCTCAAGGGCTTTTAACATTGCAAGGGAAGTTGCTAGATCTATTGTGTTAGCTTCACCTGACACAATATGCTAGATAACACGTCTTTATGTATCTTAGATATCATAGAATTATAGAATGGTTTGGGTTGAAAAGGACCCTAAAAATCATCTTGTTCTAACCTCACTGCCCTAGGCAAGGACACCTTCCAATACAACCAGTTGCTCAGAGCTCCATCCAGCCTGATCTTGAACACTTCCAATAATGGAGACCACCAAATGCTCTGGCCAGTCTGTTCCTGTACTTCACCACACCCACAGTTAAGATTTTTTTTCTAACATCTAATCTAAACCTACTGCCATTCAGTTTGTAGCCATTACTCTTGTCCTGACCATGCCCTTGTAAATAGTTTTTCTGCATCTCTACTGTAGGTTCCCTCAGTCACTGTAAAGCTGAAATTAGGCTGCCCTAAAACCTTTTCCATTCCAGTCTGAACATACCAATTCTCTTAGCCTTTTCTTGTAAGAAAGCTGCTCCTGCCCTCTAATCAACTTGACCTCCTCTAGACTCGTTCATAAAGTTCTATTCTCCACAAAGTCCAGATTATTTTTTATTTCCTCATAGTTCTGTTAGACGGTTATACAGGAAAGAGTAAATTCGATCTATGTAAACATCTGAGGCACGACCGAGGTGTTTGCGACTTGCTATTCTTACCTTATGCCAGGCTTCCCTTTCATTCTGCCTGCCCAGTCTTGACTACTCTGACATGTGGGCCGGTTATTAGATACTCTGTATGAAGACTCAGGACTGATGATTTGGTACCCATAGGTGCAATAGGTTCAACAACATGTTGAGAAACCATGTTTGGACCAAACATTTGTGATTAAGTATTAGATCTAGTTTTATATGTTACACATTTGCTCATAAGAGTGCAATACATCTGATCCATATAGAAAAAAAACCAAAATGTACTACTTAAATGCAAAACATCTTTACTAGGGAAACAATAAAATTTGATGCTTTTTAGACTTTTTACGGCCTCTGTACGTGTTCTTGAAGGAGGGATGTGCATGAAGAACGGTGAGACACAAAGATTTTTAGATTGCTCCTATGTCTTGGCCCTGACAATCTGAAATCTTGGGCAAAATTTCCCACTTTAAAAGAAATTAGGTCTGAAGGAAAAAGACCATCAAATGATGAAGAGATGAATCCTGAAAGAAAAACAAATCTTGGCTAGGAGGGGTTTTCAGAATTCAAATCCCTACACTTTGGTTAAATCTGATGTTCAGTCAAAAAGAATGAATAGAGGATTTGCATTTCCATAGTATCTATAAACTTCTTTTAACACATGAGAAAACTAAGAGGCAAACCCCAGTATTTGAGATTACTTTTAGTTCTGAGTGTCTCCAGTGTTGAGTATTCATAAAGTCCACTGATAAAAACCTGTACCCCACAGAATATTTTAGATTACATAACAATTTGAAGGCACAGCTGGGAATAAATCTCTGTCTACCAAGACAATCTTGCACTACAGGCTGATCCTCCTTCTGGGAGGCTTAAAACTACGTCACAATGACACTTGCAGTTTCCAGTTCACACTCTGGTAGTTGTTCCTGGAGACTCCAATGTGAAATCCAGGCTAAAATGTGTATGTTTTAAGGATTAACTTTTTAAAAGTTTTTTGAGAAGTCATTGTGCAGTTCTCCTTTACTTTTTCATTCATTCTTCATAAAGGGTTAATTTAGACCCATTTTTAATATTTAAGCAATACCAAAATAAGTCAAAAGGTATCTTAAAAAACTTTCTTTCCAGGATAAGGTACAAAATAAAGTCTTCTTTACACACAATTACTTGCAGACAGCTTCTGCTACCCTCTTACTAATGCTATTATTATTGTTGTAATTTTTATAATTAATATGCATGATAAAAAGAAAAATTTGTATTAAATAATACATAATACAAATAATTAATGCCAACAATAAAAGTACTGAGTTTCATATGATAAATTTATTTGCCGATAAATTTACTATTCCACTTTCTAAAATTTGTATAGGATTCATGCAATAAGTTAGAATTGCTACCTGGTGCATATAACTTTAGAAACAGAGAAAAATATATTAATATATAATATAAAAATAGAAATTTATGAACATAAAATGCTTTTATATTTTACTATATACAAAATACATGCTATTATTATAGTATTTGTAAAAACAGGTATTATATGCAGTAAAAGTCAAAAATAGAGCACATAACAAAATGTTAAAGTATATGAAAAATATTTCAATATCTAATTCTCCTATATATTTTTTCTTACTTAGAAATTTTTATCAGACCCATGTTCTGTCTTTTATCTTTCTAAAATATTAACTTCAAGATTTTCAATTATTTTCTTTTGCAGTGTTATCTGCAAAACAATAGTAAAATTCAATTTTTCCTGAATCTTCAGTCTTTCTATTTTACTTCAAAATACATTAACTTTAATAATAGTAACATTAATACAACAACAAATGAGGGCACATGATCTTAATAAATGGTGCAACAATACTAACTCATTAAAATGCTTGCATTTAAAATGTAAACAACTTGAAATAATTTGACAAATCTATACCTGTCAGAGAAGTGTTGTCAAAAATCTCTCAGCACCAGCAACTCTGTCTATCCACTGATCAATCCCCAGTTTCTTTGCAACAAGAAAAGGTTATAGTCTAAAATAAATATTTGCATCTTGGTGTGGCAGGTGTAGACAAGACAAATTTGTTTTCGTCTAAGAGTAAATGATGCTGAGAAATTTCCCCAAACGCATCTTCTGAGCAAAATCTGTGAGACAGAGCTGAGAACAGATTGCTCAAACACACTGAACTGAAAGAACCTTTCAAAATTGCAAAACTACAACTTAAATATTGGCATACAAGATCATACATGTTACATGAACATTACACAGTGGCAAGGTCTGCTGCAGGTAAGAGAGGATTAGGGTTTATAAATATTTGCAAATACTTTTAACAACAGGAACATTCTGCTCCTATTGTTGAAGGAGATATCGTCACCTGCAGTGACACTTTAATTTTGTCCTTACTGGGCTGATGAGTAGGTCATCTGATTGTGCAGTGCAAGGTATTGATCTCACAGCCACTTAAAATACCAATTTGGCTTCAGGCAGTGTTAGATGTTCTGTAGATATGCAGTGTCTCTCTAGCAGACGCTCAAACATCAGAATGAATTGTGTGATAACCCTTCCTCTCCCCAGCATTAATGTTTTTGCAACATTAGTGTGTTTTTACCTGCACAATGAGTTTTAATCAGTATGTCTCTTTCATTTCTTCTAGCAGGTAATGAAATGTCACTCACACAGTGGTGATACAGGAGATAAAACAAGCTACAAAACAGTTTTCTTGTCAAGAAAAACACTTGCCAGTGAAAATCTCACACTGGTTTTAGCGTTTTATTTAATGACATAAATGGAAAACCAAATCACCAACCAACAAAGTGTGAATATTTCTCAAGAGTTCTGCTGCTTCTAGGAAATGTTCCCCACCAAAGATGTGTATGGGTGTCAGCTGCTAGACTTCCTCCTGAAAATCAGTGCAAGGAATGTGCCAAGAGAACTGCAGTTCATATCAGGATCCAGGGCAGCTCTCAAGTTCATTCAGGGGTCTTATCAGATTGTAATTTGGCCAGAATTGCCAGCAAAACTATTCTTAAGGTTGTTCTGACAATAAATCAGTCAAGCCAGGAGAACTGGAGAGAGGGTATTCAGGAAACAGCTCAAGGAAATAATGGTACCTGAACATTTTTGTTCATTTAAGTATATATATGTGTGTACATTAATTTCTCAGTTGCGTCAACATCCTTATTTCATTGATCGTAAAAGTACTCTGAGTTTTTTTAGGTGTTGCTTTACTAGCCTGCAGCAAAGCTAATAAACTAGTAATTTTTATTATTTTCAAGTCTTCTCAGTTTTATTTGCATAGCTCAATTTTTTCATCAGTACATTAACAAAGATTTTTAAAAAAACCACTCTTGATATTTCCATTCAATCCCTTCCTAACTATGAATTAATATATGAAGAACACAGATTTGCTTGTTTTTGAGAAGAACATTACAAATTCTAACATTAAAAAAGGAGGTAATATTAATAATTGTAAGATTTACTTCATTTGGACCTTTGGCAAAATTCTTGGTGACTGATGACTGCCAATTCCACAATAAGAGGGACAAGACAAATGATCATCACTACAGGCTATTTTTAGAATTTCAATATATAAGGAAACACTGCATATGTACATACTTTATTATCACTTGTATTATGACTTAAGGTGCAACCAGCAACACAGGATTGTAGAAAACATTAGAAAAATGAGGGAAAATGAAGAAGGACAGCTTGTGGAATTACCTGAGTTATTTATGAATTCAATGCAAAGAAAATCATAATCTTTGCTTAAAGTGATTACTGGGTAAAATCATTAAGCCAATGAGTTTTAAAACACATATCAAGATTGTTGTCCCCTAGAACAATCAGAAACTCACATGTGGAGGAACTGTAGCTGCAAGTTACAAATACTGCACACAATGTTTGTAACTTACACAAGAGAGACTTTTTATCTTCCAATGGTATTTCCTTCTTTAATAAATTTATAACCCATGTTATTTCTCTCAGTTCTGTGTATTCTTAACCACTATGATGTTGGATAAAATATATATATGGATTTTGTAACCACAGGTGCAAAATAATGATAAACAGTCATCTGAAATGTTTCTACCCCTTATTCAGTGACCCAGTAGCTACCTAAGTACTTTCCAGTAGTCATTAGACAAGAGAATGTGTAGAGTTCAAACACTGGGGGGAAAAAGATGGTAAAGATAAATCCACCACGGTTAATTGATGCAATGCATGAAAAGTTAAAGGTCATTTTGCAATTGTGTTCTTCAATTTTCTTTCCTTAAATTAGCACAGGGATCTGGAAATGGAGTTGCTATGTGTGCAACTGTTTTACTTGCAGATCTGTTTTCTATTCTGTGGAAGGCACATAGGTAGATGCTAAAGTCCTGCCCTTTGTAAGAACTGGGAATAAACTAACAGAAAGTTATGTTGAAAAGATGAGCCTCTAGTATGGAACTGCTGTTAGTAACTAAGAAAGCATAGCAGGACAAAAAGGAGAGCTGAAAAACGTAATCTAATTTATAGGCATTACCTAAGAAGTCAATCACAAGCCATTTAAAGATATAAAGATATAATCTCACATTTTCAGGTAAAAACCTACACCAGAGCTACATTTTATGAGTCATGGAATAGGCTTCTAACCTGCATTCCACATCCTTCCTGTCTCTCTGCTTAGCTATCTTGTACAGCAAAGTATTGACAGCTTCCCTCTTAGAAAGGTTGCAAGCAAAACTTTCCTTTCACTAATATTAGGTGCAACAGTCCTCTTATTCAGTTATGGAACTGGCTTTTTGAAAAGGTTATTTTTATCTATGCCAATAAACTAGTTTATTCAGTAGTTAGTGAGACACACCTTTTCCTTATCAAGCTGCTAAACTGGCTTTTAGCCTTGTGGCACGCTGATATTTGGAGATGCAGAGAAAAATATCAATATTTTTCACAAACTTTTTGTGTGATAAAATCATTTACATTCTCATTTATGTCACAGCTTGTGCCCAAATTTTTTGCTAATTATCACTTTCTTTTGTAAACTATGAAGAGCAATTGATCTCCTTGCATTCAAGCACCAATCTAAATATTTTCCTCTCCTCGTAAAACTTTCACTCCATAATGCTTATCCCTTAGTGATAAGAAGATGGAATAAACTCAGGATTAGGAAAAGGATTTTTTTCAGAGGTATTTGGTTTAATTTGTTCTTACTGGGAGTTAAGTCCTTAACTACAGTAAAACCTGACTTGACTCAGATGAGGAAGTCCAGAATAAGAGCAGCGGTTCCTTACCTAAGACTTCCACTTTTCTATACATCTTGAGTCTAACAGTTTCCATTATACTGTTTTAAAAGAAAGTGATTCCGACACAATATCAGCAAGAATATGCGACTCCTTTTTTTACCTCTTTCACTAGTGATTCTTAAGAATACTAATCAAAGTAGAATACTGATCCACTAAGGAAATCTGACTGTTTATATTTCCATTGTTTATTAAACACACTCACATAATAATCACTCTCCTCAAAACACTGTTCTCTTGATGGAGTCAGCAACTCTTAGCTGAGGAAAAGATCCTTTGACATCCCTTTGAGAAACTAATGACTGGCTTGGTCTGTGGGGAATGCACTGGGGACTCTGCTTAGAAACACCTGACGTTCTTGAATCCCTCAGCATCAAGAAAAGAATATTTTAATTCTATTGACACCAGTTTTGTCCTGATCTGAATATGCAAGGATGGAGAGATTAAATCTGATTGATTCTACTTTGTTAAACTCTGTTTCTAACATTATCTGTCATAGAAGCAGCTCAGCATAGACTTATCAGACATTAACTATGCACTCAATAACTTTCAGACAATCCTTCTCTTCTTTTTCTTTATTTTTGGGTTTGGTTTTTTGTTTTGTTTTGTTTTGTTTTGTTTTGTTTTGTTTTGTTTTGTTTTGTTTGGAGGGGGTGGTTTGGTTTTGGGGACTTTTTTTGTTGTTGTTTTGTTGTTTTTGTTGGTTTTGGTTGGGTTTTTTGGTTGTTTTTTTAAATAGTCCTTTCACTTTTTCCTTTCACTATGTAAACAGTGTTCTGCACATCCATGACAGAATGAATAATGAGGACTCCTTTGTGTTTTTAAAATTTTTATTATCTCTACAATTTTTCTCCTTTATCCTTTGCTTAAGGTTCCCTTGAAGGAATTGCAAGAAATTAATCTTTCCAGTTACTTAAGAAATAACTAAAATATTTGTTTTGGCATTGGAAACATGTTTTATCTTTTATCAATAACAAAAAATTTTCTCTTAAAACTTCACTATAGAGAAAGAGGGTACAAAAGCATCTGATTGCCTGAGGAATTACAGAATTGAAAAGGACATTGATATCCACTTAGTTCCTTTCCGTCTTCTCTTTATTCAGTGCAAAAGAAGTTCCTTGCCTTCTCAATGGAAACATAGGGAGATGAACTATTCTCGTACAACAACATGTTGTTAAAGATCCTACAAGAGAAGCAGCAGCTTTCCATCACCTCAGCTGAGGAACTTCTCATATTTGGCTATGGATAGGCATTTTTTCAAGTCTAAGGAATTCCCATGAGCAACTACAATAAGACTGAGATTTAGAGTTCAGTAAAAAGTCATAAAAAGAAGTCCATATGTATTATATCTGCATGCCTTTTTGTACTTATATCTTACATGTATTTTTGTACTTTTCTACAGTTGAGTTCAGGCTGCTGTCCTAGTCACAATCTACTTTGTGAGTTATGTCTTTGATGTTAGACACAATTTAGAGTTTTTCACTCAACTCTAAAATTCCAGAGAATAATTAAGAGCTACAGTGAATGATTAGTCTTCTTCAGAATTCTGCTTAAAACTTCAGCAATTTAAACCTGATAAGAGCAAAATATGTTCCCCTATAGAAATCACCCTTGCCTGGAAGGTTCATATTATGGTCAAGAAGGGAAATTAAGTGAAGTCAGTGCCATTGACAAAGTCTGAATTTGACATAAGAGGTAAATTTAATAGAGAAAAAATGAAGATAAGATTATCTGACATGGTCTTTCAAAAACACTGTGGAATACTTACTGATGGAAAGCAAAGTTTCAGCAGCCATTACTGATTGAAATCAAGCAGATTTCTATGTATTTTCAGCTATCAGAAATATCTACGGAATAAAAACTGGAATTGTGCAATAAAAGTTGAAGTATAAGAAAAATGAAAACAAAACCAAATACTCAGTATCCATTGCCCTTCTATCCATTGTTCCCAATGTTTGAGCATTTTGCTATCAGTTTCTTTTTCTTCTGTTATGAAGCTATATATTAACACTTGAATTAAAATATGAAATTTGAGAAAAATCTTGAGAAAATATTTCTGTTTAGGTATAAAAATTATGAATATGCTAGATTTCCTAAACTAAAGAAATATATTTAGTACACACATGTCTTTCCACTTGTTGAGTATTTTTGCAAGTTCTGCAGTTTCTTATGGGAGTTCTGAAAATGTTTACCTGCAGTATTTGACATAATGTTCTATTCTTAATCTTTCCTAGACACATACAGAAAAAGTGAGAGTCCTCTCAGTTTGGACACCAGATAGAAAAGTGTTGTTTGAAGGAATGTCAATATATTTTTTTGTAGAATTTCTCTTATTTTTCAGACAGTCTCTGAAGTTTAATATTAGCATGGAAATAAAAAAAAACCAAAATTAGGCTAGTTATTAAGACCAGTGCTACTTTACTGTATTTTATTGAAGGAAGTCTTATTTTTTCATCTCTGCTGTCCATTTTATCCAAAATTTTCAACAGTTCCTCTTTTCTACACATAAGCAAGCAAGATAAGCATTCTGGTTACATGTTCAACATACATGCACCTTTCCATTTTTTCAAATAAGGGCAAAATTATGTAGATTCACATCTCTCCTTTAATGAAAGCAACCACCAAATACTGCTATTCAGTTTGCAGTCAAGTAAATTCACACTGGATTCAAATAAGCAAGTGAGCTATATAGATATAGATTAGATATAGATATAGATATATATATACATATATATGTATAGATATATAGTTATGTATCTTTCCCTGTTCACCCTAAAAAAATATAAACTGAAGTTTTCCCACTGCATTCTGTTCTCATGCTGAAGTTTCATCCCACTGTGTGTGCGCTGATCAATATGCTCTTACACTTCCATGGACAACCAGCAAATTCTGAACGGAACAGTCGTACTACATGAAGCCTTGGCAGGCTTCACATTTCAGCAAGGAGTGTTCACTTTCTGATCAAAGCTTGGAGATAATCCACTGAAGCTGAGAGGACTATTATTCTGGTCTGACTTATGAACAGCCAACATGAAAGAAATAGAGATGTTTACAAAATAAAGAAATTTGTGTGTTTGTAAAGATCATTCCTTAAGAGAGCTTACATTAAAAAAATATATATCAATATTACAATACTTACATGTGCAAGTCTGGACAAAGTACTGCCCATGTGTGTGTTTGATATATTTCTATGTGAAGTGGATGCTTACCAGAAAGTAATTATAGACAAAGGACACGTGGGAAAAAAATATGTATAAATAACAAAGCTACAGTGACAGATTTTGTATAAAAGGGGAAAAATTGGCAAACAGCAAAGCTCTAAAATGTGAGAATATATTAATTAAAAAAAATTATGTCTGTATAAATGCAGATAGTGTCTTCTCATCATGCAATGTTATCTAGGCAGATGGAGATTACATGCTTTCTGTTTCTGTTCTTAAATTTAGAATCCACAAGTATAACAGCATGGGTTTTTTTAGCTTGCAAACAACAGCTTTTTTTCAAGTGCAGTGTGATGCCTCTTGTTTCTGAAGGCTGCCATACAGACTTCAATAGTCACCTCATTAGAATTTTGCAGTGTATCAGACTTTTTTTTCCACCTAAGTCTCACAAACTCCTCTTTCTCCCTTTTGACATGATACACAGCTAGGCAACAACTTGAACAGTAACAAATCAGATCACAGAGTGACAGGCCTGAAAAACACCCTGCAAAATCTATCATTTTCCTAAACTTGTTTCTAAATCAGATTAATTTATCAATCCAGCTATTCACATGGCCACACAAAAACCTATGCTGGCACATATATGCAGATGTTTGAGAATGGACAGCTGACTTCCCTAAGAAGCAGCAATGACCTTGTCAATAATTTTGCCCATTCTTGTCAGAAAAAACTTGTTAGTGAGTTGAAATATTAGTGAGTTGAAATTTTCTAATGATAACAAATATTTCAGATGCTAGGAGAATGACAGATATTAATTAATTATTATTACAAAAAAAAAATTACTTTCTGTTTCCATTCTTAACAAAGCATTTTCATTCTGTGGGGTTTTGCCTATCCAAAGAAAAACACAAGCAAGAACTGATGTTTAGGGCCATAGGTTGTTGTGGTTTCACTGGGAGCGGGGGACTGTTGCCTCTTTTTATTTAATGAAAATAAAATAGGAAAACCAGATAGGAACTCAAGAAAATCAAGTACTCTTCAGTCCACAACAATCACAATGCACTGGAGGAACAGTTTCCAAGCTTACTCTGTCAGCTGAAGACAAGATACAGGTTTTGGTTTCGTTTATACCAGAGATTTCATTGTTGTCATTTACAATAATAATCCAGTTTTCCTCTGTCACTTGAGGAAATTACTTTGTTTTGCTTCTGAGATGGAAAACATGTTTCTGCACTTCTGCTGAACGCAATCTGTGTCTAAAAGGGGACATTACAAATAGTCATGTATGAAATGCAAACACTTGCAAATGTGTGTGGATCATATGACACTTTTATTAGGAACTTGGGGGAAGAATAAGCTAGTATCCATGGAAACTCATTGCTTCAGAGATCACAGGGCTGCTAAAAGGCTGCAGTGAGTAAAAAACACTACATTGTATCACCTGCCTAAAACAAGTTGATAATGAACAAAAATTCTATCTTCAGGTAAGCAAAAGCACAAAAGAGAGTTGACCTTTTCTATTAGTCATCACTAATCATTTGAGATTTCTCCACATGATTTATCTCATTTCCTATCTAGCTGAAGATACTAGCAAGTATGTCAGTATACTGTGCTGAAGCTCAGACATTACAGCCCTGGCTCATAACAGGCATAGAACAAAAGTTCTGACCATTTTGAAAGGACTCAGGCAGTTTCTGTCTTATATAATTAAATTCATGGGTTTTTACCATCTGCATATTAACTGACATAAGCACATAGTTTCAATGCACTTGCTGCATCAACAATACATGGATGACAAATAAATTTGCACATGATTTTAAAAAGTAGAAGGTTTTCAGAGGAATTGATAGCTAGAATGCAAGATTAGTCAACCTGGCCCAGCTTGCATGGGTTTAGGAAATGCAGGCCTACTTGACAAACTTGATCTCCTTTTATAACTCAGTGACACACCCAGTGGATAAGGGAAAAACTTTGGGTTGTCTACCCAGACTTCAGCAAAGCCTTTGGTACAGTCTCACACAGAATTATCCTGGAGAGGCTGGCAGCCCATCACTTGGACAGGTGCTCTCTTCACTGGGTTAAAACTATCCAGAGGGTTAACACCTTCATCAATGATCTGGGTGAAGGGATTGTGTGCATCCTCCATAAATTCACAGGCGACATCAAGTGTTGATTTTCTGGAGGGGAGGAAGGCTCTGCAGAGGAACCTGTACAGTCTGGATACATGGGCAGAGGCCAAATCTATGTAGTTTAATGAAGCCAAGTGCTGGGTCCCGCCCATGGGTCACAGCAACCCCAGGCAGCATGTCAGACTGAGGGTGGAGCAACTGTAGAAGTGACTGACAGAAAAGGCCCTGGAGATGCTGGTCAACAGCAGCTGAACATGATCCAGCTGTGCCCAGGTGGACAAGAAGGCCAATGGCATCCTGGCCTGGATCAGCAACAGTGTGGCCAGAAGGAGCAGGGCAGTGATTGTCCCCCTGAACTCGGCACTGGTGAGCCCACACTTCAAGTTCTGTGTTCAGTTCTGGGCCCTGCAGTTCATGAAAGACACTGAGGAGCTGAAGCATGTCCAGAGAAGGACAAGAGAGATGATGAAGGGTCCAGAGAGTAAGTCAGATGGGGAGCAACTGGGGGAGCTGAGATTGTTTAGTCTGAAGAAAAGGAGGTTCACTCTCTACAACTCTCTTATCACTCTCTACAACTGCCTGAAAGGAGGGTGCAGCCAGGTGGTGATTGGCCCCTTCTACCAGGGAAAAAGTGTCAAGACAAGAGGAAACAGCCTGAAGCTGCACCAGAGGATGTTCAGGTCAGACATCAGGAAAAATTCCTTCATGAAAGATTGCCAAGAATTGGAAAACTCTGCCCAGAGAGGTGGTGGAATCACATGCTTGCAAGTGGTTAGAGAAATTACTGAACACAGCACTAAGTGCCATAGCACTTAATTGATCCAATGGTGTTTGGTCAAAGGTCAGACTTGATGATTTTGAAAGTCGTTTCCAACCTTATTCGCTCTGGGAATCTAAGATGCACTTGTGAATTCCATTGTTATGATTTCTTATTGGCCATAGAGTATGTAATTATAATTTAGATTTTTTTTTTAATTGTACAGGAAGTATTCAAGGACCTCAGCGCCAGAAACCCTAAAAGATCTCTAAGGTTACAACTAGCTTTGCCCTATAAGCAGACATAGAACATTACTGCCTTATCACCCTTGAGTAAATAAAAATGTCATGGATAGCAAAACAATTCTGAACTCATTCTCACAGTGAGACTTTCCATTGACCTCAAAGAAAGTTTTGCTTAATAAAACAAAATTTTTTCTATTCAAATAATAGGTAAGGAAAAAGGAAAAGAGCCCCAGAGAGTGCAGAGAGTGAATATAACAAAACAGAAGTAACTTATAAGTGCTTGTTCATATATGCGTTTCTGAGCTGTTTGTTCCAGTTTTCAGACTTTGTGATAATTAAGGTAGAGACTGGGGTTTTTTGCCTCATCAGCTTTTACATGCCCGGTTAACTGAAAGAACAACATAGGCAAGACACCACATAGGTGCATGCTATCCAAATACACAATCCCGAGGTACTGTTTGTACAAAAACACACATGTATGAATACACACCAATACTTCTATACTTATTTATAATGGTATATACATGTGCTGCCTTAATAACACACTATTGTATTACAGCAATTACATAAATCTGACTTTCTTTTTGACCTTCAGTATAAACTATTATTTCTACTCTAAACAACATAGTTTGCAACCAACACTAATCATCAGCTGACACACAGGGATATCACTTCTGCTGATTATACAACTTGAAAAATACCTGTTTCCAATTTACAAACATCTGAAAACTGAGTGGCTTTTAACACTGAAAATGAGTAACATACTAACTGTATGCACATAAATGTTGTGATATGATGCCTACTGCTTTAACAAAAATGTTCAACAAAAAGAAAATGCAGAGTTCTTAGTCACGAAGAGACATTTCCTGCCTTGAAACAGACATTTTACACCGCATCTAGTGTACAAGTCAGTAGTAGTTATTTGACTGATCTTTTATTACAACCCCTACTGTTAAAGAGTTAATGGCTAGAAAATGAGCTGCAAGCTGAGTGCTGCAGCTAGGAATTTCTCCAATTACTTATGTGTAACCAATTATAGCTTTTAGTAAACATTGCTCATTAAAATCGATTTCCCTGAAGAAATGTCATTTTCAAATGAATATTTAAATGCAGCTTTAGTTTTCGTTCGCTTTTCAAGAAGACTTTAATGCAAAGGAGATAGAGATGTGCAAATAGGCCATTAGAAAACATGAAAAAATAGAAGTTATTCTGGAGGATGAAGTGGTGAATTAACAGACTAATCTAATCTAACACTACTACACCTTACATCACCAGCATTGTTATTGCAGGGCTTTACAACAGTGTTCTTTGTAATTTCATCAAATTATTAGTTCCCCCAGGTATGATTAATTCTGTTGAAAACCTGAACATCAGACTCAGAAACTTAGCAAATTTGGCATCTGAACTAACTATCCTTTAACAAGACATGAGTAAAATTTACAGAGTTCAGCTATGCAGAATGTTTTTTAAACTCAGATACTTCAATAGATACCAATCTAGGAAAAAAAATACCACCAGAAAACAAAAACAAAACAAAAAAAAACCAAACCAAAAAAACCCCAGTTTCTTCACATCCTCTGTTATGCAAAATACAGCACACTCACTATATGAGTAAGACCTTTCTGTTCCCATATACTGTGGGCTTGACCACATATGTTTCCATATTTTTGCTTTTCTAGAAATTCAGCAAAATAAACAACCATATTGTTGAAGTCCACATGGATTTTTGTGCTATTCATAATCAAGCTAGATTTCTTTGAATAGAAACTCTGCAGAAGTTATGAACTATCTATATTTGTAGTTGACACTGCCATGTGTCCAAAGCACTTGCAATAAACACTTTTAAGAGGACTGATTTATAATTATTAATGAGTCTTTTATTGTGGTCAGTGGTAGGTCTACTCGTCACTGCTGTGATCTCACCTTGGGCTCTGCACGCACTTTTGGTGCCACAATATAAAATAGGCATTGAGCTATTAGATAGTGTCCAAAGGAGAGCAACAAAGATAGAAAAGGACCTTGAGGGGAAGCCTTATGAGGAGCAGCTGAGGTCACTTGTTCTGTTCAGCCCGAAGGAGACTGAAGGGAGATCTCACTTCAGTTACAACTTCTTCATGAGCAGAGGAGGGGCAGGCACTGATCTCTCCTCTGTGGTGATCAGTGACAGGACCCCAGGGAATGGCCTGGCGTTGTGTCAGGGGAGGATTAGGTTGGGTATTAGGAAAGGACTTTTCACCCAGAGGGTGGCTGGGCACTGGAGCAGGCTCCCCAGGGAAGTGGTCGCAGCTTCAGCCTGACGGAGTTCAAGAAGTGTTTGGACAGTGCTCTCAGGCACAGGCAGTGTCACTGGACTCAATGATCCTCGTAGGTCCCTTCCATCTTAACATATATTCTGTGATTCTGTGGTCTGGAGGATTACCAAAGCCTGTACAAATAAAATACAGTCGTACAAACCGTTCAAGTGTTCTGACATTTTCTTTGGCTCTAACTTGGGATCTATTTTTGTCAGAGTGTTTTTTGCCATCTCTGTTTATGATATTATTGCAATTTTTGGTCTTTTCAGGTTATTCTAGTCTTTTATTTTCTTATTTCTGAGATGGAGAGCAAAAGTGATCTTGTCTTGTTATTTCAGAACAATCTTACAGAAATGTATGCCCAAAAAAGAAGAGTTTTTAGACTTAATGGAGTAAATATTTCTGCAGATTTGTTCTGATTTTCTCTTTATTTAAGAATGAAAACATATAAAACCAGCAATGAAGTCTACTTTTCCACATCACATCAGATCCTCAATGAAAATAGACAGGTATTTTGTTCTGTAAATTAGCTACATATAAAATTATTTTGGCACTGTCCTGATTTAGGTTAATTGTTGATAACAATGTTCACTGACAGTATCAAAGATAATTCATAGAGGAAAGAGTAAATGAGAGATAAATAAGAATGTCAAGCCAGAATGCTGCATTGCAGGAAATTCCTTTTCCTGCTATAGATCAAATTATACATTATACTTTGAAAACCTCAGTTCCTCTCAAATTTTATCATGACTGATAGAGATAACTCATTTTGTCATCGACTACTGAAACCTTCAAAAGCTTAGAGCATAAAGGTAAAGTTACCCTCTTTCCCCAGGTTTTTTCAGATGTATTTGTCTTATGAGATATCTGGGGACAAGTGGGTCCAAATTCCATCACATCAACAAGGTATTGGTTTTTCATTTGCAGGAATTGAAGACATCTGAACTTTTGTGATTTCACAATACAATATCTCTTGAATGTGAGCCCAATATGTTTTGCAATTAGCCATAGAAGTACACAGTGGGTGTTGATTTTGAATCCATAGAGGGGTATCCCCAAGAGATACACATATTTATATCTGTCAATCAGACAGGTTTCAAAGGCATCTTCAGGTCCCATAGTACAATTGATTAGCTTTGCACACTGGAACAAAATGTGAATGGGTATGGAAAAGATGTATGTGTACATAGTTCAAAGGCTCTAAAATATGGTTCTCTCTCAACCACAACCAGGTGTATTTCGAAGAATTTTTTAGGTTATGCTCCTCCTCCACTGGGTAGTTTTATACACCTGAAAAATTAAGTTTAACTTACAAAATTCATATGCAAAATACAAAAACCATTAGATTCTTATGCAAACACATCTTTACATCAGGTCTGTGCTCTGTTTTCTGGGGGATAGATTATAGCACTGTTGTAATTTAACTAGGACTCGTGAGACTATATTAAGACGTCACAGAAGTTCCATTACTTCTGATTTCTGCCTTCTAGGTCTTAGACAATTAAAATGAAATTTCAGATAAGGAGTTTTGGAGGGGAAGAGAAGCTTGAGAAGCATTCAGAATCCTCAGGGAGGAAGAGAGGCAAGATGATTAACTAGCTTTCCTTCAGCTCTTGTTGTTATGATTCTATACTCTGGAGATTGAATAATTTGAAAATCTCTCTCCCAGAGAGAGAATATATTCCTCAGACTCAAATTTCATGACCAGCTCAAGTTTCTGCACCTT
Source organism: Onychostruthus taczanowskii (assembly GCF_017590055.1). Lineage (NCBI taxonomy): Eukaryota > Metazoa > Chordata > Aves > Passeriformes > Passeridae > Onychostruthus > Onychostruthus taczanowskii. The sequence continues at coordinate 466,715 of NW_024498884.1, forward strand.
ATAGATATTTATGCATACTTCCTGAGCATTTAATTTCATAATTTTTCTTAAGTCATTAACATTATATTTTGTCCCCTAAATTCTTAAGAAATATCTAGGGAAAAAACCCCTTTCTCTGCTCTGGAAAGAGGTTGAATTTTAATGCTTGTTGTCTACCTTGAGGGATCAATTAGGAATCACCTCCTATTTAATGAGACTAATGAATGATTTTCACTCTGAACAGTGAAAAAATGTTGAGAAGGGAATAATTCTCTTTCCATTCTTGTAATGGAATATCTAGTAATGTATTTCTTCAAAATGTACTGACAAAGGTAACAATACAGTAACCTACCAATTCCCTTGACACACACAATGAAAAATAAAAAGATACTTTTTGGTTCTTTTGCTCATGTATGATCAGACAGACACCTGACTGGACAAAAATCTAAGAAATATGTTCTGAATTCAGCATAATATTGTGCTTGTCAGATTGAATTATTCTGTTATTCTGACTTTGCACTCATCTTCCTATTTTTAGGGAATGTGTTGTATGTTATGAACAGAGAAAAGGACCGATCATTTAGAATGCCTCGTAACTTATTTCCCCGGATTTTTTTTTTTTTTTGGAAGTTTTGTATGAGAATAACAGCTTCCAGGAAAAAAGTCTTCTTTAAGGAAGCAAATATTTTACACACTTGTCTTGTTTGGTGTTTTGTTTTTTTTTTTTTAACAGACCAAAGATCTCAGTTCAGGAAATTTTCAAGAAAATATCATTGTATGCACTAAAAAATATTTGACTTGGTCACTGTTATAAGGAAAGTTTCAATTCAACCAAATCAGCTCAAATTTTCAATTTCTTTTTCCACAGCTTTTCCTATCAAAGGCATTGTAGAAGCATGCAGTTTAACTTTCTGCCAGTCAATATATTGATTTCTTTGCATTTACAGTATGTTTCACATAGACAAGCAAGTCTAATATATAAATTATTGAACAGGCAAATGTATATTGCAGGTTTTGAAGAGTTATATGTAGCATGAGAAAGGGCAATCAATAAAATTCATTACAACATCAACACTGTGTTTGATGTGGCAGCTGTTTCCTTTGCTGCCTCAAGAATTTTGTTGTGACTAGAGCTAACTAGCAGATGTTTATGAGCAATAAGGATGTTGGTAAATTTATTACCTGTTTCAATGGGTAACATAAGTCTCTAAAATTGAATTTTCTTCAGAATTTCTTATTTAGATCACAAAGTGAATTCCAGCCTGATACTATAAAAGACATTTAATATGTTTTTTAAAGTAATTTTCTTTCTTGTATTACTCAATTTACCTAAATCTTCAGGAAATCATTGACAGTGAAGTACAATCTTCATTTTCTGCTGTCTGTATCTATAATATCAATTGCTGAATGGCAGAAGCAAGAGGATTTTTCAAACGTATATTTGAAGGTTATTTTCAACAATGTAAATGGGAAGGAGGGCAATTTGCCGTCTTGTAACACAATTCATCTCTGCTTCTCTCTGGTCAAGACTGCTGAGTTCAACTTCTTCAGTTACAGAAATCAGAACAGAAATTCTTACAGCACAGCTTGAAAATGCTGCCCTCATTTTGATCAGCTAAGCTGCAGGGCAAGGAGGAGAGATGGAGACCTGTAATTGAAAGACATTTTCATAAAGGTTTGAAGGGCTTCAGCGGACCTTTCAGCCTCTGGGATGATGAATGTCACCTTCCATAATGATCTGAATACCTTTGCAAAGGAGGGGGGAGTTTAGCTTGGCCTCCACACTACATAGTCAGACAAAATCCATCAGCATGGAAGAGGAAGGACAGGAGGAACCAGAAATTAAAAAGCCCAATTGGAAGCAAAGCGTGTTACTCGTCCCATTTGCCTAAGTCACCTCGGTTTTCCCCACTGAAAGAAACTGTTATCTAGGTAACTGAATGTAGTGGACAATGGAATTCAAAGATCTTGCAGATCTTCAAACAAGTGACAATGTAAATCCAAGCTGATATTACATGGCAGAAGAGATTTTTGACAGAGATTAGACAAACTATTGATTTATTGGCATATTTTGATATTTTCTTTTCTCTGCGACCTCTCCCTAGTATTGCCCCAATTCATCTAACTGCCCATAGAAACAACCATCATGTTTTAATTATCTTTTCCCTTTTTGGAAGGGTGATAAATGCAATGTAGATAGAAAATGGACAAAATAGACACGGGAAAAAAAAAAAGTAAAGAGTTTGGCACTGCTGACTTCTTCCTACACTTAAGGCTTATAATTCCAGCATATTAGTGATAGCTTTGACAGCACTGTACAGGTGAAGGATGAAATTTCCAAAGGTTGTTCTTTAGACCTCTATTTGGAACAAATTGCATTCAAAATAACATTCGCTTTCATCTGATCATGACAATGCACTTCTGAGTAGGCAGAATACATATCTGTAAAACTTCAACTACATATTAAAAGAAATATATATAAATCAATACATTTTTTTTGTTACTATCAAGCATGAATAAAAATTAAGAAATAATTTGGACATGCTTTTGGATCCTATTTAGGCAATGTGACACACAAGAAGAGCAAAGTCGTATCTACCTGCTTTTTTTCAAAACTGTTTTTTAAGTGTCTTTTGAATGGAGACATCTTAGAATCCATTTAGTTAACTTTTTGTCTCCTTGGATTAGATTTCCTTTCAAAAGAAGGTATCATATATACTAACATGTTACATGATGTTATAAATAAATATCATGTAACTGTAAATAGTTCATTATGGTATTACAAGTCTCAGAGTAAACTGCTAACACATAAAGAGTGATGGCTTTTATATTCTGTGCAAGATGATGATGATCTCTCCTTGCCTTCTTTGATGACTTCTTCACCCTTAAGACCTCACCAGTGAGGATTTTGAAGGGTTATGCCACTGGTAGTGTATAAACCTAATTAAAAAGAGAAAACTAAAACCAGGGAATATTCTCACTGTCTTTTAAGTATTATTTTTTTGTTTTGTTTTGTTTAAAGGTTAATTGTTTTACCCTAAAACTTAAAGCAAAAGCTAAACATCAAAATGAGGAAGACAGAGAAGGAAGGTTTTTATTATAGAGATTCCCTGTAGGCAACGCTTTTAATCACACAGTACTGACATTTCAATTTAAACAAAATAATTACAAGCAAGAGGTGAGTGAACCATTTTGCATGCAGTACACAATCACACTTTTCTTAGCTGTAAAGAAGAGAAGGTTCAACTCTTTATAATTAATCATGTCCATAAATACAGCTATATTTCTTTTTCTTTAGGTAAACCAAGGCAGTTTTCTTTTTGAATAACCGATACATTCACTAATAAAGCAGAAAAATGAACAAACCCCACTCAATGCTATCACCTTCATAATATCATCCAACTTCATGAGGTTCAACTCTGGAACTCAACCCACCTTAACTGAAGGGGAAAATAATTGTTGAAGGGTTAAAAAGTCATTATTTTGTAATCACACAAACAGGTTCACTTACATAGCAACACAACTTTAAACCTTTTCAGTTAAGAAAGGCCAAAATTGTTAAATCATCAATATTAACTCAAGAGAAAATTCATAGGAATCAGGGTACCAAGAACAGGAAGACTACTGCTGCCAGACAAAGGACCATTCCATCTCAAGGAATAAAAGAGGCCATATTTACCTGCCACACTGAGAATTGCAGAACCATCAAAGATGTAGTTATAATGAACCAAATAGAACTTATTGAAATGCCACATTGCATAACCACTGTTGCAAGTGTGCACTCAGTAAAAAAATGTTTCGATCACAGTATGAGTCCTTGTAAGTGTTGCAAAAATGTTTTAAGAGTATATATTTCCAAAAAAGTCTACAGAAACCTTTGGTATTTCTCAGTGAGGGGAGAGCACCATTGCAAAGGTGAAAAAAATAAAATTAAAATGTCCCCTCTTTTGATTTGTCAAGCATTCTAAACATGATAGACCATGGTTTATATGCTACCAGCATGAACTTTCACAACACTGACTACACTGTCCAGCTAAGACCCAAATGAAGTGGCAAAGTGGAGGAAAAATGAAAGAAAACTATAGTAAAAGCAACAGTTATTTATTTTCCTTCTGGAATGAATTTTCTCAATGAAATCAAAGGTAAGGACAATTCTCCATATAGATAAACGGGGTGGGAATTGTATGCCGTATATGCAAGTGAGCTGTACCACGTGTGCAAGTCAGTAAATCTACCTTTAGAATTGTAGTGCCTGTAGTCGGATAACTATGCTTGCAACTGAGGTTTAGCTAAATGGACAGACCATGGAAAACTGCAGGACATGACATGGGAAATTGGCTAGTGATAAAAAGCAACATAGCAAGAAGCTGACAAAAGCTATGACAATGCTAGGAGGAATGTCCAGATCTCACAGAACATTAAATTAGGGGAAATTATTCACAAGCTAATTGGAACAGTAGTAAGGCACAGAGCCTTGCTAGTCCAACAACATCCCAGTAATCATATCCGTCATAACAAATTTATGTACAGATGTAGTAAACCTCTAGTAAAATTGGGCAATAATATATTAGGAATAGAGTGGCTTTGAAACAAAGAATAGAAAAGAAAGTGGATGGGAAAAAAGCAAGCACAAGAAATATGAGACAAAGGGGCTAAAATGGTGCCATTCACCCATAATCAAGATGCTGGTCAGTACTGGTTTTTTGACTAGTATCTGTGACTGACCAACACAACCCATTCTATCCTCTAATTAGACTATTTTTTATAATTAGGTTTGGTTACTTAACCACTCAGTTTACTTCCCAGGTTACTTAATACTGGGAAGCTTGGTCCTGTGCTTTACAGCCCTCTTATTGAAGAACTTTTCTTAATATTCAATCTAAGCTTCCTCTGGAGTATTTTGAGGCTGTTTCTCCTTATCCTACCTCTGGTTACTAGGGAGAAGAGACCGCCTCCTTTCAGGCATTTGTAAAGTGCAATGACTCTCTCCCCTTAGATTCCTTTTCTCCAGGCTAAACACCCCTAGGTCTCTCAGACACTACTCACAAGACTTGTGCTCCAGACCTCTACCCAGCTCCATTGCCCTTTTCTGGACACATCAGAACCTCAGTGTTCTTTTGCAGTGAGTGGAATGGAAAACTGGACACAGTACTCAAGGTGCAGCTTCACCAATGCCAAGTACAGTGGGATGATCACTGCCCGGATCCTACTGGCTCCACTACTGCTGATACAGACCAGGATGACACTGGCTTTCTGGGCCACCTGGACACACACTGGGTCATGCTCAGCATCCCCAGGTCCTTTTTTTGCTGGGCAGTTTTCCAGCCACTCCACTCTCAGCCTGTGGAAATGCATGGGGTTGTTGTGATCCAAGTCCAGAACCTGGCAGTCAGCCTTGTTGAACCTCATAAAATTCTTAATGGTTTTCCTGGCTGTGGTCTCAATTCTTTGTGCAAATATACAAAATACTGGTGCACTTCAAAGTTGCCTATTACCTACCCTGCAAACCAGACAATTGGTCCAGGCCCAAGGGTTTGAGTTTGGGTGCAAGACATAAAAGCACTTCAATCTGGACTTGCCAGCAAGCAGAACAAGAGTTCTGAGGACTGTAAAATGAATGAGGCAGAGGCCTAGGGTCTTACTGGCTGAGGAAAATCATACAAAAGGTGGAGGGTATTTTTCAGTACAGGACTACTAGCAAAAATTAGTGGTGAGAAAACAGGATGCTCTCTTTAGGTTTTTTTGACATCTATGTGAACATAATTCATCTGCATGCAATGCCTGTAAAATCATAATTCTCTCTTAATGAGTTAGTGGTAAACTGAGTCTGCATATTATGCATGTGCCTCCTGAGAGCATGAACCCAGACTCACTATTTTGTGTACGCAGGGCTGAGAATGCACAGCATCTTCTCACCTGTGAAGCACTGTGAGGGCTGTAACACCTCTTAGGGACTGCAATCTCATTGTTCTAGAGTGTACCAACTTTTAACCTGGATGACTGGGGATGAGAACTCCCCGTAGGTGTACTGCATTCACCTAAACCATAACAGATTTTAAAACATGCTAAAGCAGTGATTCTGTACTGAGCTGCTGTGCAGGTTGAAATTTGTGGTAAAACTTCTGAGTGGGACAGTTGGACACTGATATACAGACAAGACATAATTCATCCTATCAGGAAGCAAATACTCCACATCTTGTAACCTGGCCAATTTATGAATTTATGAAAAAAAAAATTATGAAACAATCTTTTTGTTTCAATTTATAGCCCACAAAATTTGTTCTACTAAGCATGTACTATCAAATGTGCAAAATGGTTGTACTGTGTTGTATCTTAGGACAGCAGCATTTTGTACATACCAAGATTACACAATACATTTTGGTTAACTAAAAAATTCTAAATGAAAACCGAGAGGACAGAAATCACTTTTATTTTAGCTGTGCTAATTGAGAAACCCCTACATATCCCTAGGCAAGAATATTAGAAAACAAAGACAACCTTTCTGATAACCAGCTTACTGCCACCGAGCAGAACTTTTCAACTGGTCCCTCAGACTCTGAACAACTAAATGTATTTTAAACTTCTTTATTTTTTCTACTATTACAGACCATAAGAAACAAAGTAGAGACCATAATCACCTGAAAACTGTTACAATAATCAGAAAACAGCTACTCATGTAAATGAAGACAAGGGAGATAATCATGACACATTAAGTAACACTACTATTGGTAAATTTTCTTTGCACGTTTTTCTGAAGGGGTTTACATCTCAGGTAACAGCTGACAAAAGACAGGAAAAGGGCAGAGTGTTCTCCTGTCCATAGACAGTCACTAGCTGGCATTTGCAGAGTTCATACTAGGGCACTGTCAGATTATTGCATTATGCTGTCTTTCCAAATTTGCCCTTCCACAGAAGTGTCACTTCTATCTGATGTATCTGCTCTCTGCTCCTATGAAATAGAGCCGTCGTTCACATAGCCTAAGAATAAAATGAAGACTTCTGTTGCCAGGATATAGATAAGAAATCTTTGCAGTTTCTTCTCATTGCACACCTTTGCTCATTGCACATCTTTCCTAAGTTACTTGGTCTGTCATCTGCTAGTGTACAGAAAATATGGCATACTAAGCATGTCAACATGGATCATAATGCGCTTTGTATTCTATTTTTTTGATAGAGATTTTTTTTCTATATCCTTTTTCTTCAGATTATGATTGTCTTCCTCAACCTAAAATGTGCTTTTCATCAATCTCATCCTGAGCAACCTTACCTCCAACAGATGTGACACAGCATGAATAATGAATGATTCCAGTGTTTCTAAAGTCATTGCCATGCATCGTCTGGCTGCAACTTCCCTCATTGCTCCAGACCAACAGGCACACCTATTCTCCTCAGTACTTAGTACAGTAAGAACTACAATTTTTAGGGAAAAGAAGATTGTGTGCATGCTGCATAGGCAAATGTTGGTGCATTTCAAGAATGTCCTTGAAAAAACCCTCCTCTCCTACTTTGTGATGCTGCCACAGCAGATGCCTTGTGGAGTTTTTTTGGTGTGGGGTTTTTTTGGGTTTTTTTGGAGGGAGGGGTTTTTTGTTTTTTGTTTTTTTTTGGGGGGGGGGGTTTTGGTTGGTTGGTTTGCTGATAGGTTTGGTTTTTTTTTAAATAGTAATGTACACATTTGGATGAGGCCATAGACAGCACACACTTTCTGGAAGATCTTCCTTGTATAGTCAATCCAATGACAGCTTCAACTCACTTTTTCTACTGCTTCAGAAATGATGAACAGTCTCGGTGACAGACTCATTAGCTGCACAGCAGCAATAATAATATTTTGAAAAGTAAGGTTCTAGTCTAAATTTCATTACAACTCAACACACAAATGCAAATTCACTAACTCAGGATTCCATTACTTTTATGATATACCTTCATAAATTCTGTGCTTATATTTGCAAAAATTGTCAAAAGTTTTTCAAAATCAGCAAAAAAAGATTGAAAATTAAAGGATGAAGGATATTGAATGTGAAAAACTCTAAGTTCCTCAGTTGAACAGAAAACTATTTAAACTTATTTTCATTACTATTGTAGAAAAGGAGCAGGACACCTCATAAATGTCAACAGAACTAGAATTCAGAAAGATCATATTTTGTTCTAAACCAATCATTCATAACTACAACAATAATAAAAATATTCATTACTTGTAATTTAGTAAACAAAGTATAAGTCTTTAATAAATAGTTGTTAATTGCAAGCAAAAAAGTGACGTCCTTACTAGGGAGAAAAATTGAATTACATGATAATTATTCAGGTTTCACAGAATTACGTGAGTAGTGGTCCTGAATAGATTTTTAGAATAATATTTTCTTTTCCTCACTCTTAATATTCTATTCCAAAACAAATCAGTTTATTCCATTATTTTTATCACATTAACACTAGCCTGTATGCCTCTTCAGTTTAATATGAACATGATTGATTTAAATCATGTGTTTAAGTCTTATGAGCTGTCCATGACTATAGCCATTTTGCTTATCAGAAACATAATTGTGTGTACATATAGATATTGATAATTATCAGAGCCCTTTCTTTATTATTTTTTCTTCTAAGAAAACTTATTTTTTCATTGCCTAAAAACATGTTGTAAATCTCCAGCTGCCTTTTTCATTCTTCTCCTTTCTCTTTTTCATTGAATATCTGAATACATAACTCTCAACAATTCCTATGTTACTCAGAATTTATTCTGACATTCAAGACACATTAGTTTGAGTTAATGTAATCTTGGAATTAGCGCTCAAGTAGGAGACTACTTTATTTTTTTTCATTATTAATTTTTAGGGATTAGGTACATCTGAATAACAGATATTCTTAGCAACTTTTTTTTTTTTTTGCTATTCTCCCCACTGTAAAATAAACAGATGTTTCATTCCTGTATGTCCTATTTGCTCATAAGCGAATGCTTGTAATACGAACATGAATTAATTTGACTAAACTTACTTATGAATTTTACCTGTCAAGCATGAAATATGTCATTTGTTTTCCTTTTTATTTCGTTCAGAAATGCATTTTAAAAGTACATTAAGATACAAAATGAAAAAAAAAATTTATTCAACTTTACTTTCCTTCAGTTTTACAAACACAGTTGTTGAACAAAAAGATATTAAAATTAATTTGTTTATTTAGAATATTTATTTGTTTATTTAGAATATTTATTTAGAATATTAATTCTACCAAAGCAAAAACCAATTCCAGAGTAAAAAAGTAAAGCTATTATCTTTTGACTCTATTATCTTCATGATAATAAACTTCATGAAAAAAATCCAGTTGGGGACAGAAATATAGTATGTGGCGCATAGAGTTTCAGTGGAACTCCCTTCAAAATTAATACATCTTTTACAGCTATTCCTCTGTAATGTGTAATAAAAAAACCTCAAAACAACTGAATTTGAATGTTCTTTTTTGAATTAATTAGCTGTTTAGCATTAATTTCAGCATTAGTTTTGTGTTTATAAATTTAAACTTTTTATTCTTCAAAACATTTAAATAGACCACCACTGATGCACTGGGGTGGGAAGTGGCTGTTTTAATTTTTAAGTCATTAGTCATATCGATTTAAAGAAGACCACAGAAACTGAAGAGTAAGTAACAATGTTGTATCAAACCAGAAATATTAAATATTTTATTTCTGTTTTTTCAGGCAAAGACATTTTTATGGTGAATACTTGCACAGATATAGACAGTTATTGTCTAGTACAATGGAATTAAAAACTAAAGGCTCAAGATATCAAAATAAATAGCCACTAACCCAGATAATACGATCACAGAAAACACACCAGGCATATAAAATTTTTTTGCTATGCATATGTCTAACTATGGCATTTAATTCACATTGTTTACCTCTGCACCACCACTGCCAAATTATGCTTTACCTTCCTGTAGCCTCTTCCAGTTCCTACACTTCTGTCTCCCTTTCAGAGCAGCTGTGCTGGAGCAGGGCATTGAGTCGTGAGTGGCCAGGAGGTGTGGCAGGGTCAGCTCTTGGTGCCAGCCAGAGCTTCTGAAGCTACAAAGCAGTAGGGAGGAGGGTCATAGTTAACTGTTGCTCTACTGCTCCCACATGGTTGAAAAACCAGATGCTAGCCCCTAGGTTAAAAAAAAAAAAAAAAAAAAAATCTTAACACAAATAATTCAAGAAACCCAGTAACAAAAAAGGCCCTCACTTAACAGCGAGAGGATGGATGAGCAGGGAAAGTAGTGTTTACAGGGAGAGAGACATTCTTACTTTCACCTAGTTCTTACAAGCCAACACAAATCATTTTATGAATGAATTAACACCATATTAACAGTGTCCAATACTAAGATAATATTGCAAGCAGTGTAACTGCCAAGATGTTGGTAGTGGGGTGCAGAAGGGGGGGCATCTGCAAAAGGAGTTTTAACAGATGCCTCTGCCTGAATTAAGGCGCAAGTCAAATCATATGCCCAAGTCAGTATAGTATGGATTTGATTTAACAGTAAATGAGAAAAAGAGACAGAGAGAGAGAGAGAAGGAAATAGGAAAAGAGGTGGGGGGGCAAGAAAGAGAATGACAGAGGCAGATTAAGTAGAAAATATCAAGACCCCATGGATCTAAACAACATCCTGTTCATCCTTTCCATCTGGTCTCCTTGGTAAATAGAGTTCCTCAAAAAATTAGAGTCCAATGAATTAATATATGTTTGGGTGAGGTGGGAACAGCCAGGTGCCCTCCGGCAGGGTGCAAGTTTGACGCTGTCTCTTGCGCCAGACTCAGGATCGGTGGCATCACTGTGCATTATGTGCAGTTCTCTGGTGCAAGGCCTCAAGAATGAGTCTGGGGGACACTTTAGGTTTAATTGATGGATTATGACAAAGCTTAGCTACCTCTCATGCGAATGTCCCATGGATATGGTCTTCCCAGGGTGGGGGGTTTTACAGCTGAGCCAGTTTGTGTAAGGAAGGATGGATGTTCGCTCTCTCTGAACAGAGGTTATGCCACACACAAACCTCACCTCCTCTGCCCTTGGTTTTGGAGGAGTGTATGCAGACCTGGCCTCAGCAGATGATTGTGAGAGCTATGATCTCCCCCACCTCTAACCCAAGCAGGGATGAATTTCAGCACAGTTGCTGGGTTTTATTTCCTTTAAGATGCATTCTTCTCCCTCAGCCCTGCTTGCTTTTTCGTAGACCTGAGGTAATTGAACAATAGTGTAACTTTTATCTTATCTCAAGTTTCCTTAGGCAATTTGACTCACAGTCCGAAGTTCCTATTAGGAGGCACCTTCGGGGAGGAGAGAACTTCAGTGGGCACAGCTTCTTTACACATAGTTTTGCCCTAATGGGCAAAAGTACTTCATAACAATGTTTAAGCCATGAACCATAACATTTCTGACACAGTTCCAGCTGGCTCCTCTATGAACAAATCAGACACACCATGCACCAAACCTGACCCAGGCAGAGGAGTTTGTGGAGCCTTTGCAGAAACATTGTTAAAAAGGGGAACAATGAAGAGAAAACCAAGAGAGTTTGAAGAAAAAAGAAGAAACAATCTGAGGGCAGGAGGACATTCAGGAGGAGACACTAGGAAGTCACACTAGATCATCTGGGACATTGAGGAACAAAGGCATAAGCCATAGTGACAGGATGGCCGGGGGCGGGGGGG